>NC_081413.1:64647575-64967991 GCF_030272615.1 Cryptomeria japonica | reverse complement strand
AAGGGTAGCTATTGTTGAGCTGGATAAGAAAATAAAAATTGAAAAACTACTTGCAGTGCATCTAGTAAACTCACCCAATGAGATAGACAAATTAATCAGTGAAGCTAACCAGACATTATTTTCAACTGCTCACTGACATGTAGCACTAATGGCAGGTAGAGTGAATGAAGTCACTAATGAAACAACAGATGCATGGGATATATTATTTGTAGAAAAAGAGAAACAGGAAGAGTTACTAAGACCCAAGACTATCAGAGTATACCAAAAGGATAGGGATAAAGGGAAAGGTAAGGTAGGTGGACCTCCAAGCCTGAAAATAACTGATAACTTAACCCCACCTCCTTCGGATACTCCACCAGTAGATACTAAAGATAGTCAACCGGCCACTAAGAGTATGGAGACTCCACTTGAGGATACTAATCCTGAATCTGGAATTTTGTACACTGTAAATATAGATACTCAAGAAGTAAATGTTGTGGTTGACAGAGAAACCACCGAGGATAAGAAGGAAGAAGTGACTACTGAGTCACCAGCTACAGATGTTGAGGTTAAGGTTAATGATACAGTAAAAATAAGCATAGAAAAACCTACTCAGATAGAGAAAATGGTAGAGGACACCACTCGCAAACCATTACAGAAACTGATAGATAAAACTGAAAAAACAATCAGGAGAACTGGCAATGGACAGTGTAGAGGTGCAAATAGAGAAACCATAAGTGCATACAAAGACATAGATTGAGAAACCGACTATTGAGAGCTCAGAAAAACCTTCTGAGATACAGATTGAAAAACCGGAATAGAAGCAGGTTGAGACACAAGTTCAAACAAAAACAGTGCCACCAACCAAAACTGAAAAGCCCAAACCTTTGTTTGTAGAAATACAAACATAGATTGACCTACCAGAGGTCGAATCAAGCAAGGTGATTACTACAACCGATAGTATGGATATTGTAAGAATAGTTGGACAGACATCTGGTACTTCCATAGAAGAATTCTGACCTACAAATGTGATAGAGGTCTTATTGGATTCAATAAAGAAGATCATAGAGTGCAATGCACAAGCCTATAAGGCTATAGATAACACAATCCCTATTCTTAAATTGATAGCACCTAAATGCATAGTGGATAATAAGGATTCTTTAGGTCAACTAGACACATTGTCTAAGTTCATCACCAACAACATTTTGACAATTGATCAAATAAATGAGGACACATTTAAAGAGAGATTGATTAAGGAAAAAGAGAAATTCTTTGAGGAAATTGTAAAGAAGAACAAGGAGAAAATGGAAACCTTATTACCGGATCTAGGAAAAATAATTTTGGATTTTAAGAAAATGTACAGGGATACTTGCAAAACAGACATCTTGACACAGGATATAGATTCAGAGATCAACAAAACTCAAACTAAAATAAACAATGTTGCTGACAATTTGATAGGTACATCTGATTCATTTTTGGAGATAGAAAAGAAAATTGGAGATCTAGAAGAGAAAATTGAGTAGTTAGAGAAGGACAAAGAGAAAGTTAAGGATAAGGCAAATAGCTTGAAATGTAAACTTGGTCCAAAACTAGATTACCTCATTTCTTTGAGAAAAGAAATTTCTGAGGCTATGGTTCTCGGACTTAAGACACTAGAAGAGAAAATGCACATACTCACCAGTATAGTTCAGAGAACCCAAGAGGCATTACAAGATAGCACAAGATTCAGTGACAGCTTAAAACTGGTTTTGACAGATATATTCTAGATTGTAACCCACCGGTTACAAGAATCTAGGTAGGACTCCACTCACAGCGAATGACAACCTTTGTCATTGATGTCAAAGGGGGAGTAGTGAGATGAGAAAAATGATCAGAATAGGACATCATCAGCTCAGGGGGAGCATACATTTTTTGGG
This sequence comes from Cryptomeria japonica, assembly GCF_030272615.1. Lineage (NCBI taxonomy): Eukaryota > Viridiplantae > Streptophyta > Pinopsida > Cupressales > Cupressaceae > Cryptomeria > Cryptomeria japonica. Next base: position 64,966,096 of record NC_081413.1, on the reverse strand, counting down.
CACACAGTTTTGGTATGACAAATTTTAGCAGATTCTTTTTGGACATCTTTTTGGACACCTTTTTGATTTTTCTCATGAGTGTTGCCAGCAATTCCAAAGGGGGAGATTATTGGCAAATGCACACTCCAATGATAAATTGTAGGTGATTTAAGGTATTTTCATTGATGGAAACCTTACAATCATGTGATACCGGCAGGCACTGGCACCGACAGACTCTACACCGGCATAAAAAACACTGGCACCGAAAAGGAAGAATACCGGCACCTTGGCCGACAACAATTTTGTATAAATGTATTTTGTAATTAATTATAAAATCTTTTGTAAGTCGACATGGTGGATTATAATATGACCCATATACATATGAGATCATTGTAGATCATTTAAGATATGATAGGATGTGAAATATGAATAGAAGGTAGCAGAACTAATGTGGGAATTATTAGGTTAAGAGTTTATGTATGTAGCAGAGCTTAAACCGGTACTGAATCTAGCATAGCAGATGCTAATCTGAAGCAGTACAAGACATTGGATTAGTATAATCCATTTTTGTAAGTCAGTGTGACTTCTTTTGTAATTGAGTAGTGAGCTCTAGGCACTTGGCCTTCCTGCATGTGCAAGCCCCTATTGTAAGCAGTAATATTCTCTTATTGACCAGTAAGTAAATATTGTGGGTCACAAATCCCACCAAGGTTTTTCCCACACCGGGTTTCCTCATTAAAATATTGTGTTATGGTGTGTTTTTCATGTTGTGGTTGTTATTCTTATTTACTGCATTATTTCTGCTTTACTAGTACATAGTTTTAATATTCTTTTCATGTTTTAAGTTAAGAAAATTAATATACCGGTCAGATACTGATTCATCCCCCCCTCTCAATATCTTTGGGAATCCTAAAATAAATTTCTATCTTATTTAGTTTCCTAAAGCATGAGTGAAGGTTAGAATTCTTATGAAAATCAAAACAAGCTTCACTTATCTCACAAATGAAGCTCTAAGATGTTAGGAATTGCATGTAGTATATCAATTACATGCAGATAAATATTAAACACATGAATGAAAAACACCTAAATAATAACAGTGAAGAGACAATATTTAATGTGGTTCACCCAATCTCGGGCTACATCCACCAACCAGAGAGTCCAATATTATTATCTAGTAAATCAAAACCAATTATTATCATGATGTTGTTCATGTTCATGCTTAAGTAAAGGAATAAGGAAATTGGTTTATCATATGGATTGAAGAATGGATTATAGCTTATATGTTATGAGTAGATAATCATAATAGATGGAATGAGATCATGATAGTTTAGGAAATGGATATGGGGATTAGGAAACACTTGGATTTGGTTGATAAATGGACTAATGTATTAGATTGGGTTGCATTGGAAGAATTGCATATTAAGTTGGGATAAAAGATAGTGAGATGCATATCATGAAACTTAAGTAAAAGTGCCTTTCACATTGGTAATGGAAATCTTAAGGGTGTAATGATCATGAGTAGTTGTGTTTCTTGTGTTGGTAGTAAGTAATGACATTGAGATAGCCTAGTGAGATGGTAGTGATGTTATGCTTAATTCCACTTGTGTAATTGGTTTATGAATGTATGTGATATGTATTCATGTTCATAGAGATTAAAGTTTAGTGGATGCTCTACATAATTAATGTTTTTGTGTTGCATTAGATGTTATTATAAAAAAAAATATCTCCATTAAAATGTTAGTTTCTTAATTTCTCTAGGATATTTGGGTGGGCATTACATATGGTATCAGAGCCCATGTTGCAAACACTGGGATATCTGGTTAAGGTTGTTTCTCTTAGTCTTGTGAATGTTCTTTGATGTTCCTTTGAATTAAGTCACTCTTTGAGATTTGTGTTGGAAGAAGTGTCAGTGGAAATTTGAGAATCTTAATTGTCTATGTTTTTTGTCTCTCTAATCCCTTCTAGGAATCATAATTTTAAGAAAAGAGTGTATTCATTTCATATGTATGTCTCCTGAATGAGAGGAATGTTTATGTGATCCTATCCGATCTTGCTTGATTTGTAAATTTATAGTGTTTACTTGAATAATAAAGGTTGCTCTCCTTATATATAAATAATTATGTCATAGAATGATAAAAGATTGTGTGTATCCTCTTAACTAATGCTATATTCATAAAATTATCCTGTGATGTTGATCTTCCTACAAATAGAAAGATGAAGTGTTTGTATTATGAATTTAGGAATAATTTTATAGATCATGAGGTGAAATTGAATAACTTGTATGTGATTCATCTGCATATATAATAGTAGCTTAATAATGCCTTTCCCTTATTTTAATCCCCTATGTGAAATGTAAGGAAGTTAGCTAGTGACGTATGGGTACCCAAAAGAACTATCGGCCATTTGTATATGTGTGATTCTGCATGTAAGAAAAGATTGTTTGAGAAAATCATATCTTTCAAGGAATTTGGGATTTACAATTGCATTTGTAATGATTAGGAGACCTTATGGAAATTTGAATTTGCATATCTTAAAAGGGATGTAAGTAGCTGCATCTGACATGACTAGGAAATTCATATTGAGTATGCATAAATTTGTGTGTGTATTGATCATGTGGCAATGTCCATTTTTTCCTTTTTCTCTCTTTTGGGATAAAAGATCCAGATACTTAGGAGTTTGTTGATATTAAATAAAAGGATTGAAACCATCATTGATGGAATGGCCTTGCACATATTAGAGAGAAGTTTGGATGGAATAAAGATTGAACTTTAAGTATTGCATTCATGATCTCTATTCTTTTAAAAAGGAAGAATTGATTAAATAGAATATTTCATCATTTAAAATAGTAAATTTTCACAAAACTAATAGATTAAAACACTAGATGATATAAATATGTGTATTGAAGTCAGGATTGGTGCATTGCACATGTATAAGTTGAAATGATACCATAGTGTCTTTATTTAGTTTGGTAAGATAAAAGTTTTAGCTTTGTGTCATAGTTGTGTGGCTTGAAGAAATGTTGTGCTTGATTAAACAAAAAGATTAAGAAAGGATGATATCTCCCTGCCTTATTTAAATTTTAAGAAAGTGCTTACTTCACAAATTCTAGTGAGATAAAATGATAAGTAGTTGTATGGATTTGTATCAAGTTTTTAAATGTCAAATTTTCCTTGAAATGCTAAAAATACACAGTCTACAAATGATAATAATAAAGTAATGATAGGAAGTGTGTTTGAATATAAGGATGCATATATCTATTGAATTTGTGTGACATTAGATGAAAGAGGAAATTAAGTTTTTGCAAGTAGGGTTGTGATATTCTCAATTTAGATAATGAGATTTCTATTGGTAAGAGGTATGGATGTGAGTAGAGATTGATATTAAAATTTTAGCTTAAGTAATGAGACTTATTTTCTTGTTTAAATATATGATTGACTAAATTACTAAATAACTTTATGAGGGACATTCTAATCTTCTATATGTTATTAGTTGTGCATAGAGAGAAATGATGTATGTTATAGTTTATTATCAAGTGATTCATTGAATTTCTAACCTTTGTTTATTATAACCTGGTAAATTTGATCATGGCATAGATGAGATATATTGAACACTAGTCATAGTGTGAGTGTATTCCTTGTGTGTATATGAATAAAATAAAGGTCTTTAAATATATGGTGTGCACTCTCTAACACATTCAGGGCATTGTACCCTTGGATTTTGTGCATCGGTTACTCCCTTTGGTGTGGCTAATATTGGTCATCGCATGATGCAGATTGGATTTCATTTATTTTGCCTTGAGTTATTTTGTGATTTGTGAGATGTGTTGTTGGGATTAATATGTTTTTGGAGATTTATTTACTCTTGGGATGCCCGTTGATTTCTCCTTCCTTTTATTCTTCTCTTGTGGTGGCACTTGTCACACTTAATTCCTTGATTGATTTCATCAGCAACTTTTCTTCTCTCGTAATTTAATAAATTGATTTAAGGATATTTCCTTTTGACTTTCTATTTTGTTGTCTATGGTGGTCATTTTGAGTGTCGAAATATTGTGGGCCCTTAACTTGAGTCAAGTGTTGTCTCTATCATGTTCATTTTGAACCTCTGATAGTGTGTACAAGGGAGGACACCGCGTTGAAGTGCACTAGACTAAGCGAACAATTAGATGATGTTGATATTAGCTGAGTAAATGAAAGGTGTTAATAAGATGAAATGTGTTGGTAAATTTCTAAATTTTATAGTAGATAGAGTTCTTGTGCTTTGGAATTGTGAAGTCTGTAACTTATGGATAGTTTAATAAAAACTAGTTGTTGATTTCTTGCCTTCAAAAGATTTTGTGTATATATCATGTATAAATAATGGGTTAAGGATGCCTTTGAATGATTTGATTGGATAAAGGTTGCACCTAATGTTGTATCAAGAGTAGTGCAATGAAAGCATGGTGGAAATTAGGACATTTGAATGTCATGAATCTTGTTCTTTTAAGTAAATGGGTTATATATGTTTAGTTATTGTGTGATGTCTTGAATATATTTGACCTGAAGAGGCTTATTTTTGAGAAATTTTCCCTCATTTAGGCTTATGATATGATTTTATCAATAATATAAGATGTGCATATGTGTACGATATTGTGTAAAATGTATATATCTCTCTCTTTCTCTTTATTTGCATGCAACTAGATATCAAAGGAGTGTTAATATGATTATTGGTGTGAAATATAGTGATTTTTACTTATTGATGTTTAACTCAGTGACAAAATTATAGTTTGTTTTACAAAGTGTGGTTAAAATGAAGTTCCATTGAAAATATTTTAATAATTTAGTATACGTATTGTAAATATTAGGAATTGGTGATTCATTTACCTCTTGGGTAATGTGTTTATGTCAAATAATTGAAGCATAAGGAGGAAATTTTATTGTCATTATCTTGCTTGAGATAGAAAATATTATAATATGTTTATGTTAAAAGGAAGATTTTGATTAATGTGTGCTAGTTGTTACCCTAACTCTTACAACTTCTAGGAGTAAGTCGAGTCTAGGGGGGGAGGATGTAGTGTCCACCCTTGACTTGACTTGTCTTGATTAGAGTTAACTTTTATTCCATGCATGATAGACTTATCTCAACTATTTATGATGATTTGGATGATGATTATTCGTGTGTTTTAGTTACAAATTGTGATGATAGACATTATTGGGCATATGCTATTTTGGATGATTTATAAGATGTTGATACTAACATTATTGATCATGTGATTTGATGGATACTATATGATTACTATGTAATAGATTATCGAAAGATTATATTGATAATGGATTTGATGTTGATTATGATTACAATAACCCTATTTCATGTTTGCATTTGATGAGATGTGTTTGACTATTGTTTGACTGTCCTCGTGATAGAGATGATTCCACATCACTCATTGCGAGCGAGATGTGTCATCATGACTCTCTATCACTTGCTTGTTATGATATATATTCATATGTTGTATTATCGTTTTGTGGTTGCAGGTACCAGACATCGACTTCACCTGGCTTCACAAGTATGGGCGTGTCTTTAATTCCAATGGCTTATGTGGTTCAAAGATGACATGAGTTCCCCTAAAATACTCTAGGTCTAAGATTTTCACCATGTGTCGTTACCATCTTGGCATAATTCACCACGTCAGCTAGTGAGTTTGATCTTTTCAGTATTGTGAGATGGTTGATTTATTTCATTATGTTTAGATTAATAATGTGATCCTTGATGTGTGATTTTATAATTAATAATACTTATTTTAATGTATTTAATTTATTGGCTTTGAGTATTTAATTATTTAATTGGTTTTATTTTAAATGTCCCTTTTATATTCAATAGGGCATGGTCATTATTGTTTGTGCATTGGTAATCAATACTTTATAATATCTTATTACATTTCTCTTGTTACTTGGTAAATAATATTTTATATAATTTTAGCTATTTCTCTCGTTACAAGAGTAAATGAGTTTATTATATTTCCCACCTACCATTAAATTCTATTGGCTTGATTCTTTATGAGATTATATTTAATTAATAACCCACAATTTATTTTATATGGGCTTGATTATATTTATACATTAGTAAATAATATTTGCAATATTCTATTTATATATGTGAATAAGTTTTATATTATTCTCTACCTACTATTTATTCTTATTGGTTGTGAATGTATTGGGGAAATAAAATATAATATATGATGGGTAGGTAAGATATATTTTTTTAAAGATTATTTTTATTGGTCGGTTTGAGGCTAGGGTTTTGGACTGAAATTATTTTTATTCGGTAGCCTAAGCTCTGTGTCAGGTTACCATTCTTGAAGTCTTTCTGCAACATTTGGATTTCATTTTTGGTTTTAGCTTGGATTGCTAGAGCTTGTGGTTTGGATTTGGATTTGGAGCTCTTCATCAAATTTCTTCCATAACTTCTATTTCTAGGTTGGAGCTCTTGTCTCTCGTAAAGATTTACATTTCTCTGTATTCTCCATGTCTGCAAAAATTGTTGTTTGTAGGTTTTATTTGGGGAAACAGATTTATTATGTAGTTTGTACTATACTTTTGGAGAAATATTTATGTGCATAGATTTTAATATAAAGTTGAATTATAGGTCTTGGGAAAAATACTATTTTTCTATTGGCTGGTTTGTTTTGTCGTGAATGCATGACTCTGCATTTTTTATCATTTTGATTTTATGAAAATTTGAATCTCTTACTTGGTGAATGTTATCTTTTGGGTGATAAAGGGACATTTGTTTGTTGGTAGAGATTTTGGGAGAGTTTGTATCAGATTTGGAGAGATTTGATTTCTTTTTCCATGAGGGAGTTTTGAAGATTTCTTTGTTATTTTCTTATTTTGATTTAATTAGAGGGATTCCCTAGTTCTGTTTGAGCGAAACTATGATTTGGGAATGAGTATTATTTGGTTTGGAGTGCTCTGTGAATTAATTTTGGTGTGAATTGAGTTGGAAGCTCTTGGTTTTAGATATTTGATTTTTCCTTCTTAAGTTAATAATTTTGCATTTTGTTTGTTGCTAGTATTGTTTCATTTCAAAGCGACTTTGAGCTATTTGATTTCAATACTTAATTATTTTTTTGTTATTTTGAATTTAAGTTCAAAACTTAGTCATTTTTCCGTATTTTTAGTTCTCTGGAACAAAGGCGCTAAAAGACTAAATGTATGCGGTAATGTATATGCGCTAATCTGTTTAACAAATATTCTACTACAGTGAACAAACGTGCTAGAACAGAGGACAAATGCACTTCAGAAACTGATAAACACACTAAAAGAATTGACGTATGCGCTAAAACAGTGAGCATATGTGCTAAACTGTCTCTTTTCAATATATTTCCAGCTTGTCATTTGTGATGTCATTTTCAAATTTGGATTTCATACCACAAGCCTTTTGGATTTTTATGATGATTTTTAGATTATGCATTTTCTCTATTTGATGAATCTTTTATGGTTTTCACTTTTATGTTGTTGTAGAAATCTTTTTGGATTTATGCCTCTATCGCGTTGAGAAGTTTAGATTATGCATTTTCTCTATTTGATGAATCTTTTATGGTTTTTACTTCTATGTTGTTGTAGAAATATTTTTGGATTTATGCCTCAATCGTGTTGAGAAGCCATGGTAGAGAGACTTGTTTAGTGTGTTTAGTCCAACAAGTTAATGTGTCTTGTTGTTGATACTCATTTCATTTGATGAGCAGACTTGACTATCTTATTGATGCATTTATATTCTATGAGACTCCTTGGTGTTTATTTCTCTTTATGACCTTTGGATGACCATATATGTGTATGGCTGCATGATGGTAATGATTTTAGATTTAATTGTTAATATGATCCTCTTGTTGCATTTATTGTTTGGCCCATGTTAGGGGGAGTGGGCTTCCATGTGATGCTTGGGGTCATGAGAGATAGGATTGCATGAGGTTCCTTGTAAGGATGCATGAAGTCTAGACTACCATGGCACATTGGGAGTTTACCATGATTTGTAAATAAGTGATAACCTAATAATTAATGGGTTGGGTATCTAGATTCATTAATAAAGATAAATAATTAATTCGAGCCTCATGACTTGATCCAAGGGAGGATGTTTTAGGATAATCATGTATAGGCCATTGTGATGGTAAGTCAATCTCCCTTGATATCTCATAGGTTGAGATGGATCCACATGTCCATCAGGTTAGTGCCTTATGTTGTTATGTCTAAGGATGGCATGTGATGACACTCCACTCCTACATGTGTTCCCTTGTTTATTTATCATTATGCCTTATTGGAGGTAATGAGGCCTTGTTGAGTTGTACGCCTCTGAGTTTATTCTTGTTGTATTGTGTTGGTTCTTGCATGAGAGTCCTTGTGTGATTTGCCATTTTGGTTATAGGTGTTGGCAATTGACACTCATTGGATTCATATGTTGTTATTGATGGCAACATGGCAACATGGCAACATGGTAACTTGGCAACAAGATTCATAAGGAATCATACACCGACACTAGGAGGCATTCACCAACAGACACCAACATTGGAGAATCTAGGGTTACACCGGCACCGGCACCGGCACCGACATCCAACACTTCAGTGAAGCCGACATCAGTCTTGGACCCTAAGGAAGTTTTATTTGTAAAAATCATTTTGTAATTATTAAGGCCAACATTGTATATATTTTGTAATGCATTGTAAGCTGACATAAGGCATATTGTTTGTGAAGGGTATATAGGTCAGTTTGTTAAGGTCATTATTAAAATAGATGAGATAGATTGTAATAAGGATATAGGAGATTGTGTAATGTAAAGTATATGTATGTAGATCATTTGTATGTGAATGTTATATCATACAATGATCTATAGATAGTTTGAAAAACACTCTTGGAGTAGAGGAGATACCGGTAGAAGTGTTCAAGGTTTATGAACTAGTACAGATAAAACTATAATTGGAAGTCTTTTTGGCATAGCAGATGCATTTTGTGAGTTCATTATTACTATTTTATTTCAGCAGAAGCTTGTAGTCAGTGAGACTCTTTTGTGATGAGCAGTGTGCCTTCCTATATGTGCAGGTCCCCCATTTTATGTAATATCTTTCATATGGCTAGTGAACTGATATTTTGGGTCACAAATCCCACTGTGGTTTTTCCTCTTTGAGTTTTTCCATGTATAAATTTTGTGTGTTATGGTGTTCATTTATATGGATGGTTTATTTGCTTCAAGTTATATGTTTCTTCATTTACTGGTTTATATGTGTATGTTAAAAATGGGTAAAATCATATCTTACTAGCAAAACACTGATTCACCCCCCCTCTTAGTGTTCTTGGATCCCAACAATTGGTATCACAACCTGATTCCTCAGAAGAAGTTTAACAGCTTGAGAAAGATCTTGAAACTAGAATTATTGAACATGGCTATGGAGAAGCAACTTGAGATGGCTCTTGAGGATTATGATGCTGAAAGGATGAAGAATTTTAAATTGCAAGATGAATTGAATTCTGCTAATGAATTCATTTTTGTCCTGCAAGAAAGGTTATCATCAGCTCAAGCCAAGAGGAAGGAACTTTTTCAAAACTAGGATGATGAAGAGAAAAATGCACTTAAGGAACAATGTCCAAACTGAGTCAAGCAAACATGCTCATGAATAATGAAATGCAAGACCTGACTATGAGGTTATCAAGAGATATTGAGGATAGAAAGAAGAAGGAAGAAAATATCATTATATCTTTGAAGAACAATTTTGATGAATGTGGCAGATTGACTCATGAGAATAATCTGTTGAGAACTGATTTGGTACACTCCCAGAATAATGAACAAGAGCTTGAAAGACAAATAACTACTCTAAGAGATGATCTAATGACTGCAAGTGAGTATAAAGAAAAATTCAAGATTAGTGTTGCACAGTTGAATGACTTATTGAAAAGACAAAGGCATAATGATGATTCTAGAGGACTTGGATTTGTACAAGGTGAAAGCTTTGGTACTGCAAATTAATATCAGACAACTGGTATTCAAAACTCATCAGACTAGAGGAATATGGTAAGGCAATCTAATGCTTATAAATTTAGTGGTAGATGCTTTGTTTATAATAAATTTGGGCATATGGCTAGACAATATAGAAATAGAGCAAATCAAAACTACAATTTTGTTCCCGGTCAATGCACAAATTGCAAGAAATATGGTCATAAATCAAAAGATTGCAGAATGAATGTCAAATGTCATGCATGTGGAAAGTTTGGTCATTTGGATAATAAATGTAGGTCAAGGAATGACATTGGATATGTTAAAGCAATTCAAAAGAACAATGTTACATGTTATGCATGCAACAAAATAGGTCATATTGCTAAGTACTACAAAAGCAAGACTCAACCAATTAGAAATGATAAAGAAAATGAGAAAGGAAAGTAGAAGGTAGATGAAATAGAACAAGATCACACCAAGAGATGGGTTAGAAAGTATGAAGAACCAAGTGGAGATGGATCTACACCATTAACTCCACTGGTAGAATGGAGCATTCCTGCACCGATAAGAAATTCCACCGGTAACTGAGGCATATGCCTTAGGGGTTGGAAAATCTATTGCAAATCTCGCATATTCCTTGGAGGAGATCTGAAAGAGATCTAGAAGAGATCTTGAGAGTTGTCTTAATCATTTATGAAGGTATACCTGGCATAAGACTATGAAACCGACATCCAGTAGGGTACATCGCGAAGCATTTATGACAGTGAAGGATTAGGGTTTATTCACTGATAAAAAGTGAAAGTGAATTCATTTTCACTCACCCAACATTCATGCAATCAAGAGTGAAGAAAAGGCAAATCTCAGATGATTAAGAGTGAGAAAATGCATTCTAAAAGGATTTCCAGCAATCATCTAAGAAGCAATCAAATCTTCACATCGACAATTATTTTTCAAGTATTTCTTCAAAATGGCATCCAAATCATCTACTCCTAATTTCATTGTAAATCCTACCATTGTTGAAGTTAAGGATTGGCTGAGACCCATTTTCAAGGAACTTCCCTAGATAGCTAAGAAAGAAGACTCTGCGGGCGCATTCTCTAGGGTTCTTGCTGACATGATGTATGTTGAAGATGTAAGGGCATATATTCACTACACCTTTGAGGATCTAGGTACATAAGAGATAAAGGGCATATATCAATCTGTGATACTAGGAAGCTCCAGAATAATCAAGTCAGAATATAAGATCATCGAGGATCAAGGGTTAACCGATATCCTATGCATACCAAAATTCAAAGATGAGGTGATTAGATATGTTCAGAGTAGGGTTCACAATGAGTTCATCTAGCTAGATCGAACTTACATGATCACAAAGGAAGCAATTCAAGAAGTCACCAGCTTACCCAAAGTCAGACAAGAACCTGGCAAGAAGATTTGTACCATTGTGGTTGAGAAGGTCAATGACGCAACCCATGATGGAAGATCTATGAGGGTCAGCACCATCAAAGACACTGATATGAAATTTGTCAGCATGATAATCGATTATAAGGTAACCCAATCTAGTTGATTGAACTCTATTGCCAGTTCCTGCATCCATGTTGCTTATCAGATGTTAAAGAATAATGAGAAGTGTGATTCATGTGAATGGTTGAGAAGTAAACTAATGCTCAATCTTGGAAAGATTAAGTGTTAAGAAAGGAACTTTTAGGTTTGGAAATCTCATTGTTTGTTTAATGCTTTACTTTATACCTGATTTAGGGAAGAATCATTGGGCTCATGAAATACCGGTAGGTATGCAAATCAAGGAAGAAATCACCAGTCTTGGTACCGGTAGGGATGAAAAGCTTGGGGGCTATTTCAAAGCATTTTAGGAAAATATGAGATAGAGGGAAAGAATATCAAAGCACATTGTAGAGAATTACTCCACTCATATCTATTTTATGGTGAAGACTGATGAAACTCTTATGGAGGTAGTAGAACCTAGGACCATATGGGTCACTGAGCTTGGATATGAAGTGGATGATAGCATTTTTTAACTTTATGCAAAAATGTTTCTTGAAGATCCATTGGCTGATAAGATAGAACACTTTGGTACTGCTGAAGAAAAGGCTCTTGAAATCAAAATTGTCTTCGACAGGAAAAGAAGAGAAGAAAATTGATAAGATGTCTACATTTGTATAGAATGTAATCCATAAGATAAACACTGAACTGGGTTCTGGATCCAAACAGGCAAAGGAACCGGCAATGGTTAGTGATCCTGAGGCAAAGACGCCTGAAACTTTCATTTCTTTTGTCACTTCTGACTCTAATCTAGAGGATAACGAACCTCTAACATTTCAAAGAGTACAAAGAAAGAAAGTTGACCAGCCTGCAGTAGAGGATAAGAAGGTGGATCCAAGGAGGAAGCTTGTGAGAAAAGTAACAAAACCTACTACACCCCCACCTCTGGCAAGGAAACCTATTCAGAAGAGGAATCCAGTCACACCCACTCCGACAACCCACAAGAAGAAGAAGAAGAGTGATGATGCTATTGAATCTTGTAAGGCTTCAATGACCTGTGCTGAATTGATTGATGAAATAACCAAGGATGGAATTTTGAAGACTATATCCATTTATTATGAATATTTAAAGGATAATGAGCAAAATGAGATTGAAGAGGCAATTTTGTTACACATAGATATATATAAGAAAGCCTTAATAAAAAATGTGAAGGAAATTCCTCTATCATTGTACAATAAATTAGATGCTAGAAGACTTGATGCAGTCAAGAGGGATAGAGAAATTAAGGAAGTAGAACTTTTGGGTATGTGTGGTTCAATAAACAATGAGGAAATGAAATGATGCATTGATGTTGCAAAAAGAATAATTTTTAGTAGCAAACCCCGACAAATAAGCCTAATGATGGGCAGGGTAAATGAGGTAGTAAAGAAGACCAAAGATGGTTGGACCAAATTATTCCAAAAGAATCTTGATTTTCTCACCTCCCAAGAAGAATTTGTAAAAGCAACAACTTCCAACATCCCAGACAGATCTAAGGGGAAAGGTATTTTGGGTAGTTTAGCTCCAATTTTGAATAAACTGGCAGTAAAGGAGAGTGTACAGTCGATACCAGCAAAGACAACTTTTGAACAAGGCAATGTACAAGGTACTAACAATATTGTGGATAATACTCCATCGGCAGTAATAGATACTACACCAAGTGGCGAAGCCACCAATGCTAAGGAGGATAAGACAAAGGCAACTGAGACTATACCGGCAGTTAATATTGATTCCGCAACAAAGGTTTTGGCAATTGACACATCTCAAGTTGAGAAGAAATCAATCACTAAGATGAGTCCCACTGAGTTAATGATGATGGCTACTCAAAAACTAATAAAGGAGGGATCGGCAGATAAAGGAATAATAGATCACTCAATCATAGTTTTGCACAAACTAATCCCTGATTGTAAGATTTAAAATGAAGCAAGCCCTTCAGGAAAGCTTAAGGCATTAACTGAGCATATATCTAACAACTTTCAGTCTTTGCAGCAAATTTTAGACTGGCAGGCACTTGAGAGAGTTACTATGGCTAAGAGAGTCGCTTTTGATCAGATTATTGAAATAGAGAAGAAGAAAATTGAAGGAAAATTGATTCTTATTGAGAATTGTTTGAAATAGTGTATAAATATCTACAGGATCTGTTGTAACATAGAAACACTTACAACAAATGTAGATAGCAGATTAAACGAGTTACATGATAAGGTTGCCAATATTACAAATTCTTTTGATTGATTAACCTCACTTAAAACATCTGTTGATGGACAAACTTTGTCTTTGGAGAACCAATTTTTTTCTTTTGAAAAGGAAAGAGAGAAGATCATTCAGAGAGCAAGGAGTCTTAGAGGATTGGTGAGTCCAACATTGGATTCACTCAGTGTACATAAAAGAGAATGTATGGATATGATTGCTAAGCCCACACCGAAAAAAGTCAAAGAGAAGGAAACATTTGCACACTTACTGAGTGGACTTGTATCCATATCTGAAACCTTCAAAATTGGTTGGGATACATATTTATAATTGCTAGATAAGGCTTACCCAGACATTTTGAAATTGGTCAAGCTCTAGTAAAGTAACCTGTATTTATTCATTCTTTTAATTCTTTCACCGATCTTTGGTATTGATGCCAAAGGGGGGTGCATATAATGTGAAAAGTATTAGACCAAAATATATGGGAAGGATATCAGAAAGGAGTGTATTGCTCAAGGGGAGCATAATTCATGTTGAACCGACAGGGAATCCATTTTTCACATGAGTATTGCCATCAATGCCAAAGGGGGAGATTCTTGGCAATTGACACTCATTGGATTCATATGTTGTCATTGATGGCAACATGGCAACAAGATTCATAAGGAATCATACATCGACACTAGGAGGCATTCACCGGCACTAGCACTGGCACCAACATCTAGCACTTCAGTGAAGCCGACATCAGTCTTGGACCCAAAAGAAGTTTTATTTGTAAAAATCATTTTGTAATTATTAAGGTCGACATTGTATATCTTTTGTAATGCATTGTAATCTAACATAAGGCATATTGTTTGTGAAGGGTATATAGGTCAGTTTGTTAAGGTCATTATAAAAATAGATGAGATAGATTGTAATAAGGATATAGGAGATTGTGTAATGCGAAGTATATGTATGTAGATCATTTGTATGTGAATGTTATATTATGCAATTGTTGGTATTATGGATGTGTTGCATTAGTTTTACCATTGATGTCAATGATTGTCAACACTTATCAACACTCAAGATCTTTGGTTATGTTCATCGGCATGTTTAGTGACTTATGCATAGTCACCAGTATTTGGTTCACCGATAGGTTATATTGTTCATCGACACTGAGGATGACTTGTTATCATCTGGAGATTACTTGGTTATGTCAAAGACATGGTTTGGACACTTGGCTTTTATGATTTGGTTATTGGTCTAATTGAGTTTACATATTTGTTGTTACTAGCACATTGGTCTAGGTTATAGACCGGCAAGCATTATCTATTCCAGATCAAGCACGACATGTTATGGAGATGATTTATTGATTGGTTATTATTGTAAATGCATTGAGACGACATGATGCATTGCATATTGATTCATTTGTAAGTGATTTAATTGTAATATTCTTAGTGAGCCAACCTACACATTTGGTCTTAGGTTTTGGTATATATGTAATATCTCATTTGTGAGATTGATATAGGTAATGTAATAAGTTATTACAAGGTTGTGATATTCGATATATGCAAATATAAGAAGAGCTATACATGCAAACATCATTTGAAGATTCAAGGAAGGTATGAAGGAGATAATCAGAGCTTAACCGGTACTGAATCAAGCATATGAAGATACTATTTTGAGTAGTACATTATCATTGGATTTAACCATCCAGTTGTAGTCAATGTGACTCTCATTTTGTGATTGAGCAATGAGCTCTAGGCAGTTGGCCTTTCTGCATATGCAAACCCCATTTGTGCGCACATACCATCTATAGTAGTATCATCTAATTGTGGGTAAGGTTTCCCACCATGGTTTTTCCCCTTACAAGGTTTCCATGTACAAATATTTGTGTTATGTGTTGTGGATGTTATTTGTCTTTCTGTTTCATGCATTAAACTTTACCGATACTATTATTAACTGTTAAACTGTTAACCTACATTAAGTTTGGTTTACCGTTATAATGCATCAAGTTTGATTAAGATATATTTGGGTTGAAATTAATAGACAACTGATTTAGCCCCCCCCCCCTCCTCTTAGTTGCCTCTAGGTACTAACAATTGGTATCAGAGCTAAGTCCTCTTTCTGTAGAAGTTTAACAGCTTAAGGAGATTCTATGGCAACTAAATATTTCAGGAAGGACAGTCTGAAGCTTGATGGAACTAACTATGGCATATGGAAGATCGGAATGGAGACACGTCTGAATTGCATTGGAAGAGACATATGTGATGTTACAAAGAATGGCTATGTTGGTCCTACACAGAGTCAACCTAATCCTCCTACCTTGGCTAAAGATCAGGAGAATGATTGCAAAGCAAGAGAAGCACTTTTGAGCGCATTGTCAGATCAACAAATCATGGGATTATCAGACCGATCTACTGCTAAAGATATTTGGGAAAAATTGGAGACATTGAATGAAGGTGATACCACTATCAGAATTGCAAAAGTGGAATGCTTCCGGGTTGGATATGAAAATGTGAAAACAGAAGAAGATGAAAGGATTTTTGCTTTTATGGAAAGAGTCAATGAAATTGTTTTGGGTATACAATGTTGTGGAGGATCCTTAAGTGAAGATGAAATTGTTTCTAAAGTTTTAAGAGCATTTCCACTGGCATACAAAATGAAAGTAACTTCTATTAATGAATTTAGAATAATGCCTAATACAACAGTATCTAGAGATACCCTGGTTGAAAAAAATTTAGCTTTTGAACTTGAGGAATTTGGTCCTGTTGCTATAATTAAGACATATTTAGCCTTCAAAGCATCATCATCTGTAGCATCATCATCATCATCTGAGAAATCTGATTGGAAAGGAATTTATGCAAGAGAACTTGAAGACATCAGAAGAGAGAATGAAGAATTGGAAGAGCTTGAATCACTATTTGCAAGAAAAATGCCTAAAGGTCTAGATGGAAGTAAGTATGAAGGTAAAGCACCATTTAAATATTTTAACTGTAATAAAATTGGTCATATGGCATCTAGGTGTCCTGATAGACATGCAAGATTGAAAGAAGAAGCTAAAAGAACATACAAGCCTAACCCTGAATATCAGAGATACATATTTAAGAAGAATAGAGACAAATTATGTTACTATACTGATGAAGGAGTTACTGATGATACTGATGAGGAACCGTCAGAAAATGGATGGGCTTTTGTTACAATAACAAAAGATCAACCGGCACCTACTATACAACTGGTAGAGTAGGCCCTGGTAACTAAAATTGAAGAAAAGGATGAATGGATCATTGATTCCGAATGTTCACATCATATGACTAGTGATAAAAGTAAATTCTTAACCTTTCAGGATTACAATGGAGGTCTAGTAAGATTTGGGGATGATAAAGCTTGTTTGATTAGAGGAAAAGGCACTATATCTTTTGATGGTAAGAACAATACTGACAATGTTTATTATGTTGAAGGTTTGAAGCATAATCTTTTGAGTGTTGGTCAATTAGTTGAAAAGGGATTTCAATTACAATTCAAGAATGGTAAATGCAAAATAATGAATAGAACTGGTCTATAAATTGCAACCGGTAATCAGACTAGAGGTCTTTCACTTGAATAACAATGAGAAAACATGCTTAATTGCACATATTTATGAAAGTTGGTTATGGGATAAGAGACTTTGTCATGTGAATTTTGATTGCATTATGAAGATCAGTACAACTAGGGCAGTAAGGGATTTACCTAAGATTGTAAAACCTCACAATCTAGTATGTAAGGAATGTCAATTTGGAAAGAAAGTTAGAGAAACTTTTAAGAGTATTCTAGAGAAATCCAGTAATGTTCTTGATTTAATTCATACTGATTTATGTGGTCCAACAAGAACTAGAAGTTTACAAGGAGATAGATATTTTATGCTAATCATTGATGATTATTCTAGAATGTGTTGGGTTACTTTTCTCAGGGAGAAATTAAAAGCTTTTGGGAAATTCAAACTATTCAAGGCAATGGTAGATAATGAAACCGGTAAGAAAATCAAATGTTTAAGATCAGATCAAGGAGGTGAATTCACATCTAAGGAATTTAATACATTATGTGAAGTGAATGGAATTAGAAGACAATTATCAACACCTCGGATACCCCAGCAAAATGGAGTTGTGGAAAGGAAGAACAGAACTATTCTGGATGCAGCTAGAAGCATGATATCAGAAGAAAACCTACCTCATGTGTATTGGAGAGAAGCAGTGAATACAACGGTTTACACATTCAACAGAGTTCACATCAAAGGTGAAACCGGTAAGACCCCTCATGAACTATGGTTTGGTAATACTCCTACTCTTAAATATTTCAAAATATTTGGAAGAAAATGTTATATTAGGAGAGATGATTATATTGGTAAATTTGATCCTAGAAGTGATGAAGGAATATTTCTTGGTTATTCATCTAAGAGAAAGGCATATAGATGTTTCAATAAAAGATTATAGAAAATCATTGAGAGTGCAAATGTGAAGATTGATGAACAGTTTAGAGGTAATTCAAGGTCTATGGACTCTAAACCAGGAGTTGAGATAATCACAAATGAACCTAAACCAAATACATCGATACAAAATGTTGACCCAGTCACACCGACATCATCTAAGAATTCCATGGTGACTGAAGAACAACAACAAGTGAATACACTGAGGTATGTAAGATTGAATCACTCTGAAAGTCAGATAATTGGGGATAAGTATCAAGGTGTAATGACTAGAGGAAGAGTGACAAATGAAGAGGTATGTATAATTTCTCAAATTGAACCAGCATCAGTTAATGAGGCATGTGAAGATAAACATTGGATTAAAGCTATGGAAGATGAATTGGAAAAAATTGAAAAGAATAACACATGGACATTGGTTCCCGTGCCTAAAAACAAAAATGTAATTGGAACTAAATGGGTACTTAGAAATAAAATTAATGAAGATGGTAAGGTAATCAGAAACAAAGCAAGATTAGTGTGTAAGGGATATTCACAGAAAGAAGGAATTGACTACAATGAAACCTTTGCACTGGTAGCTAGAATTGAGGTAGTTAGACTATTTCTATCATTTGCAGCACACAAGAACTATAAAGTATATCAAATAAATGTTAAATGTGCATTTCTAAATGGTGATCTTGAAGAGGAAATTTACATTGAACAACCTGATGGATTTTCCTTGACAAATGATAAAGATATGCTTTGCAGGTTAAGGAAAGCTTTATATGGATTGAAGCAAGCTCCTAGAGCTTGGTATGCTAGATTGGACAAATATCTTTTGAAGCTTGGTTACACTAAAAGTAATGCTAACAGTAACTTATATTTCAAAGTGACTAATGATGACATCTTGGTTATTGATTTTTTTGTTGATGATATAATTTTTGGAGGAGAAGATGGATTGTGTAAAGACTTTTCTAATAAGATGCAGGAAGAATTTGAAATGTCTATGATTGGGGAGATAAAATTCTTTTTAGGATTGCAGATTTTATACACTAGTAAAGGTATATTCATATGTCAATCTAAGTACTTGAAGGAACTACTGAAGAAATTTGGTATGGAAAACTTTAAACCGGTAAGTACCCCTATGACTACAACTGATAAACTATCATTGAAGGATGAATCAACACCTATTAATTCAACAATATATAAATATATGATTAGAGGTTTACTGTATTTGACACAAACAAGACCTGATATTATGAATGTAGTATGTATTGTTTCAAGATTTCAGAGTAATCCTAAAGAAAATCATGAATCAGTAGTGAAAAGGTTTTTCCGGTAGCTACAAGGCACAATAAATCTTGGTTTATGGTATCCTAAAGATAAAAATTTTCATTTATGTGCATACACAGATGCAAATTGGGTAAGAGATGTAGATGACAGAAAGAGCACAACCGGTGGAGCATTCTTTCTTGGTAGAAGATTGATTTCATGGTTGAGCAAGAAACTGTTAGTGAATAGATTTGTCCTTCTAAAATAACTATATAAATGAACTCAAAATGCCCAGAATGAAGGACAAAAAGAACTAACAGTTGGATAGATTATCATTGAAGTGATAATCTTCCTCTGAATTGAGAGGTACAGCTCCCTCTTAGAAAATTTACAAGGAATTAAATTGTTGGTATGCTTTTAACCAGAAAGTAATAAAGGAAAATAACACTCATCCATAGCCATGAAAATGAATGCCAAAGATTTACAAAATAGATATAAATGAAGACCATTAAATCAAAGTTTAATTGTCTGCACTTATGGATAGCATTTGGACTAAAAACTAACAGAGAATGGTTTTGCTCCAATATCACTTACTTTCAAGCACACAGACTTGTAATAAATCCACATACACAATTGATTATAGCAGAAAAGACACTAATAACCAACTACAAAGGCTCAAAGTCCAGCTACATTCATGAGAAGAATATCAACAACACAAAGATTGAAGATATCATCTGCATTCTATTCATGTCTGAAAATCAACTCAAAGATTGATATTTTCTATACAAAACATTGCTTAGAAAATCTTCAACTCCTCCCTTACAAATAAAAATATACTCCCTCTCACCCACAGGTTGTTGGAAGAAAAGAAAAGAAGAAGAACCCTACCTCCCCAATCCTTTCGCAATAAATAGCTACATGAGATCTTTATTCAGTTTTATAACTGAATCTTGAAAAACCTTTTAACTTATGCTTTTCACTTTCCCCATTACTCTTATTTATAACATCAAATATTTATAAACATCAAAAATATAATTCTCTAAAGTTTATAAGAATATTTGAACAAGTGGCACTTGAATATTTTATCCCAAAGTGAAAATATTATTTATGTTGGGTGGACTGAAAATATTTGTGACAGTCAAAATCTGTCTCAGTGCAAGGGCCATAACTTTTGTTTGCATAGTTGGATCTTTCTCAATTTGGGATATGTTGGTCATAACCTAGTTGTCTACATTCTGACTAGTACGATTTCAAAAATAATATCTGAGTAAAATGATATGTTCTACTGTGTGCAGGTCTATTTGACTGTCATAAAATCAGACTTGTCAAAATAATATTCTCAGTTATTTGCACATCTTCTACTCTCAAACACACTGATTTCTTTGAAATTAGAATTGACCTTCTATAAATTTTCATAATTATAGATATAGCCAAGATGAACAATAATAATTCATATGGGATTTAAATCCATTTGAAGTATTTGAGTTGTCTTATCGTGACAACTTTTGAACTTGGCCCTGTCGAACCATCTGTAGCTGGGGAACAGTTGAACTGCTTGAACTTTGAACATGCAGAGCTTGAACCTTGAACCTACGAGGTTCAAAAACACAAACTGCACCCATATGCTTCATTGATTGCTTTGCCTTTCCATTTTGGTTGCACGTTGAACCTTTGAATTTCATCGAACATTTTGAACATCACTGAACTGTTTGAACTAGGTTCAAACGGTTCATAGTCTGGAGAAAGAGTATATGAAACATCATCCGCGACCATAAAATAGAGCTGCTGCAAAGCACTTGATATGAATGTCAGTCTGAAAATGTCTTAGACACAACTTAGAACCTGCGGTACCTAAATGAACACTATGAACTCTTTTCAGGATGGCTCGAGGGGTTCATGACGTTCAAACTGACCATTGAAATATAATGCTAAGGATTTAGAAATGATTTACAGGAGGATTAGGGATTAAACCAATGAACTTTTATCAAGATTCTAGAAAAAGAGGGAGAAAAGGACTCAACTAAAAAAATTTCAAGGTGACTCACTCTTGTTATGAGGGACGAATGACAAGGTAACATTGGCTCTGACTGAGGACCGGGTTTGTAAAGGACTAGGAGAATCTAGAATGTCTTTGGGAGAGATCAGTGCCTACCCATTGGACAACAGAGTCACTAAAAATAAAGCATAGGGAGCTTCTTGCAGACGAGGGAAGAGGCAACAAGATAAAAATAACAAGCCAAAACCCGAACTAAACCAAGGCTGAAAATCAAGACAAGCTATACCTAGATCACACGAAAAAAATTATTTACAAAAATATACAGATAGGAAAATCCCACCGTGAGAACTGGGACCAAGAAATTCTTACACAAAACCATCCACCGGTTGGGAGAAGAAGGAGCCTTTTCAGAAAAATGTCTTGTGTTCAAATGAAGAAACCCAAAACCATGCTCTTATGGTAACTTCTTCAATGTTGAACACCAAACTAACAATATGTAGGAGCTTTGTGAATACACATTCTGATAACTCAATGATGAACCACGAGTACCAAACAGGTACTGAGAGGGGGGGGTGAATCAGTACAAACACAAATACAGTCCAAAACCGGTTTGACAACAAATACCCCAAATGATTGACTAACAGGGATACCGGTAAAACAAAGTGCAACTGGTAACATCCAGTATAGCTCAATCAGTCATGAATTGGTCACTCAATAAGCTACCCTCTTAGCTCAATACTACAGTATCATTATATTCTCATGCATAAACATGTAAACTCAATCATCAGATCTTCACAATAGTGAGTTTAATATGTTTTATAGACAGGCATAAAACATAGAACCTTCATATGCTTAACGGGTAAAACAAAGCATCACAAGACAAAAGCATTTCACATGACACACATATTTTTCACATGGAAACCCAACTAGGAAAAATCACGATGGGGATGAATACCCACAAGCTTCTTTTTGAACTCTTTAGAAGTTCGCTCTGTTAGGAGCCTTGTCCGGTTAAAGACATTACAATAGGTTCTGCTAGGAACTGATCCTGTTAGGGATCACCTGGTTAAGGGATACCCGGTTAAGGGTTAAACTCGGTAGGGTCACCTTGTTAGAGAATTTCAAGAACTCAATAGCTGAAAGGATCTCCTAAGCTCTCTAGCTTCTTAGAACTCATTAGCCTCGAGTTACCCAATTAAGGGATTTGAAACAAGTCGGTTAAGACCACCCGATTTAAAGGATTTTTGAATCAAGCCAGTTAAGGCTACCCTGTTAGGGGATTTTACAACTATTGAAGTGCTTAGAGATCAACAGGAATTACAATGATCTGTTAGCAGCACTCAATGCTAATGCAGATCCGTTTAGGCTCCTCTTTACCTTTTGCACATTCACTTTGCAGGTATCACTTCTCTCCTTTGGTCTGGCAAGAAACACATATCACTTTCCTTGGATACACACTCACAACTTTTGCTAACAACCTCAGAAAGAAACACAACATCAACCTTATAGAAAACATACTAGTCGGTAGCAAAACCCCTAAACCCTAAACCTGTTAGGTTAAGCAATTCAAACAGTTCGATCCTAACCATTGAATCATACTGCATTAAATGCAACAATCTTGAATCGATCTCAAGACATTCTCCATCGTCCATTATCCACCGATTTCATGGTGGCTGATAACCCATCACGCATTATCATCATTTGACAGACTTCGCTCATTCCTGAGGTAGATAGGAATAGTCTTCTTCATGCAAGATCCTTCACGCGCACAGAACTTACGTGGCAACACGATCTGTCCTCCATCATACTGCTAACTCATCACACAAAGATCACCGATTGAGTCACATAGACTTGAGGTATGCTAACTAGAAATCCTGAAGTGGAAGCTACCTACCAACTGGTAGTCATACAATGCTTCCATGTGTCGGTTCCCATAACTACATGCTGGTTCACCTTGAACAAATATGCTGCTTCACTTTGGCATATAAACCAATTCATACAAATGTCAGTTCCTTTCTCTCTTCACTTATCACATGTGTCAGTTCACACTATGTCTCATATTGACATCAATGAAAACATATAGTATCATTATGTCTTCATGCCAGTTCACATAATGCCAACACATTCATGCCCAAAAAACCATATTTCATCATGAACTTTTGAATTTTCTGGAAATATCTACACAGTACTTCTCAAATAATGTTCTATTTCTGGCTGAAAAAAGTAATGCTCATAAATTTCTAGGGAAAAAAACTGCATCATTATCACAATCACCACTATTAAGACCATCATTCTTAAAATAATTTTCAGCATTTGAACTAATCTCAGAATCGAGAGACACTTCATCATGCATGGTGTCCAACTTAGCTGAAACAACTTCAACATCTTTTACGGAGATTAAATCTACGAATTCCCTATCCAAACTTAATGCATGAAATAAATTAATACTTGAATCCTTCTCCTTGAAATCTCCTTCTTCATTGGATGACAAGAACTACTCTATGATCCCTTCTTCACAAACAGAAGTACTATCCAAACTAGTCAACAGTTCTTGGGACTGCAACTCTTCATTAGTTTGACCATTATTTTGTTTCACTTCTGAATTTTCTTTTTCAATCAGCTTTTCAGAATGGGAAACATCTTTATCAAGACATGATTCCACCTTATTGTGAACACAATCTTCATTAGGAAGACATAATATTGCTTTACTGTCAAAATGAAATGATTCTATGAAGGAGTCATCACAAGCTTTTAAACATAAAGAATCATTTTCATCAACTTCATGTATAAGATTGAAAGCTTCATACTCTGGTTGCATGTAAATCTGAAAATGTTCATCCTTTATACATTTTAGAACAAGATAACTTTTCTGTAAGACCCTCCCCAACCAAGCTTTGATTAACTTAGTTGACCATGTTTGACCCTATTAATAAATGCTATAATTCAATAGGATGGGCTATGTTAGATAGATAGATTGGTGAGAAAATTAATTTAACCAAGTTATAGAATCATTTCACCTTGTGGTGTAAATTTTGATGTGTTATGAATTTGAAATCCTAAAAGATCCACTAATTGGATAATCTTGATCTAATGTATGTCAGCTATATCTAGATTTGCAGAACTTTATTATGGTGTTGGAAATATGATGTGTATCTTATGAATGAATGAAATTATGAGGATTATGATAATGGCTTATGTGGATAAATTGGGATATATGAGATATTGATCTGTTAAAGTCAATTGTATGTAGAGTATTTGATGTGTATTCTTATTCATGCGGTTTATATTATATGAGGTTATTTGGAATTACTAATGTGTAATTAAGATGCTCAGGAAAATTATACATTGGACCATGGAAACATTACGGAGAACCAAACCTAGACCTATGTACGTTCGTAAAACCAGGGTTTGTCTATTTGGAGAGACAACACCCCATTTGTATCGTATTTTATTTGTGAAAGTAAATGTTGCATGTGTGTTAGATTGAATTTATTTATTTGTGTCAATCTAACAAGAGACAAAATTTCGTGTAATGTTCTAAAGTATTTTATTGTGTCACTTGACATGTGATTGATTTATGTCTTGATTTTTGAATTTGTCTCTTGGAGGAAGTTGTTTCAACCATATCTTTTTCAAATAATTTAATGTGGTTTTATATTTTCCCTGGGTAGAGAATCTTTGGGGTGGTCAACTTAGGTTTGACCCGAAAGTTAACTACAGATGGGTTTAAAAGGGGTTAAATGGACTCCTAGGGGTAGTTTAAAGGTGTTTCTTAAAGCCCATAAGGTATACCTAAGGGTTAGGAGTAATTTTAGGCATGTGACAACTCCCATGTGGCTATTTAGTCACCCTAAAAAGTGAGTTTTCTAAAATGTGCGAAAATTGAATTTAGAAGGCATCATCTAGGTTAGTTAACTTTCCTTTTTGATGAGAGATCCTTTTGATCTTTTTCGGAATTTTTCCTTTCTCAATTTTAGAAACCTATGAGAACTTCACTAAGGTCTTCTTAGGCAAGAATGAGAGATTCTGTGGGTAATCACCCACTCTCCATCTTTGGAGACAATGCAAGTTTGAAAAGAAAAGATTTGGCATAGGAATTTGGCTAAGGATAGAGAAACAAGGATTGTGGAATTGGACTGCTCATCCTCAACTAGATCTAGCATACCTTTGGGCAGTTTGAAGGTTGATGTAACTTTTCATGGTATTGTTTTCATGTTGCATGTTATGTTGAAAAGATTGCTTGTAAGGAAAGGCTAGTTTCTTGCATTTCTTTTGTGAAAATTATTACGTGTTATGTCTTTTATTTCTTGTATGCATTCTATGTTTTGGGAGTAACCAAGACCTCCTACTTTTGGGAGAGAGGATGGTCTTGTGGGTGGTAGAATTTTGATAGCCCTCGAGTGAAAGGCTCTCGCTATGAGAGAGATCTCAAGGGATATTTATGTGACCCTTGTTGCATGGCTTGTTTATGCATTTGGGGGCCATAAGGAGGGAAATAAGGCATGAATTCTTTGGGGGGCATAAGGATACAGGGTTATTATACTTATGATATATCTTGTTTTCTATGGGGTGGCTCTGTGTTTTTACCATACTTGCAGTCTCCTCAGGGTATTTGGTCCACTACCACCCATGTAAAATCATCACATTGTGTGGTGCAGTGTAGCCTTGGTTGGGAATATGTTTGTGATTGTTTTCCCCTGCTTGTTGTGTTTGCATGTGTGTAACCTATCTAGGGCTTGGTTCTCCAAGCTCAGGGGTGGCTACTGGTTAGCCTAGGCTGGGAGGTGAGAACTCTATGGTCATAGCCCTTTTGACTTATTTGCAGGTTGTTGAAAGAAAAAAGAAAAAAGACAAGTAGAAGATTGTTGGATTCATTGTTTGCAGAAAAGATTTGGGAATGAAATATTTTATATTTTAAAGTGAAGCAATGTGAAAAGGATTGTAATTACTTTGAAAAGAAAATGTATCCATTTTAATAGAAGTCCTCATTTAATAGAAATGAGGGACTAGTTTGGGTATTTTCTCCCTCTTGTAATAATGTCTATATTGTATTCTAAAAATGCCTTAAATAAATGCATTATTTCTGTTAATTTATTATTGCATAAATGAAATGGTTTTGTTGGGTTTTAGCTTGTATTGTTCTTAAAAAGTTAAGGAATTCATGCATGTTACTTTGAAAATAAATATTTAGTTTATTTCCTATTTGCATATCTCTAAGGATAGACTCAAATGATTCTAGATAAATAAAGTTGCAGAAGTTAAAATCACATATTTAATTGCAGAAATTTAAATCTAGAAATTAAATGGACTATCTAATTTAAATAATCATATATTTATATAGTTGTTGTTAAAATTATTAAACTTTGTTATTTACTTATTGCAAAAAATAAAATCTAGAGATAAATAGCCTATTTGATTTAAAAAGAATAAAAAATCATATTCTATAGTTGTTGTTTAATTTCATTGGATTTCTGTCATTTATTTATTGCAGAAAGTAAATCTAAATTATCTAGTCTATCTCTAGTTTAAACAGCAAGGTTTTAAAAAAATAAAATAATACATTGATCTAAATTTGAGTAAATTAAATAATTTGTTTCAAAGATTAATATAATAGTGTATATTGGCATGGTAAAAATCAGCCCTAGAAATCTAGTGCATATATATATATATATATATATATATATAGAGGTATTAAAAAAAAAGGATACTTATATACACAAGTTATATTTAAAATATATAAATATATATTAAAATAATTTTTAAACAAAAAAAAATAATAAACAAAAAAATAGGGAAAGAGCATTTTTTTTATAACCTAGGGTTTGGGAAAACGAAGGCCGAACCCACTGTGTGTTAGCACAGTGGGCCGACGGCAACTCGGGCTGCCACTATGGAGGTCGGGGCCTCCCACTGCGGGTAACCATAGTGGAAGGGCCCAACCACCACTGTGTATTCCCATAGTGGGCGGTGCCCGACCACTATTGTGGGGGTGCCCAGTGGCTCCCCCGCCTGACGCCTTTCTAACCGCCTTGACTCCTCCACCATATCCGCCATGGTCGCGCCTCTGCCACTGTTGCTCACTCAGCCCTGTGCAAAACAAAAATAAATTTGAATTGGGTTAGGGTATTCGAAAAGTAATAGTATGAATTAAGAAATGAAAAATATAAAAGGGTTTATTCATATATATATATTCTTAGTTAGGGTTTGCATGGACATTTTATAAATATGTGAAAATTATTATAATATATATATATATATATATAGTTTGAAAATATGAATGGCTAGGGTAAATGTTAGATTAAATATTTTATTAAGTGTTTATAAATTATATATGTTTAAGGGAAAATATTTGTTTTGATAAATATAAGGATATTTTTAAAAATGATGTTTAAAATTATATTATATTTTTTGGAGTTTAATCTAATATAGGTCTTTGAGATTAAACTTTATAGGAAAATATTCCCTATGAATTTAATTGACCCTATGTCAAATTAGTGTAATCATATTTTAATTATTATTAAAATAAATTTTGGTCATCATAAATTAAGTGCTAGGACTAATTTATTTAGTTCCTAAAAACAATTAATGGATATTGGGGATTAAATTTATCTATGCCAATTAATTGACTAAATTAATTTACTGATTAAAATCAATGAGATAATAAATAATTCTTTTAGTGTTCCGCATTTGATTTAAATTAATATCACTTACTTGAGTTAGTAGTTAGGGTTAACTCACACATAGTAGAGACAAACTTGCTAGTGCATTTCATGTTAGCAAATTTAATGTTATTAAGTTGTGATAAAAAAAAAGTTATCCCGTTCATGCCCAAAAGTTTGGGCATGACATTTTGGTATCAGTGCCCTAGGTTCAAACACTAGTGAACATGGGCTACATTCATAACTTAGTTGAAACCAAACTATGGCTTGAAGTATAACACCTAGGTGAAAACTTGCGAAATAACAAAGTGAAACATAAGTGAAAATTCTTTTAAATCAACAGACCAACATATATCAATTCAAGGGGATTCCAAGGATCACTGTAAGCTCTAAAATTGAAACTTATTAGTCATAATATTTATGGCTTAAATAAAACCCCAAAGGCTATGAAATTTTGAATTATTTATTTATATGAAGTATTTTCGGTGTTTAATCATGGAATTTAGCTCTTTAGTACTTATGGGGTACCATTCAATTGGAACCTAAACACAATAATTGCCCTAATCAAATCAAGTATGAGGAGTTAATTCTTCAATAAAATACTCTTGACGGTAACTAAGATAATGCCTTCCATCGAGATATGTTCTTGACATGGTAAGTCAAGCAAGATAGTTAGACCTACGATAAAGGCACAATAAACAAGATAAATAAGATCGAGATAGTTCAAGTTAAGTTTTTAAACTATGTGAAATTATGATGGTTAAAAAAATCAAGGCAGCCATTGGAGACATAAATGAAGAAGAGTTAAAAGGAACTCTTGTGAATCTCAGATAGAAGCATTAACCTATTCTAAGGACTAGGTACCTTAAGAATGTGGTCATGCTAGATTTCTTATTAAAAGCATTGGTTAGACAATTTTTGTAGTAATGCAGTGAAGCTAGAGTTGGATAACCCTGAAGATTAGAACTAATATGATGAATGGCAAACTCCGTGATCAGAAAACCCTAGTAATACTATAGATGAGTTAAATAATGAGAAAGGAGGCATGAACTTCTTGGGTTAAAACATGTAATTACAATAAACCCTAAGTTCATCCATGGTTATATAATTGGGGAAACAAGCAAGTAAATACCTCAACCAGTTCCTTTATGGGAAGATAATTTTGGAGAAAGTAAATAATGGAAGAGAGAGTAGAGTGGATTTGGGAATCGTACAAAAATCCCCATTGAAGTGCAAGGAGTGTAAAAGAATTAAGATCTTATAATCTAGGAATAAGTAACTAATACTCATTCAGAAAACTAAGAAGAAAAGTGCAACCCAATCATGGTTGGTCGCTAGGTACAAGACAATATGTAACACAATATAACTACTAGGCACAATCAAAGAAGTTTTGCAAATTATGGCACTCAAATGTAAAAGTATGCGAAAATTAAGTATGGAGGAAGCAACATCTGGATGAAAATGGCTTATGGAAAGATAGTATAACAATAATATAATAATAAAGTTTTAATGAGAATTAATTGGCAGTATAAAATATTTTATGAGAACATTGATAAGGAGCCAAATTTTGTGGTTAGCCAAGGGGGAAATTGGAAAATTATGGGACTTTTAAGACATTGGTAATTATTGGACAGCATTAAGTTATACCGTAATTAGGTAACAAGATATTATGATGATAAGGTGTTTTTTTTTGTGGATTGAAGGAAATCGTAAGTTGTGATATGTCGGATTTGGCCAGTAAGTAAATATAAATAAGTAATATGGAAAGAGATAGCTTCCTTCTTACCAAATTCTATTTAAAAGGGTGGGTTTTGGTCACTTCTCGAGTGCACACCCCTTGATTTCATAGTTGCAAATGTGAAGTAGGAGAGAATAAGTCCACTCTCCAAGTTGTTTTAAATATGTCATGAAATATGCGAGTAGAAATTGTTGTCAACTGTTATCGATCTTTATTCCACCCAAAATGGCTCTTAACCATAAGTGTTAGTAATTTGACAACAAGGTCCTACCTAATGAAGGCAAGTGAATGTTAGAGGTGAAAATATAAGGAGCTAGCATAAGGTGCTAAGAAAACAAATGATGTCCCTAGTAAAATTATATGATTACATTATACAAATCCTAAGTGGTTCTAAGTAAACAAGTGTCAATTTTGTACCGAACTATCAACCATGTGTGTATGACATGGAAGTGTCGATACTTGAGCTACCATGTAATATTGAACCATGATTTAGCACACCAAGAAAATCAATGGAAGTCCTAGAAGAATGGACGGAGGATGGTAGAGTTAGTGCAATCACTTGTTAGATATAATTAATGGATATTGGAGGTTAATACTATCTTTTTCAATTAATTTAGAGATTTTTGCGTAAATGAATTTATTTATTTATTAAGTGATGGGATAATTATAATTTCTTTGGAAGAGGATATCATGGTGGAATTATATATTCGAAAATAAGTCCAAGACCTCGATCTTGCAAACTCACTTAGCCTAGATGGAATCTTATACTAAATAAAGCAATTAACATTTTAACAATTAACATTTCAATTTTTAATTGCTTGATTAATTAGTATTATTACAATCATATTAATAATTAATTTATAGATGCAAGAGTTAATCAAGTTATAAAGGGAGGATGTATTTTCACGAATGAAGGAAACTTGTTAGGAGGTAAATAATTATTATTAAATCAAGTAATTATATTTATGCCTATTTAGTAGGAGTCGATCTAATTAAGAATCATAAATTGCAACTGTAATAAAGGGAACATTCAATGTGAATATATTAGTCCTTATAAATTCATTTTGCTCCATTTGATTATAGGAGTTATCGCAATTTGTTATGTTAGCAATATCCTAACTTTGTTGTCTAGGAGTTTCATAGAAACCTAAGGCTTCTAGATAAATTTGTTCCATTCATCGCTCACGTTAGAAAAATGTTTTATTATAATTTAAGGTTCCGCATGGGGCAACCTATTAAGTTGTCACCTCTAATTAAGCATAGGTTGCGTGTAATTAAGTGTGGCTTGTGCTAGCAATCATGTGAAGGTTAAATTGGAACATGACCTAGAAAATGATGCGATCTCTTGTGTATAAGAATTTATTTCATAAATCAATAAAGGATTATAAAGAATCTAAGAGCCTTAACAGTCTAACAATCACTTCCTAACACACTCAGGACATGTGATCTTGGGTGACGTGTTGCGGTTACTCCCTAGGGTATGACCAGTATGGTCATCTTGTTCAAGTTTTGATTCGTCAGTATTTTCAACTTTCTTTGAAAAGTATATTGTGACCTAGGGGCTAGTACTTTCTTTTATTTTTTTAATTTTTTTTTTATATATGAAGAGAGGACCGCTAAATTTATGTTTCTTTTTATTGGAACTATGGCACTTGCCATGTTTCTATTTTTAATATCTTTCAATTGTCGACATTTTTCTTCTTTTGAGGGGGCTTGGTAAAAGTAACTTTTTTTTATTTTGACCTTTTAAAGTGTCAAGTGGTCATTTTGATGGTTGATATAGCTAGCCCTAGTGATGTGATTTGTGAAAATGTCTATCATTTTCATTGAACCACTGATAGTGTGTCAAGGGAGAATACCCCAAGCAGTGAAATTAGGCACAAAGAACTAACAAAGAATAAATTTTATCAAATCAAGATAAAGGAAGGAATATCCTCCTAAATAAAATTAATTGCGAGTAATTTGAAAGAGAAATTTTTTTTAATAACAATAGTGTGATCTATACCTAATGAATTGTGAAAGTGATGATTGTCGACTGGTAAATTTGGCATGTGTATGGAGATGATTGTGTGGATGATGTCTCTAATAAGTATTAATAATTTCCATCACTCCCTTAGAATGGGATTGTTATGTACCTTAATGTTTGGAAATTGCGAATAATGTACCCTATGAAACTTAAACCTTGGTGCCTAGAAATATAAACATTGTAATCCCTAGTGGTAGAAAACTACCCTATATAGGGGCGGATTTGAAGAACCTAAATTTGATTAGACCTTGTTACCTAAGGAACTTGGAAGAAATTATGCACCTAGGACGGTTTAACAAATATTTTATTATCACCCTAATGAGGTACCTTGATGTAAAATAAGTAGATTCATTAAGAATAAACTGTGATGTCAATTCTCTTTAGTGGCAAGCATGCATGACAATTGCAGTGGGATAAACATGTTTTACACAAACCCTTAATAAGTATGACTCCTAGAAAGTAATAAGTAAACTAACACGTGTAACCTTGATTGTGGGAGTTGATGTGTGTTATTGATATGATTTGGATGGCGCATTAATGTAAGTTGTTGAAAGATAGTACTTGTAAACACCTACCTGAGATCGAAGAGAAATGTAATAAAAATACTAAGAATTTAACCTTGTGAAGATAGTAAGTTAATTACAATAATAAGTTGATTTTGGTATTTCACCTTTCTAGTAGGCAAGATAAGATTTTGAGTAACTTATCGAAATTGTGGGAAATGTTATGTCCCTACTTCGTAAATCTACTCATGCGACTTCTAGGAGTAAGTCAAACTCTAGGGGAGGAGGATGTAAGGCCCTCCCCAACCAAGCTTTGATTAACTTAGTTGACCATGTTTGACCCTATTAATAAATGCTATAATTCAATAGGATGGGCTATGTTAGACAGATAGATTGGTGAGAAAAACCAAGTTATAGAATCATTTCACCTTGTGGTGTACATTTTGATGTGTTATGAATTTGAAATCCTAAAAGATCCACTGATTAGATAATCTTGATCAAATGTATGTCAGCTATATCTGGATTTGTAGAACTTTATTATGGTGTTGGAAATATGATGCGTATCTTATGAATGAATGAAATTATGAGGATTATGATATTGGCTTGTGTGGATAAATTGGGATATATGAGATATTGATTTGTTAATGTCAATTGTATGCAGAGTGTTTGATGTGTATTCTTATTCATGTAGTTTATATTATATGAGGTTATTTGGAATTACTAATGTGTAATTGAGATGCATAGGAAAAATTTTCCATGTGACCATGGAAACATTATGGAGAACCAAACCTAGACCCACGTACGTTCATAAAACCAGGGTTTCTCTATTTGGAGAGACAACACCCCGTTTGTATCGTATTTTATTTGTGAAAGTAAATGTTGCATGTGTGTTAGATTGAATTTATTTATTTATGTAAATCCAACAAGAGACAAAATTTAATGTGTAATGCTGTAAACTATTTTATTGTGTCACTTGACACATGTGATTGATTTATGTCTTGATTTTTAAATTTGTCTCTTGGAGGGGGTTGTTTCAACCATAGCTTTTTCAAATAATTTAATGTGGTTTTATATTTTCCTGGGGTAGAGAATCTTTGGGGTGGTCAACTTAGGTTTGACCCGAAAGTTAACTTCTGATGGGTTTAAAAGGGGTTAAATGGACTCCTAGGGGTAGTTTAAAGGTGTTTCCTAAAGCCCATAAGGTATACCTAAGCGTTAGGAGTAATTTTAGGCATGTGACAACTCCCATGTGGCTGTTTAGTCACCCTAAAAAGTGAGTTTTCTAAGATGTGCGAAAATTGAATTTAGAAGGCATCATCTAGGTTAGTTAACTTTCCTTTTTGATGAGAGATCCTTTTGATCCTTTTCAGACTTTATCCTTTTTCAATTTTAGAAACTTGTGAGAACTCTCACTGAGGTCTTCTTAGGCAAGAATGAGAGATTTTCTGGGTAATCACCCACTCTCCATTTTTGGAGACAATGCAATTTTGAAAAGAAAAGATTTGGCATAGGAATTTGGCTAAGGATAGAGAAACAAGGATTGTGGAATTGGACTGCTCATCCTCAACTAGATGTAGCATACCTCTGGGCAGTTTAAAGGTTGGTGTAACTTTTCTTGGTATTCTTTTCGTGTTGCATGTTATGTTGAAAAGATTGCTTGTAAGGAAAGGCTAGTTTCCTGCATTTCTTTTGTGAAAATTATTACGCGTTATGTCTTTTATTTCTTGTATGCATTCTGTGTTTTGGGAGTAACCAA
Source organism: Cryptomeria japonica (assembly GCF_030272615.1). Lineage (NCBI taxonomy): Eukaryota > Viridiplantae > Streptophyta > Pinopsida > Cupressales > Cupressaceae > Cryptomeria > Cryptomeria japonica. Next base: position 64,932,076 of record NC_081413.1, on the reverse strand, counting down.
GACCTCCTACTTTTGGGAGAGAGGATGATCTTGTGGGTGGTAGAAGTTTGACATCCCTCGAGTGAGAGGCTCTCGCTATGAGAGAGATCTCAAGGGGTATTTATGTGACCCTTGCTGCATGGCTTGTTTATGTATTTGGAGGCCATAAGGAGGGAAATAAGGCATGAATGCCTTAGGGGGCATAAGGATGCGAAGTTATTATACTTATGATATATCTTGTTTTCCATGAGGTGGCTTTGTGTTTTTTCCATACTTGCAGTCTCCTCAGGGTATTTGGTCCACTACCATCCATGTAAAATCATCACATTGTGTGGTGCATTGTAGCCTTGGTTGGGAATATGTTTGTGATTGTTTTCCCCTGCTTGTTGTGTTTGCATGTGTGTAACCTATCTAGGGCTTGGTTCTCCAAGCTCGGGGGTGGCTACTAGTTAGCCTAGGCTGGGAGGTGAGCACTCCATGGTCATAGCCCTTTTGATTTATTTGCATGTTGTTGAAAGAAAAAGAAAAAAAAGACAAGTAGAAGATTGCTGGATTCATTGTTTGCAAAAAAGATTTGGGAATGGAATATTTTATATTTTAAAGTGCAGCAATGTGAAAGGGATTGTAATTACTTTGAAAAGAAAATGAATCCATTTTAATAAAAGTCCTCATTTAATAGAAATGAGGGACTAGTTTGGGTATTTTCTTCCTCTTGTAATAATGTCTATATTGTATTCTAAAAATGCCTTAAATAAATGCATTATTTCTATTAATTTATTATTGCATAAATGAAATGATTTTGTTGGGTTTTAGCTTGTATTATTCTTAAAAAGTTAATGAATGCATGCATGTTACTTTGAAAATAAATATTTAGTTTATTTCCTATTTGCATATCTCTAAGGAGAGATTCAAATGATTCTAGATAAATAAAGTTGCAGAAATTAAAATCACATATTTAATTGCAAAAATTTAAATCTAGAAATTAAATGGACTATCTAATTTAAATAATCATATATTTATATAGTTGCTGTTAAAATTATTAAACTCTGTTATTTACTTATTGCAGAAAATAAAATCTAGAGATAAATAGCCTATTTGATTTTAAAAAAATAAAAAATCATATTCTATAGTTGTTGTTTAATTTCATTGGATTTCTATCATTCATTTATTGCAGAAAGTAAATCTAAATTATCTAGTCTATCTCTGGTTTAAACAACAAGGTTTAAAAAAAATAAAATAATACATTGATCTAAATTTGAATAAATTAAATAATTTGTTTCAAGGATTAATATAATAGTGTATATTGGCATGGTAAAAATCAGCCCTAGAAATCTAGTGCATCTAATATATATATATATGTGTGTGTGTGTGTGTGTGTGTGTGTGTGTGTGTGTGTGTGTGTCTATGTGTATGTGTATGTGTATATAAATATATATATATATATAGGTATAAATAAAAGGATATATATATAGACAAGTTATATTTAAAATATATAAACATTTATATATATATATATATATATATAATTAATTTTTAAACAAAAAAATAAGGAATCAGGATTTCTTTTATAACCTAGGGTTCGGGAAAATGAAGGCCGAACCCACTGTGTGTTAGCACAGTGGGTCAGCGGCGGCTCAGGCCACCACTATGGCTCCACACAGTGGATGACACGGAGGCCGCCACTGTGGGAAGCCACAGTGGAGGTCAGGGTCTCCCACTGCGGGTAACCGCAGTGGAAGGGCCCGACTGCCACTGTGTATTCCCACAGTGGGTGGCGCCCAACCACCACTATGGGGGTACCCAGTGGCGCCCCCCACCCGACTCCTTTCTAACCACCTCCACTCCTCTGCCATGGCCACTGCCTCTGCCACTGTTGCCCACTCGGCCCTGTGCAAAACAAAAATAAATTTGAAACCCCAACCTAGTTTGGGTTAGGGTATTCGAGAAGTAATAGTATGAATTAAGAAATGAAAAATATAAAAGGGTTTATTCATATATATATTCTTAGTTAGGGTTTACATGGACATTTTATAAATATGTGAAAATTATTATAATATATATATATATATAGTTTGAAAATATGAATGGCTAGGGTAAATGTTAGATTAAATATTTTATTAAGTGTTTATAAATTATATATGTTTTAGGGCAAATATTTGTTTTGATAAACATAAGGATATTTTTTAAAATGATGTTTAAAATTATATTATATTTTTTAGAGTTCAATCTGATATAGGTCTTTGAGATTAAACTTTATAGGAAAATATTCCCTATGAATTTAATTGACCCTATGTCGATTTAGTGTAATCATATTTTAATTATTATTAAAATAAATTTTGGTCATTATGAATTAAATGCTAGGACTAATTTATTTAGTTCCTAAAAACAATTAATGGTTATTGGGGATTAAATTTATCTACGCCAATTAATTGACTAAATTAATTTACTGATTAAAATCGATGAGATAATAAATAATTCTTTTAGTGTTCCGCATTTGATTGAAATTAATATCACTTACTTGATTTAGTAGTTAGGGTTAACTCACACATAGTAGAGACAAACTTGCTAGTGCATTTCATGTTAGCAAATTTAATGTTATTAAGTTGTGATAAAAAAAAAAATTATCCCGTTCGTGCCCAAAAGTTTGGGCATGACATTTTCATACTATCAAAACTGAAAGTTTCTATTTCCGGGTAAGAGAAAGACCTCAAAAAACCTTTTTCATTCAAGCTCACAGGTTCTCCAATGTTGTCTTGATTATTCCCACTTACCATTGTCTGACTTGCATGAGACTGAACTATTTTTTGTTGAACTTCTTGCTCATTTAAGACAAGGTAATTGTAGCAATGAGATGAAACTGAGATGACTGGAGCCTCATCATCATCAAATTTTAATTCTTCTCTCAGCTGCAATATTTTCTTTGCATAAACTTCCAAAACTTTTGTCTTTTCTTTCAATTATTTCAATTTGTGAAATCTGATGCAAAGGCTTCTCCATAGAAGAGTGTATGCATGATCATCTTCCACACTTATATTATTTCTAATAGCACGAGAAATATTTTCTTTGTAATGCTGCAAGAAGTCATGCAGTATTTTATCATCTATCGCAATAATTTCCAAGATCAAAGGATCTGGTCTTTTCCCTTTTCTCATTGCTCTTTCCTTGAGCATGATGTTTATATACAGAGTCGCCAATCTCTTGCATAGAGATAAATCTAAAAATTTGAGAAAACAAAATGCACTAGTCTTTGATTCTGAATCCCCAGCAGAGTCGCCAAAAATCTATTAGTAAACAAATTTATCCTTCTAAAATAACTATACAAATAAACTGAAAATGCCCAGAATGAAGGACAAAAAGAACTAACAGTTGGATAGGTTATCATTGAAGTGATAATCTTCCTCTGAATTAAGAGGTACAACTCCCTCTTAGAAGATTTACAAGGAATTAAATTGTTGATATGCTTTTAACTAGAAACCAATAAAGGAAAATAACATTCATCCATGGCCATGAAAATGAATGCCAAAGATTTACAAAATAGATATAAATGAAGACCATTAAATCAAAGTTTAATTGTCTGCACTTATGGATATCATTTGGACTAAAAACTAATAGAGAATGTTGTTTCTCCAATATGGCTTACTTTCAAGCACATAGACTTGTAATAAATCCACATACACAATTGATTATAGCAGAAAAGACACGAATAAACAACTGCAAAGGCTAAAAGTCCAGCTACAGTCATGAGAAGAATATCAACAACACAAAGATTGAAGATATCATCTACATTCTATTCATGTCTGAAAATCAACTCAAAGATTGATATTTTCTTTACAAAACATTGCTTAGAAAAGCTACAACTCCTCCCTTACAAAAAAAAATCTACTCCCTCTCACCCATAGGCTACTGGAAGAAAAGAAAAGAAGAAGAACCCTACCTCCCTCAATCCTTTCGCAATAAATAGCTACATGAGATCTTTATTCAGTTTTATAATTGAATCTTGAAAAACCTTTTAACTTATGCTTTTCACTTTCCCCATTACTCTTATTTATAACATCAAATATTTATAAACATTAGAAATATAATTCTCTAAAGTTTATAAGAATATTTGGACAAGTGGCACTTGAATATTTTATCCCAAAATGAAAATATTCTTTATGTTGGGTGGATTGAAAATATTTGACAGTCAAAATTTGTCTCAGTGCGAGGGCCGTAACTTTTGTTTTCACTGTTGGATCTTTCTCAATTTTGGATATGTTGGTTGAAACCTAGTTGTCTACATTTTGACTGGAGTGATTTCAAAAATAATAGCTAAGTAAAACGATATGTTCTACTGTATGCGGGTCTATATGACTGTCATAAAATTAGACTTGTCAAAATAATATTCTCAGTGATTTTCACATCTTCTGCTCTCAAACACACTGATTTCTTTGAAATTAGAATCGACCTTCTATAGATTCTGATAATTATAGATATAGCTGAGATGAACAATGATAATTCATATGGGATTTAAATCCATCTGAAGTATTTGAGTTTTCTTATCATGACAACTTTTGAACTTGACCCTGTCGAACCATCTGTACCTGGGGAACAGTTGAACTGCTTGAACTTTGAACCTGCAGAGCTTGAACCTTTAATCTTGAACCTTGAACCTTGAACCTGTGAGGTTCAAAAATACAAACTGAACCCATATGCTTCATTGATTGCTTTGCCTTTCCATTTTGGTTGCGCGTTGAACCTTTGAATTTCATCGAACATTTTGAACATCACTAAACTGTTTGAACTAGGTTCAAATAGTTCACAGTCTGGAGAAAGAGTATATGAAACATCATCTGCGACCGTGAAATAGAGCTACTACAAAGCACTTGATATGAATGTTAGCTTGAAAATGGCTTAGACACAACTTAGGGGTCAGTGCAAGAAGATGAGTCCATTTTTTGGCCAAAAAGTGGAAGTGTTTTCCCTATTTTTCAGATTTTGTCTCATTTGAGCTTAAATTTTGAAACACTTAGAAATTGAATCTTGGAAAAAGTCAGGAATATAAAAGATAGCCCTCTGAGTTTACTTTGCAAATATGTAATTTATTTTAATACCCACATAATAAAAAATAACTTTTTGAATGGAGTTCTAAAAACTATGTTTTAAAAATGTTTGTTTCCGAACCATACCATGAATGTGTAGGACCTACACTTTTTGACACAATTAAAATTATTTTCTCAAACCGTTTTGGGAAATGGTTTGTAACACACTAAATATTGATGAGCATATTTTTCTGTATGTTTTTTTCAAATATTTTTTTTTAATTAATTTTTTAATGGCCATAATTATCTTTTTAAAAATTTGACGTGTACGACCCACATAATTTGACGTAAACTTAGCAGTTTTTGAAATTTTTTTTTTTAAAATAGAAAAGAATTTTGTGTAGATTGATATTTTTTTCAAAATTCATTAAAATAAAAATGTTATTAAATTAAGAAAATTAGTTAATATTTCAAATTTATCAACCTGATTTAATATAAATTAAATGAAAAATAGTTAAAATAATCAATTTTTAAATAAATTTACATATTTAGAATCTAGACAATATAATCTGAAATGGGTTTTAATTTCGTATAAAAATTCTCTGGTTAGAGGCACATAAACTATTTTAGAAGTTCATATTTGTGCTTTCATTCATGGAGCTTTGAATTTGCAAGTTCATGTCTCAGGTGTGGCCATCCCAGGCCTATCCCGGGCCTAATCTCGAGGTAAGTGGCGGGTTGTGGATTCAAATTTTACAAAACGGGGGCTCGTTCCATTTTTTGTCCATTGGATTTAATAACGGGCCCCCGTTTCTAAATAACCGTTACTATAAAAAAAAAGATAGATTGCATTGATTTACCACACTATCATTGAAATCCGTACTAACAAAGATTTTTTACATCATTTGGCAGTATTTTTTAATATTTTTTACATGATTTTTTGAAAAACTCAGTAAAAAGATATTATTTTTTGAAGAGGAGTTTGTAAAGATGGGTTCTAAGCAACGTCAAAAGAAAAAAAAGAGGACAATGATAGCGGACGAAATTCAAGAACAAAGAGAGAAGGAGGCAAAACGCCAAAGAGATCAAAGATCACAACAACGACAATTGAATAACAGTTCTGAAGCATCTAGTTCAGTGCCCGTTGTAGATGAGACCATTGAAAACATCATGATGGATGCAAGAAATGTAGAACCACACACGGGTATGACTATTGATGCAAATGTTCATGTGGATGCGAATCCTAGTATGTTTTTAAATCTTGATGACTATGATGCCAATCAAATTGCTGATTTAAATGAAGCTGGATATAAATTTCATACACCAATATGAAAAGAAATAAAAATGGAAAATATTACACCACCCTCTTTGAAAGAAAATGAATGTAATTTGTTTACTATTGATAGCAATGTGCTAGATAATCTTAATGGGTTAGTTTCCTGGAGACAAATCAGAACACATGCGAACAGATTATATAAACAATTTTTCTATAATAAAAAGTTAGGATTCCAATGTCAATTAATGCTACAATTAATAAAAATGTTAAAAATGCATAAATTCATGAAAAAAATAGGTATTTATGCAAAACCAAAAAGAAAAGATGAATCATATAAGCAAGTTGTATCTACTGTTGCCAGTGCCATCTATTCTATCAGAAAAACAAGTCGATCTAAAGATAAGAATGCAGCATGTGGAGTTATAACGACTGCTATAGTTGACAAAATGATTGTTAGTAAAAGAATGTTAAGTGATATAAGTGGCTATTTGAACTTACATCGTCGGACATGAAATTAAATGATGAAACTAAACAATTAATTGCAAAATTTTGGCATGATAACACTAGAGTTTCAGCAAATGCTAGAGATGTTTTAAAGTTAAGGGTGAGATCAAAAATTTGTGATCCTCATCCAAAACGTCTTCTTGACATGACTCAAACTGAATTCTTTAAAAAATTTAGTGATGAATCTGTGTTAATGAATTTACGAATTAGTCAAAGATCATTTGAAAAATGGAAACCCTGGTATGTTAAAATCAATAAACAAAGAATATCTTGTTGTTGTAAAACTCATGTTCAGTTTCATTACTATTATGATGTTTTTCGATATATACATTGTATGTTGCACGGTAATGATCTTGTGCAGGATGGTGGTGTTTATGTTCCACCTGAAACTATAAAAAAAATTATTTGAAGTTTATTTTATAAACCACCTAATTAACAAGTATTTCTTTCCAGTTCATGCATTTATGGCCTTTGCAATTTATGTGGGAACTATTCTTCGATAGGTGAATGTTTGCATGAACATGTTTCATCTGAGTTTGGACAAAAAATGGTTGATGTTAGGAGATTTAAAAATATAGAATACCCTCTAAAGGATGGAAAGATGGGGAAACATTTAGAATTGATTACAGAACAGAATAGTGTGAATGCTTTTATTAGTGAGTTTAAAACTCATATTGTTCCAAAATATGTGAAACATTCCCAACATGCCCAATGGCTTGATGGATAGTTTCGCATATGCAAGAACACATTTCCAATTCGAACAATAGTATCAGTTGTGGATTTTGCAGGAAATTATACTCTAAAACCACAAGAGGAAACTCAATCACAATACTACAACTCAGTGCAAGTGGCCATATTTGTGCACATTATATATAGACATGACCATGACAGTACAAAAGATAACATAAATTTTTTGAGGGAGTATCATTTCTATGTTAGTGATAATCGATTACACTCTTCAGAGTTTGTTCAACATTGCTTCGAGGTATTTTATGATAATCTTAAGGAAAGAGAAATTGACATGAAACAACATATGATATGGTCAGATAACTGCACTGGACAATTCAAAAATGCAAGAATGTTTTATTGGCTATGCAAAGTTCACAAGATAACCAATGTCCAACATTTATGGAGTTTTTTTGAAGCGGGACATGGTAAGGGGGAACATGATGGAGTCGGTGCCTGTATAAAAAGAGCTCTTCCTAGAGAACAATTGAAATTCGAGGATGCGGTGAAATTCAGAGATGCTCGTGTAGTTGTAGATCGGTGCAATTCAAAGTTGTCAAAAAATTCAACTGAAAACTCTGCAAATCGACGTTTCTTCTAGTTGATAGAGGAAGATAGTATTCCTATTCAGCATGATTGTAATATCATCATTGGATCAACTAAATGGTATTCGTTTAAGAGTTCTAATTCAAACACATGGACTATATTCACAAGGCAACTTGCTTGCTTTTGTCAGTTTTGTGTTTCCAGAGATTGGGAATTTTGTGAGAATAAAGAATGGGTTGAAGAATGGCAACAAAGATCATTGACAGCCATAGATGCAAATGATCCGTATGAAAGAACTGATGAAGATATGGATCAAATGTTTGCATCAAATGACTATGATCGCATTTTAGATCTTATACAACAAGGTAAAATTATATTTGAAATTTGTTTTGATTTATTAAATAGTACATATTTATGAAATCTTATAGTGTATATTGTTATTTTTATTTCTCATTAAATATTAAAATAAAATTATTTTGTGCACAAGACATGTCTATGTTGTGTTTGCACCAGAGGACAATGAAGAGGGGACAGAGTATTGGTTGGCTCGATGTGTAGAGCCAAAACATAAGCTAACCACTCCTCGAGTATATGATGATGGTTATGACTATCCAATAGGATCTGTGGTTGTTGTTGGCACTTGGCTACGCAAATATCTAACAAGAAAGAATGGATTGCCCGCATTTGAAGATTATGAATTAGAGAAGAAGATTATACATTACTCACATTTGGTAGTGGCAACTAATATAAAATTGGATAGATATCGTGGTAGGCCTGCTAATAAACAATTATGGACTCTCTCTATGGAAGAGAACGAGACAATTATAGATGCTTTGCAAAAGAGAGAGGATGGAGATGGTATAACGGAATGAATATCAAGTAAGTTATAATTTAAACCCTTAATCCATCTCCCTTTTAAAAGTCATGATGCATATTATATATAGCATTTTAAATCATGCATCATAATTATAAAATCTAATCTAGTAAAATTTTGTTTCAGGTCTACCACAAGTAGAAGGCATCAATGAAAACAAAGTTATTTGTGCATAATTTATGTTTCATTTTGAATAATTACAAGTAAGTTAAATTTTTGAACCCTTAAGGCAAATCCCTTTGTATTTTAAATTCAATGCATCCTGATTATAAAAATTAATCATATGTATTTATTTTTTCCAGGTCTCTCAGAGTAGACTTGGCCTCAATGACTACTATTGTTTGTGCATACTTAATGTTGTATTTTGAGAGATATAAATAGTTATTATTATATTTTAAATAGACTGTTTATTTTATTTTAGATATGTCTTCTTGATTACATTTTGTGTACAATATACATAAATGAGAGACTATTGGTCAAATTTATGAATGAGATAATTATGTTTTAATCAAGTTCTATTCATTATATTTGTTTTGATACTTTTTAATTTAGAATATGTTATAATTATAAGACATGTTTCGATACTTAGTTCATGATGTATGTAACTTTAGTTTATCTAATCAAAAGAACTATTTAAATGAAATTCCAAAAAATAAAATTACAAGTCCACATAATCCCTATAAAGTTGTTTAAGCACAACTTTCATAAATAAAATTTCAAGTCCACATAATATATAAAGTATGCACAAAATATATATGATCTAATGTGCACAAAATATAATTTCACATAATTTCAAGTCTACATAATATCTAATGGGCACAATGCACATATAGTATGCACATAATATATATGATCTAATCCTATTATGCAACTATCCATATATATAAAGTATGTGTGCACGTGTAAACAAATATGTAAAGTCCATAAAATAGTACATATCAGAGCCAAATAAACAGTAAAATTTCAAGTCCACATAATCCATATAATATCTAATCCATATATATATCTAGATGGTAACATGATGTTCACTCCACATAATATCTAATGTGCACAAAATATATAAAGTATGCACAAAATATATATGATCTAATCCTATTATGCAACTATCCATATATATAAAGTATGTGCATGTGTAAACAAATGTGTAAAGTCCATAAAAAAGTACATATCAAAGCCAAATAAACAGTAAAATCTAAGTGTTATCATCAATAACATCTTGTGGTCTCTTGTCCTAGGGACGTGGTCCAGATCCACCTGTCTCATGCTGTACAAGAAAAAAATAATATTAAAATATTACTTGAAATTAACTATTAAAAGAATCATTTATCAAATATAGTAGAATTCATAAATTAAGTTACAAACTTACCATATGCTCATCACATCCTCTAGCAATATGTCTCTTGTCCCCGGGACGTGGTCTAGATCCACCCGTCTCATGCTGTACAATAAAAAAATAATATTAAAATATTACTTCAAATTAACTATTAAAAGAATCATTTATCAAATATAGTAGAATTCATAAATTAAGTTACAAACTTACCATATGCTCATCAGATCCTCTAGCAGTATCTTGTGCAGTATCAACACCAAATGTAGTGCTAGCTAACTCATGTACAAGGTCAAATTCAAAGTGTGCAATTAAATCTTAAATTAAGAGTCAAAATAAGATAAAATTAAGTATTACATATTAATACCTCAAAGGATGTCGATGTGCGTTCAAATTGGCTCTGATCAAAATTATGAGGATAACCTATCCTAATGGTAGTGTCCACTTGCATACATGCATTTAATGAAATCATATTTAGTGAACATAAATATGTGTATTAAATAATTTCAAGTTAAGTTACAATGTTGTAAGAGTTCATATTTAATTTAAGAATTATAAGATACATACCATAGATGGTGTCACAGTAGTCAAACCCTCTTCTCGATGTGATGTAGAGGGTCCCTCATGACCTGAATCCTGGAGAAAGAAGCATTCAATGTATCAACATGAAAATTTGTATAGTATATGATGATAACATATTAACTTAAAAAGATAGTACAATGTCTAGATAGAAATTTATACTATACCCCAAAAGGTGTGCCGAGTTGTTTTCCAGTAGATGCAATATTGACACTAATATTAGGTGTAGTCCTTATCTACATAAACAAAATTTATTTAAAGAAGTATTAGATTGTATAAAAAAAATAGATGCACTTAGTTTATACCTATATTTAATGAAGTATTAAAAGATTGACATGTACATGTATATATATTTATACCTGGTCAAGATGAGCATCCGAGCAAAGAAAATCCATATAAGATGTCATCATACTATCATTTGTTGCATCATGCTCAACTGGAACTGAAGTAGATCCTGCAGCAGCAGTAGGACCTACACACGTCTCATGACAACTCAAACACATATGTGGCATCCATCGAGGAGCAGATGCCATGTGAGCAGCTTGCTCACTCAGGTTACCTATGAGGGAAGTCAAAGCATCTAATGTCGAAATGAATGATGTATTTTGGACATCTGTAGGAATCAATGGAGCAACAAGTGGAACTATGGGTGGATCTAGTAGGGGATTATTACTCCATGCCCCTAATCTATGTTGTGGCATTCCATGACCAACACCCTGGAATGACTTAATGTCAAAATAATTTGGTTTTTGGTTCATTAAAAACTCACAGTAAGAATTTCTTCAAAAAATAAAAAGGGACCTCATAATTACGATGTGGTGGATAATCAAAAACCATCCACCATCTATCCCAAAAGTATCTATCCATTTCTGGATGCACACACCACCTAATTGAAATTCTTTTCTGGTTAGGTTGCATTGGTTCTCTTGTTTTTGGGTTAGTAAAATATGGACATAAATGAGCTTTGGTTATTTTCAAATTAGTGATTTGCCTATAAGTTAAACCATCGGCATAAAAATCGCGCAACTCTTGTCATCATTTATGAAATTGATCTAATTGAGAATCAATAGATCTAACTAACTCGACAACAATTTGCATTGATTTTGCAAACTCTACAAGATGGGGTGGCATGATTGGCTCATTTTGGATAGCAGCAATGTTTTGTTCAATCACTTGTAGGTTTTCATTAATTTGTTCTCTTAAATGAATTTCATCCAATCTAGGGGGTGGAGGTGGAGGTGGTGGTGGTGGTGGAGGTGGAGGAGGAGGAGGAGGGGGTTGTGGTGGTGGATTTTCACCTAATAGTTCATCTATGTCAAAGACATCCATGATAACAAAGAGCTCCTGCATATATAAAGATATACATGAATTATATACAACTCTATGTCAAAGAAGAATCTTTTTTACTAAATTAAAAAAAAACATTTATAAATAGTAACATTTCTATGTTGTTGAATGAGATACACATGAAATATATAATATAATATTGAACTTAAAAAAATATACATGTACATACTATTGAATCTTTAAATATAAAATTTGTGCACAAAACTTAATAAAAACTTTCAATGAAACATCATAAATCTATTATATATTCAATTTAATAAATTCATTTCTTGTAAAATGCATCAACTATTAAAATCAATATAAAATATTCCAAACATATGATCAATAAATAAGTGAGAAATAAGATGATCCTCCTTCTAGTGTAAGAATATATAAGGATTGATGATAAGTGCTTAAAATAAGATATTGAAATGTAAGATCATTATGCTCTATAAACCAAGATATGATCATAAGATCATCATGTGAGGCACAATCATATGATATTAAGATGCAAAAATGCGTGATCAAATAGTGATAATCTATTATATTCTCTATAATAATAGGCCAATGTATGAACATAAGATAATACTTTAAGAAGATAGATTAACCAATATACAAACATAAGATAATGCTTTAATAAGATTAAAAAAACACTATATGAACATACATGTGAAGCAAATAGTCTTGAAGATCATAAGCTAGAACAAAGATTAAAGTATAAGACATCAATCATTATGGGAAATTAGTAGTTACTAATAAAGATTAGATTTAATGTAAAAATAGGAGATAAAACACATGAAGTAAACATAAAATATTAAATCATGTGATACCTAGTGGTTTCTCTTTTATGTTATGTGTCACGTCAATGTGTACATTCACTTTGTTGGTGCATCATTATTTTCATGCATTTACCTAACTATTGTATTGCATATTTGCACCTAGAGGATAGGATAAGATTACTTGGGTAGATATCTACCTAGGTAGGCATCACATGTTCAACTCATACTCCCTACTTTGGTAGAGATGTGGATATATGTTACTCATATTCTCAATTTTTTTGTAACAATTCTCTGTAAATAGGATTTTATATATTAGAATTTTCCTAAAACATGTCTCAAAATGATTAAAACACTTGAATCAAGGTCAAAAACTAGGAATGTGAGATACATGATGTGGATGATGACAAGGATGGTTGAGAATAAAGAGAATTTGAATGGATTATGGTATACTCCAAGTGTAGGGTACTTTTAAAAAAACTTATACATGATGCCAAGGTACTTGTCCAAGGTGTCATAAGAATGGTTTTCACGCATGAATAAAAAAATTATGTTTACTTTTCTCTCTTTTTTAATTTTTATGCAAAACCAAATCCTTTAGGTGTGGATATGTTAAATGATACACATGATATTTATAAGTTTGTAAAAATCTAATAATAGGACCAACTATGGACCTATTATGCAATGTAATGGAATAATAGGTCCATAATTGGTCCTATCATACTAAGTAAACATGTCGAAATTAGCATAGTTTCAGTGTTGGAGATGAATTAGATGATGAAGTTGGCAATTTTTGAGAAAATCATGTCATGTTGTGGCTTAGTAGGTCCTATTATGGCATAATAGGTGGACTATTATGTAAGGTCATGGCATAATAGGACCTATTATGCCATGATGGCATAATAGGTCCTATTATACCATGACATGACATAATAGGACTAACTATGGATCCATTATGCAATGTCATGGCATAATAGGTCCATAATTGGTCCTATCATACTATGTAAACATGTCGAATTAGCATAGTTTCAGTGTTGGAGATGAATTAGATGATGAGGTTGGCAATTTTTGAGAAAATCATGTCATGTTGTGGCTTAATATGTCCTATTATGGACCCGTTATACCATGATGGCATAATAGGTGGACTATTATGCAATGTCATGGCATAATAGGACCTATTATGCCATGACATGATATAATAGGACCAACTATGAACCCATTATGCAATGTCATGGCATAATAGGACATATTATGTCATCATGGCATAATGTGTCCTATTATGCCATGAAATGACATAATGTGTCCATAATTGATCCTTTTATACCATCACATGACATAATAGGACCATAATAGGACCTTTATGCCATGACATGACATAAACCTAAGCCTAAACTTTGATATCTAAAATTTGAAGAGTAATGTTGATTACTTTTAAGGTTATACTAATTTAGTGGTAACTTTTGTATTTCCTAATGAGGATTAAAAACAACTTAGGTACATATGTTCAGTTTTATTTCGATTTCCTTTTCGAACGTTTTTGTTTTTGTTTCCATTTCATTTTCGTTTTTTTTTGTTTCAATTTCGTTTTTGTTTTTGTTTTTGTTTCAATTTCGTTTTCATTTTTGTTTTTGTTTCGATTTCATTTTCAATTTTCTTTTTGTTTCGATTTCATTTTTGTTTTTGTTTCGATTTCATTTTAGTTTTTGTTTCGATTTCATTTTCGTTTTGATGTTTCTGAGATATCTAATTTGATATTTTGTTTTGTTAATTATCTAGGTTTGGTTTTGATTTCTAAATTTGTTGATTAGGGTTTAGGGTTAACTGTTGAAGAATATTTTAGATCAAAATCAAGAATTTACAAATATAAAAAATAATTTATTTATAGGCTACTTTAAAAAAAACTAAAATAATACACAAAAAACTAAATAATACACAAAAAAACAAGAAAAATATACAAGAAAATTATGAAATGTGAAAATAGATGACTGAATGTGTACCTAGGATAGTGGTGGAGGCTTGAAATGGAAACCACAGCACGGGGGCCCATTTTTGATCTCCTCTTGTCAATTCACTGTCACGGTGAAAATGAAAAATTTGCCCAAAAAAATGGTAAAAATACAATTTAAAAATGGGGGCTCGTTTTATTTAGCTTTGGCCCCCCGTCACCTTTCGGCTCGGGAGCCTGAACCGTTGACGGGCCCCCATTTTGAGGAGCGTGTTTTCCAACACGTAGACTTCCACGAATTTGTGACTCATTAGCTTGCACATACCCTTAGAACCTATGGTACCTAAATGAACGCTATGAACTCTTTTCAGGATGGTTCGAGGAGTTCATGAGGTTCAAACCGACCATTGAAATGTAATGCTAAGGATTTAGAAATGATTTATAGGAGGATTAGGGATTGAACCAACAAACTTTTAACAAGATTCCGGAAAAAGAGGGAGAAAAGGACTCAACTAAAATTTTTGCAAGGCAACTCACTCTTGTTATGAGGGATGAATGACAAGGTAACAAAAACAAAGTTGTACATCATTATCATTAGTAGAATTAGAATATTTTGCAGCAGCAACTAATTGTACTCAGGTATTATGAATTAAGAAAATGTTGAAGGACATAAAGGTAAAATGCAAAGAACCTATAATCATTTACTGTGATAATATGGCAGCAATAGATATATCAAAGAATCTAGTATTCCACTCTAAAACTAAACATGTTTCTATCAAATTCAATTTTCTAAAAGAGAATGTTAAGAGAAAGAAGTGAAATTGGTTTATGTGAATACTAAAGAGCAGATTGCAGATATCTTTACTAAGCCTTTTCCTACGGAAACTTTTGACTATCTCAGAGAGCAACTTGGGGTTATTCCCTCACTAGTAGAGACTTAGATAGTTGGAGCATGGCATCAGACCGACAAGAATTAACAAATAAATATTTTTCCAGCTTTGATGAAGGAGAGCTACTTCTAAGGGGGAGTAGTTGGTTATAACAATTGGTATTTGTAATTAGTTCTATGAACTGGTAGTATCTAGTTTTTGTATTGCTTTGGCATTTAATGTCAAAGGGGGAGAGATATCTTTGGAAAAACACATTATCTTTTGGGGAGAGATATTATGTATTTTGATTTCTAGTAATTGATCTCTTTGGGAGATTGTTGGTTTTGGGTTTTTGGCATTTCTACTTTGGCACTTAGATGGGTTTTCCATCTTGTGTTGCCATCAATGCCAAAGGGGGAGATTGTTGGTATTATGGATGTGTTGCATTGGTTTTGTCATTGATGTCAACACTTGTCAACACTTATCATCACTAGAGATCTTTGGTTATGTTCACCGACATGTTCAATGACTTATGTACAGTCACCAGTATTTGGTTCACCAACGGGCTATATTGTTCACCGGCACTGAGGATGACTTGTTATCATCTGAAGATTACTTGGTTATGTCAAAGACATGGTTTGGAAACTTGGTTTTGATGATTTGGTTATTGGTCTGATCGAGTTTGCATATTTGTTATTATCAGCAAATTGGTCTAGGTTATGGACCGGAAAGCGTTATCTATTCCAAATCAAGCACGACATGTTATGGAGATGATTGAGCCGACACGATGCATCGCATATTGATTCATTTGTAATTGATTTAATTGTAATATTCTTAGTGAGCCGACCTACACATTTGGTCTTAGGTTCTGGTATATATGTAAGATCTCATTTGTGAGATTGATATAGGTAATTTAATAAGGTATTACAAGGTTGTGATATTCAGGTATATGCAAATATAAGCAGATCTATACATGCAGACATCATTTGAAGATTCAAGGAAGGTATGAAGGAGATAATCAGAGCTTAACCAGTACTGAATCCAACATATGAAGATGCTATTTTGAGTAGTACATTATCATTGGATTTAACCATCCAGTTGTAGTCAGTGTGACTCTCATTTTGTGATTGAGCAGTGAGCTCTAGGAAGTTGGCCTTTCTGCATGTACAGACCCCATTTGTACACACATACTATCTACAGTAGTATCATCTGATTGTGGGTAAGGTTTCCCACTATGGTTTTTCCCCTTACAGGGTTTCCACATACAAATATTTGTGTTATGTGTTGTGGATGTTATTTGTCTTTCTGTTTCATGCATTAAACTTTATCGGTACTATTATTAACTTTTAAATTGTTAACCGATATTAAGTCTGGTTTATCAGTATTATGCTCAAGTTTGATTAAGTTATATTTGGGTTGAAATTAATAGACAATTTATTCAGCCCCCCCCCCCTCTCAGTTGCCTCCGGGTCCTAACAGAAATGATCTATAGATAGTTTGGAAAGCACTCTTGGAGGAGTGGAGATACTGATAGAAGTGTTCAGGGTTTATGAACCGGTATAGAGCAGAATTATAATCAGAACTTTTTGGCATAGCAGATGCATTTTGTGAGTTCATTATTACTGTTTTATTTCATAAGAAGCTTGTAGTTAGTGAGATTCTTTTGTGATGAGAAATGTGCTCTAGGCAGTGTGTCTTCCTGCATGTGCAGACCCCCTTTTTATGAATATCTTTCATATGGCCAGTGAATTGATATTGTGGGTCATAAATCCCACCTTGGTTTTTCCTCTTTGAGGTTTTCCACCTATAAATTATGTGTGTTATGGTGTTCATTTATGTGGATGGTTTATTTTCTTCAAATTATATGTTTCTTCATTTATCGATTTATATGTGTATGTTATAAAAGGGTAAAATCATATCTTATCGGTAGAACACTGATTCACCCCCCCTCTCAGTGTTCTTGGATCCCAACAATAGGTGCCATCTTAGGTTTAGAGTGTGTGTTGGGACCTTGTGTCATCTCCTAGAATGGTGGTTGGTTCCTTTGGTTCCACATGGTCGGGTGGTTGGTTCTTTTTAGCCATTGGGATATTCTCTTGATTCTTCTTGCATGGATGTGGATTCTCCCTCTTGATGGATTATGGATGTACCTTGTAGCAGATTTATGTATTGAATATCTTGGATACATGTGTGTAGTATCTTGTATGTGGCAAATGACATCATGTAGAAGAAGAGTTATGCTCATGATGTATTGTTATATAAATATATTCATAAGTAGTTCATTGATAGTAGTTAGGATATGTCATGATTTGTAAATGTGGCAATGAGATGTATGGATATGTTATTGCAAAATGAAAGGAATGATTTCATGTACCTAAATTTGGCAATGGAGTTGTAGGATGTGATTTATAATATGATCTTTTTACTGGTTAAAAAGGAATTTTATGGCTAACCTTTAGGTTATGAATTAATATGTGAAAGAACCTTGAGAAATGGAGTAATCTTAAATATAAGTACTGGGTATGTTAGATAATAGGGATAAGGTTAGATGATGATGTCTTTATGTGTACTCATTGGAAATTAGGAAAAGTATGCATAGAATGCAAAAATAATTATTAAAAGAAAATATTAGGATTCCTACATTAGGCATTGTGGTTATTGTCAAATGAAATTATCATGTTAGGAAAGTGGATGCATGCGTAGTCTGGGTAATTGAAAGAATGGATAATTAACCTTAAGAAAATTATATAACTCGCATTAGTTGATGTGGAATGATTATTTGACTCTAGTAAGAGAATATTGTGGATGTATCTTATTGTGTCATGTAGCTAGATTAGAAAATGAAACTAATAGTAAATGATTATATTTGCAAAGTAATATGATGCATATCATGATAGACAGATAGTAAATGACTTGTATATGATCTACACCACAAACTTGTACTAAATAGAAATAGATTTACATTGTTAGATGTATGTAATTAATAAATGTAACTATGGATGAAAGATTATCGTGATTTTATTCATGTTCATGCTTAAGTAAAGAAACAAGGAAACTGGTTTATCATGTGGATTGAAGAATGGATTATAGTTTATACGTTATGAGTAGATAATCATAATAGATGGAATGAGATCATGATAGTTTAGGAAATGGATATGGGGATTAGGAAACTCTTGGATTTGGTTGATAAATGAACTAAAGTACTAGATTGGGTTGCATTGGAAGAATTTCATATTAAGCTGGCATAAAAGATAGTAAGATGCATATCATGGAGCTTAAGTAAAAGTGCCTTTCATGTTGGTAATGGAAATCTTAATGGTGTACTTATCATGAGTAGTTGTGTTGCTTCTGTTGGTAGTAAGTAATGGCGTTGAGATACCCTAGGGAGATGGTAGTGATGCTATGCTTAATGTTGCTTGCATAATTGGTTTGTGAATGTATGTGGTATGTATTCATGTTCATAGAGATTAAAAGTTAGTGGATGCTCTACACAATTAATGTTATGTGATGCATTAGATGTTATGATTAAAAAAAAAATTATCTCCATTGAAATGTTAGTTTCTTAATTTCTCTAGGGTATTTTGGTGGACATTACAGGGCCAGAGGAGACACCTGTCATTCAAAAGTGATTGGTTACCCATAATTCAGTTACAAAATATTCCACTTAAGGAATGTCACAATCAAGACCAAATATCTACAACTGATTCATCATAGCATTTTATGCACCTTTTATTCCCTTTTGTTGTTGTCAATGAAGATTTTAAACGGGTCCACCTTTTTGCTGCTCATGTCCAAAAAGAGAATGCTGCAAAGAATCAAAACCATCTACCAGACTGTCACATCACATAGTTATCTAACTATTTGATGTCCTCATTTGTCCTTTAAATAAGTATTACTCCATTCAGCATATTCCTCATCTAACGGCCATTTGAAACCCATAACCTCATCAGATTTTTTCCTGTATGGAGTATACTTAAGTGCCACTTGATTTGCCTCCCTTTCAAAAGATTCAAAAAATGTTCTTGTGCATATTATCTTGTCCATGCTATCTTCCAACATGGCAGTATCTAACTCATCACAAATCAAGTCCACCTAAGTGTTGATGACTCTTTCTGCCTCTTCTTTCCAGAGTTGTAAAGGCTTGATTGCCCCATTTTCATCCTCAATACCTGACAAAAGTGTTTCATTTAATTCACTAAAGGTTCTTATCAACTCTCTTATTTTTCTTTCTATATTGTCTGATAGCACTTGGGTTTCCTGCATTGATTTTACCAACAAATAAGTTAGCTGAAGTGTAGGTGGTCTCTCAGCATGGTACTTGGAAGCCATTGACATTATTCTGATCTCATTCCCCCCTTTGTAACCACTTTGTAAAAAAAGCGATTGCCACCTCTTTATCTTTGTCAAAACTTTGAATAGCATTAAACAATAAATAATATAAAGAATGAATGTTATTTAATCTACTGTCTACTTTCTCATTCAAATGAGTCAAGACAGAGATAACTATCTCTCTCTGCTTACTAGCAGATTGATTTTTTGACTCTTTTAGCTTTTGTTCTAACTCATTAATTCTCTCCAAAATTTGAGCTCTTGTTAGGTTAGTAGATCTAGTGGGCTTAGGTTCTTCATCAACATATGGCACTACTAGTGTGATTGGAGTTGCAATATCACTATCAGATTGGATTGATGCATCTATATGTGAGACTGGTGAAGACCTGGATGTTGATGGGACTGATGCAATTGCAAGAACTGAAGAGGGTGCTCCTACCTATTTCTGCTCAAGGAGTTGAACCTTAGTATGAAGTTCCACACATCTCTGTTGAATTGCATTGTAATCATTAAAAGCTTCTCAAATTTCTTCATTAGTTCCTACTTTTCTTTAGCCTCCCTTTTTGAAGTTTCATGGGCCAATTTGGCTACATCAACAACTAATTTTGAGGCCTCAACATTTGATGTATCAAAGGCTCTCTTTACAATGAGGCTTCCTTTTAATTTTGGATTTATATCGTTTATATCAGGCCTCCTAGGCTTCTTCTCTAGTGACCATATCGCTAAGGTTGCATAATCATCTACAAATTTTGATCCTTTTAATGCCAACCTTGCTTCTTCTTCTGAACTGAATTGTTGGTCTTTTGATTTTCTGATCTCATCAAAAGCCACTACATCATCTATGTCCCACTCTGGTAGAATTAAAATACTCACCCGATTTACAATCATCATACCTTCATCTGTAGTGATTCCTTTAAATTCATCCATCATTTCACTCTTGACCTCTTCCTGATTTTCCTGGTCAAACCTATCTAGCCTTTGGGCAATTCTTTCAACACTCCTCCTCTTATATTCATCTATCTTCATCTTCCACACCAATTGAAGGAAGGTCGGGCTTTTTACAAAAGCTTCATCTTCAAGAAATTTATCACATGCCTCCTTCCTGGTATCTCTAAAATCTCTTCCCTGAATATGTAAAGGAGTGAGGTCTAATTCCATAGCGGGTGCCATAGGAGGAATACCAATCTACTTCTTTTCATTTGTAATTTTAGTGGTATCCTCCTCCTGTTGTTCCTCCATATGTTGCTCTTCTCTTTGTTCTTCATTATGTCTTGGAGGTGAAAAAGGCACATGTGGTGGTGAGGGATTCCTATTTGAATCTTCAAGATCTATGATCTTGACCCCTTTTAAAGGTCTTACTTGTACCTTTGGGGTTGGGTCTACGTTCATTATTTTCTTTCCTTTCCTTCTCACCAACTTCCCACTGTCACTACTGCTATCACTCCCTTCTTCACTACTTACCTCATCTCTTATTATTTTTATCACAATACCACCCTTTGGAGGGGGCACATAGCTAGGTATATTTTCATCTAGCCCATCTGTCTTGTGAGGTTGAGGAGGAGGTGAGCCTGTTTGTTTGCTCCTCGTCTGATGAATTGGGGCTACTTCTTCAGGTGTGATGGGTGTAGGTTGTTGCATTCTTCTTCTTTCAATTTGATGGTCGTAGATTTCCTCAAGTCTGGTTTTCTTCTCTTTTAATGCAGTAATTAACTTATCAAAATTATTGATGACAAAATCAACTTTGGCATAGAACGGAGTGAAGTTTCTTAATGGATCATAACTAGGATCCATTTTCTATACAATAGTCCATCGCTTCCTGAAAGCTATCCATTTTTCATTCCTCCAATCTTGGGTCATAAAATCAAATTCATTTCTAACTATATCTTCAGGAAAATTGAGCTCATGAGGTAATGAGCCACCTTTTATTCTTTTCCTAATAATATTGTAGAATCCCTCTAGGTCACTATGCCTGGCTGTGTTGACCCCTAAGTGATATGGTACAAAAAGATTATCAAAATTCACATATCCCCCTTTTATAATGACAAAGTATGGGATGACAATATAATCTAGGAAAATGGTCCCTTTGCCTCTACCCTTTAGCTCCTTATCATGTATACAACCTATTTGCCATATTACTTTAGCAAAACCTAACCTCAAAGGGACATTAAAAGGTAATACATGCAGTTGACCAAGGAAACCATAAACTTTGATAACTATACTAACAGGATAAGGTATAATATCCCCCCTGTTGTGCTCAATTTTCATAAGTGGCAGCCTTTCCTTTGGTCTTACAAAATCATGCAGTTGTGTGGGAATCCTTGGCAGATTCACTGTCAATCTTTGCCTCAATCTAGAAGCAAAACCATTGTCAAATCTCACAAAACTGGCCTCCTTCCTATCCCATTACATATCCATATGCCATAGCTGCACCGATATCTCAATATTATCAACTATTCTTCTAAGATTCATGGTACCTTCAAAATAGTCTGCATTTTTATATAAGAACATATGCATTAACAATTAGTACCAATAAAAATGAGTACTAAACACATCATTCTTAATATCTAGCAATCCCTCATGAATCTTTTCTTCAAGATACGGTGCGAATTCAAAAACCACTATGAAATCAGGATGTTGAATCTGAATAGCCATATACATGAAATCTGGCGGCATGACTGTAAAAGGGTTGAAACCTAAATCTAGCACAGAGAAAAGAAAGTGGCCTACAAATATTTGGCAAAAGAACCAATAGGAAAAGGATCCACTGAACTTGGGCCAATGTGGTATGTTGTTGGCATATGTGCAGAGTATGTTGACATGATGATATTATGTTGTCACTGATATCAATATGCTGAAGGGTGAACCAGTAATATGTTGAAGAGTGAACTGGTAATATGTTGAAGATGAACCGATTTATTGAAGTTAAGCAATAGACAAAGTGAACTGGTATATGTGCAAAACCGGTATATGTGCAAAAGGTGAAGTGGTACGTTTGTCCAAATGAACCAGTATATGGAATGTTTTCTATCAAGGTTTAATATGGTATGACTACCGGTTGGTAGTTCCCACCTCAAGGTTTCTAGTTGAAGTGTTTCGAGCCTATGTGATTCAACCGATAACATTGTATGATGAGTTAGCATTGTAATGGAGATCAGATCATGTTGTCACGTCAGCCTCATGCACGTGAAGGATCTTGCATGAAGGGGATTGATCCTATCTACCTCGGAAATGTGTGAAGTCCCTACAAACGGTGAAGAACGCATGATGGGTTATCACCTCTAAGAAGCAGTGAAGAATGAACGATGGAGAATGTCTTGATATTTGTTCAAGACCATTGTATTCAAATGTAAAGTGTTCAATGGTCAAGATTGAACTGACTGAATTGCTCAACCTAAATGTTTAGGGTTTAGGGTTTATGATACCGACCTATCTATTTCCTATAAGGTCGATGTTGTGTTACATGTTGAAGTTGTTGGCAAATGTTGTGTGTGTATCTAAGTGTAGAGATATGTGATTCTTGCTAGACCAAATAAGAGAATTGATACCTGGAAAGTGTGTGTGTAGAAGGAAGGAACTAAACCGGATTTGCATTGGCTTTGAGTTCTATTGCCAGATCATTGTAATACCTGTTGATCTCTAATCACTTCAACAGTTGGAAAATCCCTTAACAGGGTAGCTTTAACTAGCTTGTTGTAAATCCTTTAACAGGGTGACTCAAAGCCATTGAGTTCATAAAATCCTCTAACAAGGTAACCCTTAACAGGGTTTAACCCTTAACCGGGTATTCTAGCCATCCCTTAACTGGGTGATCCCTAATAGGATCAGTTCCTAACAAACCTGTTGTAACAGTCTTTAACTGGACTAGGCTCCTAATAGAGCAAACTTCTAAAGAGTTCAAAAATAGCTTGTGGGTATTCATCCCCACTGTGGTTTTTCCTAGTGGGGTTTCCATGTGAAAATATGTGTGCCATGTGTGATGCCTCTTTCATGTGATGTTTTGTTATTTCCTGTTTAGTGGTCAATCATGTTGATCTAGCAAATTATTGTACCTCAGAATGATAGAATATTTGTTTATGCATAAGGATAAAGTGGAAATGAGGAAGTAGGTTGTATGGAAAGCTAAGTGTTACCAGTTTATGTCTTTCACCATCTCATTATGTTTAACTGGTAGTAATCTGGTTTAGATTGATATTAGTGATTGTCTATCAAGTGCACTATTTGCAGTCAAACTGGTTCAGGAAAAGTTTTTGTGTCTATACTGATTCACCCCCCCTCTCAGTATCGGTTTTGTACTCACTGTTCACCATTGAGTTATCATATGTTATGTCTCCTGCTTTCGCCAAATGGGCTGGGAGGAGGTTGTCTCTAATGAAACCTTTCATTATGTAGTATTCAATCTTTAATTCATTCAAATCCACCTCAACTAGGATAGCAGAAGGTTCATACAAATAAAAAAATTCTTGAAATTCCTCCCTTCGGATTGTCAACAAAACTTCTATGTCATTCCCCCTTATTACTCTTGAAACGGGGTCATATCTGTCTGCAACTGCCTTGAGAAGGGCGACATCCGTGAATACATTGGGCACCACTAACTTGCCCAAGTCATATTGACATGCACTTGAAAATGGAGATTGCAAATTCCTCTGTCCATACCATAATTTAAACATCTCCACCCCAGTCATGGGTACCGTGGCATCCGAAATAGTATCTACTTTATCAACTAACCCTTCTCCTAGGATTTTTCCTTGTATAAGTCTCTGCCCCTAATATTTATCATTTGTTGAGGGTTTCAATTGGTCAAGAAAGTTATCAAATAGATTTCTCTTTAGATACTCTCTCTGTCTTGAGTGGTTTCGTGAGGGAGCCATACTATTTGATTAGGACCTTTTTAACAATTATCGACAAAGGGAGGAGGGAAACTAGGGCTTAACATGAGACTTAAAAATCTCAACACAGAAAAATGAAAAAACCTCACCCCTTTTATGCCAAGTTTTTAACCCTATAACAACTCACAATCCTTTCACCACAATCTCACATAGTTCACAGCTTTCAACAGCTTTGAAAATACAGAAGGGGAAATTAATAACTTACTGTTGTATATGCACCAGGTGAACCTTAATTTTGCACTTCAAGAACTCGTTCAAATCTTCTTTAGCTCTGGAATCACCTTCTGGTCACTACTGAATTTCTTTGTGAGTCGAGTGATTTTGGAAAGGCTTTTATTATCATTTTGGAACCAAGAGTCGCTATCTTGTCCGTCATTACTTCTCACGCGAGTGGTAAATGACTCAAATTTGTATTTGGACCAAGTTTGAAACTGGACCATTGATTCTCTCCATGATGGTATATTGCACGATTCAAACTAGTCAATCGGACATTGACCATCCCTTGTGGCAAGCGGATACATGAAAAGAATGGTGTGGCACTTCCAACTCATCATCCTCTTCATTGTCGTCAGTGCCCCCACCATTCAACTTATCTCAGTCTGCCCTAGACACTTGGCATCATCTCGTAATATCGTGATCATTATCCCCCGAGCATGTTCGACCACGAGGTAGTGAGAGTCGCCAGATATGTTCAAGCTTTATCCCGCTAGCCATGGTGTCCGACTTCTCTATCGATTTAACTACCAAGCATCTTTTGATTAAGATTAAAAGATCTTTGTCCATTAACACATGTACAAATAATAGGAAACTTTAGTAGCCCGACTGTTATGACAAAGATGTTGGCAACAATACTTAAGGTCGGACTTAGGAAAATTTTATGCAGCCGATGAAATATTAAAATGGAACTTGCCTAGCAGAAAATAAAACACAGACTTAGGAAAAACAAGAACCGCCAAACAAATTAACACCTTAGGACACAAAAAGGCCTTGCCAATGTTATTAGAACCCTGAGACTTAAGTGAAAAAGGTAATGTGAAGTTATAACCAGTTTAGGGGTTTTAACCAAGACTTAAACAAAAATACATAAAACCCTAAGCCTAAAGCATATGACATAACACAAAATTTATCTAGAAATGACCAGATCATCAAATCTTAGTTAGGGTCAACAATGTTGATTATTAACTCATCAAAACACATGTTGCATTAATTTTTCATAAATCCATTTTAAATAGAATTGATGATTTTCTTGTTGACTTTTCTCAACTCTCTTTAAACTACTACCTTATTTTTAATAACAGTTTTCACTATTATACTATTATTTAATAATATAACTTGTTCATGATAATTAAAACATCCATTACCTTTGTCAACTATAAATATTATCATTTAAAAAAATATTACTAAACTATCACATAAATATATATAAAGAGAAAGATAGAAAAAATAGATATAACATAATCAACTAATAAATCATTAGCAACATATTTGACCAAGCAAACAAGATTCACACTAAATCCCTACAAAATTAATCCACCTATCAAAACATATCTGCCTTTAACATAAAACCACAACCTCTAATTTTTAAGGGCTCAAAACATTTGTTAAACATTTTCACGTACAAAAGTGATCATACTCCTTGTCAGCCCTAAAATGGAAATGAAAATAACTTCCATTATATTACAAGAACAGTTGAAAAAAATCAGATACAAAATATATAAAATCTTTACATACCAATAAAGCAAGAGAAAGAAGTTCCAAGAGTTGGTAGCAATTCCCATGATGGATAAGTGTGTGGCCCTTCACCCACTAATCTCTTTATTGCTTTCCGAAGTGTAATACATAACATTATCCTCTTCAGAATTTCCATGATAGCTTCTGTACTTCACTATCTCTAACAATGGCGACAAGCATGGAAGATGAAGATGATCCAATAAAATGAACAGTAACAAAAGCTGTGGTATTGTATGACACAACATTGGAACAAAAAGCATTATTACAAGGAAGATACCAAAGAAAGCAAATATGATAGCCTGAAAAAGACCCAACCATTTTAATGGCTTGCAGATGACCACACCATACCCCACAAAAAATTGCCATTTGTAAAGCATAGATAAGTCTAAGATCATCATCATTAAAGCAGAAATAAGGAGGCAGATTGGCCTAATCGTTTGCATCAACATAAAGTTGCATATCCACCACCTACTCCAAAGAATATAGTGTGCATTTCTTTATTCATATTTTATTTATTTATGGCTGTCCTTTGAGTATAGGACAAGACATTACAAGTAATTGATGAGTGTATACTTTAGGGTTATATATATCACACATTGGGTAAGAATGCAGTGGTGAATTGAAGGAATTGGATTAGAAAGCATAGAAAAGAAGTATGAGAAACATTACAGCTTCTCATAATTACATCCATTCTTCAGTATGGCGCTGGCCAGTCCCATATTTGATGGGAGGAATGGTGTGCATGATTGTTCTCATAGTCATTGCTTTGATCATTCTAGCTTACTCCTCCTGGAAAGATCCAGACACTTCTGGGGATGATAATAATAATGATAATAGCAGAAGTGATGCAAATTCTAGTCAGAAGAATGAAATGATGAAGAATGTGTTATATTCTTCAGAGGATGATAAAGAGGAGAGAGTGATTGTTATCATGGCTGGTGAACAAAACCCTACTTTCATTGCCAAGCCCACTTCTGTGCCTGCCGCAACATGAAAAGAAGTTAGCAGATGATGGTGAAGAAAACCCTAGCTTCATTGTACTATTCTTCTGGTTTCTCTTACAATTTTCTCAGATTATTTTTATGTGTACAGAAGATCATAAAATAAAGATTCAAGCAATCAAGGTTAATAATATGTACAGGATTGAAAAGATTTATCAGTTTGGTCTGTATATTATCGTTGTTTATATGATGCTTTCAGTGTATATGGTTTCAGGATAAAATATGGGCATGATATAAGATTACAATTACAAGACACTGTTTTGTAACTTTTTTCCATTGTGTTGCCTCTACTGTTGGAATGAATGGATTGGGTATTAATAATTAAGTGGAAAGTAATACAGCACTAATCTGGTAATGAGAAAAGTACAAAAATCTTGAGAGTATTAAATTCCTTAGTGGAAATGGGTGGTGGCATTATTTGCTGTGCAAGAAATCACATTGACCATGCAATGCAGGTCCCATCATTCTTTATTGAGAGATTTAGTGTATACAGTGAAATAAAGTAATTTGCTTTAGTTTAATGTTGTAATTTCGGTGAGTAATTATTTAAATAAAGAGCTGAATGGATTTGACGATAAAAGAGAGGATTAAGATGTTGTTTGTTGTTATTGGATAGTTGATAATTGATGTTTTTATGTGAATTGTTTTTTGAGACTGGATCAACATTACATATATTTTTATATATCTGTTTAGAATGTTCTCTCTAGTCTCTACCACTAGATAGGTTCTACTGTGGTTTTGTTCCTCTGGCATGGTTATCTATTGTGCATCCTTACTCTTTGGTACATGTGTACAATGTATTTGAAAGTGGGTGATGTTGAGAAGCAATTTGGGGAGATTAAGTTGGTGTTTAAGAGGAAAGTATGAAATATTCTTAGTCATTAGTCAATCTCTATTGTCAGTTAACAAATATGGACGAAAAATAGAGAGTATAGTATTTGCTATGTAGATTTTGAGGCGATGATGCAAATGAGATTTAATTTATTGATTTCACAATGAATTAATGACTTAAGGCTTATCTTGCAGTATAATATTATTGCTGATTGGTTCAAAGTATTCTATATTTAACGAAACCGATAATACTTTCAATTATTTAAAAGAGGTGGATCAAAAATACAGAAAGATCTTTTGACTAAGAGGACAAGGTTATAAATGTGTTCCTATCTAGAAAACAAATTAGTGTGTATCTTCAAGTCTTAAGAGCAAGATAATATAGGATTAAAATAGGTTAATATACTAATTAATTTTAGATTTGGATTATTGTAAAGTAAGACTAATTAAGTATTAAAAATTATATTTATGTAAAAACTCTAATAAACTAATATTATAAATCTAAAAATTGTTTTATATATTCAAATTCTAATTTCAATTTGAACTTAGAAATCAAGTCAAATTTGACAATTTTGTTCCAAGAAGTTTTGGGTTTTTCAAGAATGTTGGAAAATTTAATTAATTTATGATATTTTCATTATCAAAGCAATTTAACCCAATTATTAATCATTCAAAAGCATCATCTTATACATATTCTCAATGTGATGGTTTACTAAGAAGAGAATGAGCACAAATATCAATTTATACAAACAACTAACAAGATCTTCACAACAAAAATTAGAAAGTTGGTTTTTTGATCTATATTTTGATAGAAAGGGCTTACATATGGAAACGAGAATAGAAAAATCAACATTTATAGAAAATTAAACTTAAAATCACACAAACTATAACAAAATTGGATATTTTCAATGCCAATTTTGGAACCAAAATACAAATTACTTACCATAATTTGAAAGAGATGACTTGAAAACCCTCATGAATAGGAGAGCACTATTATAAAACACTTACAATAGAAAATAATATAGCACCAAATACATAGAAATCGCTCCACACAAAAAACACCTAAGAACCTTGCAAAAAACTACACTAAATTCTATAAACTTCTACAATCAACTCCAACACAAACTCTGAATGAGACATATTCTCCTAAATCAATAGCAATAGTGGAAAGATAACATAGAGTAGGATTTCAAGAAAGAGCATAAACCATAATATTTTGATTTCCTTACATATGCTTTATGTCAAATCCATATGCTTGTAACTTACCCACTTTTGTTTGCGATCATTCAAATGTTGGAGTTGGTGCCTCAACCTCACAGCCAACTAGGTCGGCCACCTAAGAGATATTACAATAAGATCATTACATAGTTCCATATTACAATGATATTCCATGTCGTCTTAAGACCAAAACAATAATAACAAATCCATAAATCATCTCGAAACATCCCGGTAACATGTAGAGTACACGTTAGCATGATACGGGTCCATAACCTAGATAGGTACCGGACCTATTCGGGTCCACCACGCCAAAGAAATGTCTTCAAGAAGTTGAAGCGGGATCAAAGAACATCTTCAGCATCCTGAAATCCATGTAGAAGCTACACCAACACCAATTACACATTTTGTCAAGATTCCTTAGTGAAACCTCTGCCAGTAGAGCCTTAAACCAATGTCGGTAAGGGTTTACCAAAACATGCTCATGGAGCATATAACACATGAAATCAAACATACTTCACTGATCCAAACATGCATGAAGTGTCCAACAGATAATCTCTTCTGTCGCTAACACAAGATCTTCTACCGTTAACCAAAACCTGTCTATCGGTAACCATCCATATCAGCTAGTGTTGACATCAATGACAAAACATCAATGTAACACATAATCAATTCATCCATAATGCCAACAATCTCCCCCTTTGGCATTGATGGAAACACTAGATGTAAAAAACATCTAAGTACCAAGAAGTGCCAAATAAGTCTCCCCCTATGGAAAACAACCAACAATCTCCTAAATATCAATAGCTCTCCCCCTGTGAATGATATCTTTGAATGATTTTTCATATCACTATCACTCCCCCTTTGACATCAATGCCAAAAATATGACAAAAATATCAAAGCAATAATGTAAACCTCTGAATCTCAAAGCTAACTACTCCCCCTGAGTAGTAGCACCACTCATCAGTGCCGAAATGAATAATGTCTCTAGTAATGCATGTCGGACTGATGACAAACTGCATCAATCAAGTTTCTGTCAAAGGAGCAAAAACCCCTAACCTATCTCTCAAATACTCAAATGATTCCTTAGACAGTGATTTAGTGAATATATCTGCAATATGTTCTTTAGTGTTCACATTAATCAATTTGACTTCCCTTGCTTCTACCTTGTCCTTCAGAAAGTTATACTTTATTGAAATATGCTTAGTCTTAGAGTGAAATACCAGATTCTTAGACATGTCAATAGTTGCAGAGTTATCACAGTAGATAACTACCGGTTCACTATAATTTACCCCGATATCCTTCAACATTTGCTTCATCCACACGACTTGAGTGCAATTAGTTGATGCTGCAACATACTCAGCTTCTGTAGTAGATAAAGAAATGCATGACTGTTTTTTGTTGATCCATGAAACCAGTTTCTTTCCAAGAAAGAAAGCTCCACAAAAAGTGTGCTTCCTGTCATCAGTATCTCTTGCCCATTTTGAGTCAATATATGCACATAAAGTGAAATCATCATTTTTAGAATACCATAAACCATATTCTGTTGTTCCTTGCAAATACCGGAATATCCTCTTTACCGCACATTCATGATTTTATTTAGGATTAATTTGATATCTTGAAACAATACTTATTGAATTCATAATATCAGGTCTATTCTGAGTCAGATATAACACACCACCAATCATAGACTTATACCTTGTCAGATTTACCAATATAGAAGTATCCTTGATAGATAGTTTCTCACTTGTCACCATAGGGGTACTTACCAGTTTGGAATTATCCATACCAAACTTATTCAACAACTCCCTCAGATACATAGTTTGACAAATAAAAATGCCTTTGTTAATTTGAGTAATCTGCAAACTTAAGAAAAATCTCATCTCACCAATCATGGACATTTCAAATTCATTCTTTATGTTGTTAGAAAATTTCATGCACAATTTATCTTCTCCTCCAAAAATGATATCATTAACAAATACTTCAATAATAAGAATATCATTATCAGTGATCTTATAATATAAATTACTATCAGCACTGCCTTTAGTAAAACCAAGCTTCAAAAGATATTTATCCAACCTTGCATACCAAGCTCTAAGAGCTTGTTTCAATCCATATAGAGCTTTCTTCAATCTGCAAACCATATATTTATCATCTATCAATGAAAATCCATTAGGTTGTTCAATGTAAACTTCTTCCTCAAACTCACCATTCAAAAATGCACACTTAACATCCATTTGATAAACCTTATAGTTTTTGAAAGATGCATAGGCAAGAAGTAGTCTAACAGCTTCAATTCTAGCTACAGGTGCAAATGTCTCACCATAATCAATTCCTTCCATTTGAGAATATCCTTTACAAACCAATCTAGCATTGTTTCTTACAACTTGACCATCCTCATTTATTTTATTCCTAAAAACCCATTTAGTTCCAATAACATTCTTATTTTTAGGCGGAGGAACTAAAGACCAAGTCTCATTTTTCTCTATCTGGTCTAATTCATCTTCCATAGCTTTTAACCAATGTTTATCCTTACAAGATTCAATAATAGTTGTTGGTTCAACTTGAGAAATAAGACATACCTCTTCATTTGCTAATTTTCATTTTGTCATTACTCCCTCTTTCCTATCTCCAATAATTTGATCTTCAGAATGATTTAATCTTACATACCTTGGTGTCTTCTGAACTTCAGGTTCACTGCTCTGATCATCAGTCACAGTTGAATTTTTAGATTGTGCCAGTGTAACTGTTTTAGTTCTGTATACTGGTTGAGGTATTGTCGGTTCAGTTATGAGCATTTCCACTATCAGTTCCCTGTCATATGATATAGAATTATTTTTGTACTGTTCATCCACTTTCACATTAGCACTTTCCACAATTTTCTGCAATCTTTTGTGATAACATCTATATACTTTTCTTTGAATTGAATACCCAAGAAAAATCCCTTCACCACATCTAGGATCAAACTTACCAATTGAATCATCTCTTTTGATATAGAATTTACTTCCAAAAATTCTGAAATATTTAATAGTAGGTGTATGTCCAAACCATAGTTCATAAGGGGTCTTACCGGTTTCACCTTTGATGTGAACTCTATTGAATGTGTAGACTATTTTACTCATTGATTCTCTCCAGTAGATATGAGGAAATTTGGCTTCCATCATCATACATCTTGATGCATCCAAAATGGTTTTGTTCTTTCTTTCCACTACTCCATTCTGTTGAGGAGTCTGAGGTGGTCTCCTGATTCCATTTGTCTCATAGTAACTGTTAAATATTTCACCGCCATGATTTGATCTTAGACATTTGATTTTCAATCCAGTTTTTGTTTCAACCTTTGCTTTAAAGATCTTGAATTTCTCAAAAGATTCATACTTCTCCCTTAGAAAAGTCACCCACAATATTCTAGAATAGTCATCAATAATCAACATGAAATACCTATCATGTAGTACCCCTACTAGTTAGAACTCATTAGACTCATATTTTATTATTGGTTGTTTTCAGTGGATACATTACCATGATATATTATTCAAATTTTTATAACATTATGCTTTAACTGGAGATGAGATGTATAATTTATTTGCAGTATATTAGTACTTGTGATTTATGGCATTTTATGGATTATTGCTATGTACTGACATTTTACTTTATCTATGCAATGTGTAATTGTTGGCATATGGACACTCCAATGAGACAATGTGTAATGCAAAGCATTACACAGGCAACCTTGCAATCCTATGGTACCGACAAGACATTATATCGGCAAAGCATTACACAGGCAACCTTGCAATCCTATGGCACTAGCAAGACATTATACCGGCAAAGCATTACTCAAACCAAGCAGTGCTCCGGCATCAACAAAATCAATCTACACCGGCACCGACATAGAAGATGTACATCGGCACAGAAGGAAATATGTATACCAGCATAGAGGCCGACAGGATTTTTGAAATGTAATATTTTGTTTATCATTGTAAGCCGACTTGGCAAATTGTAAAATGACTCTTGTATATAAAAGAGATCATTGTAGGCATTTGTAGGATATGGATAGAAAGCAATAAATAAATTATAAGGCAGACCTAATGTGTGAATTATAGGTCAAGGGTATATGTAAAGAACAGAGCAAGAACCGGTACTGAATCTGGCATTGAAGATGCTATTGTAAAGTAGTACAGAATATTGGATTTGTGTAAATCCTCATTGTAAGTCAGTGTGACTTCCTATTGAGTAGGGAGCTCTAGGCAATTGGCCTTCCTGCATGTGCAGGCCCCTATTGTAAGTAATATTCTCTTATTGGCCAATAAGTGAATATTGTGGGTCTCAAATCCCACCGAGGTTTTTCCCACACTGGGTTTCCTCGTTAAACATCTTGTGTTATGGTGTTCTTTTCATGTGAATGCTTTTGATTCTGTTATTTGCATTAATTCTTGCATACTGGTATATTGTTACTTTATATTCTGCATATTCAGTTTCAAGAAAATTTCATTACCAGTCAGATACTGATTCACCCCCCCCTCTCAATATCTGTGGGAACCCTAACAATTGGTATCAGAGCCTGGTCCTCTATTTTCAGAAGCCTAACAGCTTGAGGAAGATCTTGACACTGATAAAGATGGAAAATCTGATGAAGCAACTTGAAGGAGCTCTTACTGACTATGATGCAGAGAAGTTGAAAAATATCAAATTAGAAGATGATTTAAAAGCAGCTCAGGACATTATTCAGGCACTTCAAGAAAATCTTACTGTTACAAGAAACAAGAGAAGAGAACTTTGTGAAAAATTGCAAAATGAAAATGATGAAAAGGAATCACTAAATGATATGATAAGAAAACTGAAACAAGAGATCATGACAACAAAAAATGAAATGCAGGATATGACTATGAGATTCTGCAAAGAGATTGAGGACAGAAAGAAGAATGAAGAAGAATTGACCAGAAGACTAAGTGATGCAGCAAATGAGAACACAAGACTTAGCTATGAAAATGATATGTTGAAGACAGATCTGATGCATACTCAAAATGACTCGAATGAACTAATGAGACAAAAAGGGATCTTCGAAAGGGAATTGAAAACTGCAAATCAACACAAAGAAAAATTCAAGAAAAGCTCAGAAGAACTTGGTACCTTATTGAAGAATCAAAAACCCAAAGGTGACACTTCTGGAGTTGGATTTGAAGTTGGAGAAAGCTCTGGTACTGCAAATACCCAGGATCAAAGCAAACTGGTAAGACCCTCTAATACTTACAAATTCAATGGAAAATGTTTTAACTGTAATAAATATGGTCATAGGGAAAATGAATGTAGATCTAGGAATTATCAGAACATCAATCCTCCCACCGGTCAATGCACCAAATGCAACAAAATTGGTCATAACTCTGAAAATTGCAGAATGAATGTAAGATGTTATGTTTGTGAAAGATTTGGTCATTTATCAAATAAATGCAGAACACAAACCGGCATAGGTTATGGAAAAGCTATTCAGAAAAATAATGTAACTTGTTGTGCATGTAACAAGATTGGTCATATTGCTAAATTCTGTAGAAGTAAAGGTACACCGGTAGATAACAAAAGTACTAGCTTAAAAGGTAAAGAAAAGGTTAAAGAGGTTAAGCAAGAATTTTCAAAGCAATGGATTAGAAAAGGTGATCTAAATATTGGGGTTACTCCTCCACCAGTAGAACCAACAAATGCTTCATCGGCAGGACAATATGATGCTCCACCAGCAGGACAGAGCAATGGTCCACCGGCAGGATGTTCTTCATCAAATTGAAGAAAATTATCTTGAGGGTTTGGCAATTTAATGACACATGTGCTATTATTCCATCGGTTAGAGAAAAGAAGTTGAAAATCCTTCATTACTGGCAAATAAAGTTGAGTTAATACATTGCTGGCAAACAATTAATGTGGTAGGTAACAGAAAAGACTTTATAAAATAAGGTTTTTGGCTCCATTTCATTTCACCGTGAATTCAAACTTTCAGAGAGCGTGAAGATTTCCGAGCAAAGAGGCAAAGCACTTCAGCAATCAATCCATCCAAAGGCAAAAAAAGGTATTTATCATCATGGCATCCTCCTCTGCACCTAAATTCATAGCAAACCCTACAATAGTCGAGGTTATAAAACAACCTAGGCCTGTGTTTCAGCTAGTTCCCGACGTAGCTAAGAAAGATGACAACACGGGTGCTTTTTCCCAAATTCCAAAGGGTGTTGTTGATGCAGAAGACCCTAGAATGTATATTCATTGCAACATAGAGGAATTAGGTGATGAAGAAATCAAAAACATGTATAAATCTGTTATATGTGACAATGCCGGAAATGTGAAACCTGAACATAAAATTGTTGAAACCCTAGGATTCACTGAAATCCTCTGCATTCCTGAATTTCCCAAGGAAGTGGTTAGGATAGTTCTTAGCAGGGTACATGGCTCATTCTTTTGGCTTGATTCAGTGCATAAAATTACAAAGGTAGCTGTGAAAGCAGTAACAGGGTTACCTTCCACCAGTACCAGACCCGACAAAACCAAGAAGGTCTCCAATGACCTAGTAATGAAATTAACTGGTTACAAAGCAACTCACGCAAATAGGCTTAACTCTATTTCCATTTTATGCATAAAGAGTGCTTATGACATGGTTAAGGACAATGTGAAAATTGATATCTGTGAATGGTTAAAAGATGAGTTAATTGACAATTTGGCAAAAATCAAGAAGGATAAGAAAGGAACCTTTAGATTTGGAAATTTACTTGTATGCTTAATGCTACATATAACCAAACAGGCTCCCGGTATAGGCAACAAGGATTTTGGATTTGACATACCGGTAGGAAAACAATTGTCTGACTTATTCAACAACATGGGAGAAAACAAAGAAAAGAATATCAATGAGTATTTTCAAGCACTAAAGGTCAAAATGAATAAGAGGATCAAACTATCACAGGAAATTGTCAACAAATACAAGGATGATATATGCTTTGTAATAAAAAAGGATGAGATCTGGATGGAAGCAGTCATCCCAAGAACAATCTGGGTTACAGAGTTGGGGTATGAAACAGATGACCACATAGTGGAAACTTATGCCAAAGCACTTCTGGAAGCCCCCAATGAACCAAAGGAAGAAGTATTTGGTAGTGCTGAGACCATCGAAAGTCAAATTCAATCTAAAAAGTGAGTAAAGAAAGTTGAGGCATCTATGAGGAAAGGAACCAGGCAAGCAAAAGCCATAAAAGATGATGTATTAAAGAAAACCGGCATAACAGAAGAAGAGTTGGCAGCCCAACAGCCTAAAACTCATCTATCACCGGTAGATACCTCCTCAGAAGGAGATATGCCAACAACTTTCAAAAGAGTTGTTAGGAAAAGAGACCCCTCACTGATATCCACTCCTTCACCTAGAAGGACAAGACAAAAGCAACAAGTTGTAAGGTCTCCAGTCAAGAAAGCCACACCTAAGAAAAAGCTAACCCCCAAAAAGAAGAGGAAGACAAACACTGACTTGGCCCCTTTTGACATATTACTGAATGAGATCACAGAGGAAGGTAAATTGAAAAACATAGGGAAAATCTATGACACCCTATCAAATGATGAGAAAGGACAAGTTGAGGAAAGTGTTATATTACACATGGACATGTATAAAAAGTTTTTGATGCAAGTCCTAAATGAAATTCCTGATGAATTATATAAAAGACTTGAGGCCAGAAGGCAAGGAATAGTTGAGTTGGATAAGAAAATTAAAATAGAAAAATTACTTGCAGTATACCCGATCAACTCACCTAAGGAAATTGATGATTTGATAGCTCAGGCCAACCGGACAGTTTTTTCCACTGCACACCGGCAAATATCACTAATGGCAGGTAGAGTTACTGAAGTTTCAAATGAAACAGAAGATGGTTGGGACAAATTCTTGGTTGAAAAATAAAAACAAGAAGAATATAGGAATCCCAAGCCCATTCTGGTATATCAAAAGGACAAAGGGAAAGGTAAAGTTGGTGGACCACCAAGTATCAAGATTAGAGACAACTTACCCCCACCTCCTTTAAATACTCCACCGGTAAAAACAACAACTGCAGAAGATCAACCAGTAGCTGAGAGCATGGACACAGAGGATAATAATCCTAATCCTGAAGTCCTATATACTGTGAATGTTGATACTCAAAAAATCAACATAGTGGTAGATAAGGATACCACAGATAAATCTGATAACAAAGAGCAACCGGTAATAGGAAACAAAGAGCAACCAGCAGTAGATTCAGAGAAAAAGATGGAATCGGGAACACAAACAGAGCTAAAGGCTCTAGAACAGATGCCACCGGTAAGAAATGATGCAGGAAAAATTGTGCTTAAAGAGATGGAGACACAAACAGACCTACCAGAGGTCAATACCAGCATGGTCACTTCCACCGGCACTTAGTTTATTGGGTCACCATCAAATGTAACAGAGGTATTGCTCGAATCTATCAAGAAAATAACTGGTTATAGCTCACAAGCCTATAAAGCGATAGATGATTCAATTCCAGTTTTGAAATCAATAGCTCCCAATTGTAATATAGCCAACAAAGATTCTTTAGGCCAGTTGGATACACTTTGTAAATATATTTCTAGAAATTTTGAGCAAACAAAGGTAGAAACTGTAAAGGAAAGTGTAGAAAAAGATAAACAGAAATTCTTTGAGGAAGGAATAAAGAAGTGTAACAGGGAATTTGACACACTTCTACCGGAACTGTGCAATTTATTGAAAGAGTACAAAACTCTGTACAAAGACACCTATAAGATAAAATTTTTGACCACGGATGTAGACAAAAAGATGAGCAAGGTACAAGAAGAGGTCAATAAACTTGCTGATAATTTTGTTAACTCACCCGATACATTATCAGTTTTTGAGGAAAAGATAACAAATTTTGAGGAAGAATTGCTCAAATTAGAAAGAGAAAAAGAGAAAATAATAAACAAGGCAAAAATTTTGAGATCTAAACTAAGTCCAAGATTGGACTATTTAGCATCTCTGCGTAAGGAAATCTCAGAGGCACCAACACAGGGTAGCAAAACACCGGCAGAGCACTTGCAGCATCTCACCGGTACAGTATACAGAACTGAGATAGCAATAAAGGAGAGCAATAAGTTTATGGATGGTATAAACTTAATTTTGGGAGATATTATTCAGATAATAACTACCCAACTACAAGGTTGAGGTTATGAATTGGTACAACTACAAAATCTAATAACCTTTGTCATTGATGCCAAAGGGGGAGTAGTAGATGAGAAAATTCAAAACACAGGGATCACATGCTCAAGGGGAGCTCTCACATTTTTGGATATCTTTTTGAAATTTCTCATGAGTGTTGCCATCAATGCCAAAGGGGGAGATTGTTGGCATATGGACACTCCAATGAGACATTGTGTGTGATTGAAGGTTTTGTCATTGATGGCAACATTGCAATCCTATGGCACCGGCAAGACATTATACTGGCAAAGTATTACACAGGCAACCTTGCAATCCTATGGCACCGGCAAGACATTATATCGGCAAAGCATTACTCAAACAAAACAGTGCTCCGGCATCAACAAAATCAATCTACACTGGCACTGGCATAGAAGATGTACACCGGCACAGAAAGAAAACATGTATACTGGCACAGAGGCCGACAGGATTTTTGATATGTAATATTTTGTTTATCATTGTAAGCCGACTTGGCAAATTGTAAAATGACTCTTGTATATAAAAGAGATCATTGTAGGCATTTGTAGGATATGGATAGAAAGCAATAAATAAATTATAAGGCAGACTTAATGTGCGAATTGTAGGTCAAGGGTATATGTAAAGAATAGAACAAGAACCGGTACTAAATCTGGCATTGAAGATGCTATTGTAAAGCAGTACAAAATATTGGATTTGTGTAAATCCTCATTGTAAGTCAGTGTGACTTCTTATTGAACAGTGAGCTCGAGGCAGTTGGCCTTCTTGCATGTGCAGGCCCCTATTGTAAGTAATATTCTCTTATTGGCCAGTAAGTGAATATTGTGGGTCACAAATCCCACCGAGGTTTTTCCCACACCAGGTTTCCTCATTAAACATCTTGTGTTATGGTGTTCTTTTCATGTAGATGCTTTTGATTCTGTTATTTGCATTAATTCTTGCATACCAGTATACTGTTACTTTATATTCTGCATATTCAGTTTCAAGAAAATTTCATTACCGGTCAGATACTGATTCACCCCCCCCTCTCAGTATCAGTGGGAACCCTAACAGTAATTATATGTTGTGTGTTTACGAGTGTATTGGATGCAAGGGGACGATTTTCCTTCACTCATTTCGGTGAGACAAGGAACGTCACGATTCTCCTTCATTAGTGTGTATGCCGTGTTTTCTATATTGTATATATATGCATGTGTGGTTCGGTGATGCAGGATATTGCAGGTACAAGTATCGGGTAGGTACCGGGTATCATCTCCACCTGGCTTCATAGGTCTGAGCGTGCCTTATATTTTTCGATGGAAGTGGAGGAGATAGTAGTTGACCCTATTTTACTCAGTTACACTCGTATGAGTGTCGTCAGTTGGTCGTCTTGTTAGTTTGTTCGGCCTTCGTATTTTGTCGTTTGATCTTTTTATGAGTATTTGCTTAAGTTCTGTTTAATTTGAGTGTTTTAGTGGATTAAATTAATCAATTAATTAAGTTTATGGAATTATCTCATAGTTGTATTGTTTATGCATTGAGATTATAAATTTAGTTAATTAAAAGAAATTATTAAATTAAGTTGCAAGCTGCATGATATTAGAAATATATTTTTATTTAAATGAAATAATAAATTAGATTAATTGTTTTTATTATTTCCTAAAATTTTAATTAAATAAATGAATAAAAGGATTAATAAGAATTAAAATATTGTTTTAATTCTTTATTTAGAAAATTAATTAATGTGCATGAGAAAAGAAAAGAAAGAATAATGATTTTTAATTATTGCATGTTAGTTTATCTTTTGTGATAAATTTAGAAAATAAAATAAAAATTACTATTATTCTAAATTTATGTTTTTTGTGAAAAAGCTATTGAACCTAGAATTTTAGTTTAAATAGGGGAATAGGTCTTTATTTTGGTTACACAGGAACAGGTCTGGAATTTAGGTGAAGGAATTTATTGGAAGCTTATTGAAAAAGTTAGGGCGCTTCTACAGATTTCTTTGAGGAAAGCTATACCAGGTTGGATGAATTCTTAGTTGTGGGTTTTAGTAGATATTTCTATTTTTCTCTGTTTGATGTGTGTGTATAAAATTATTGTCGAATATAATCCCTCTTCTAGTGTTCAAGTTTTGTTTTAAAATCCATGCCTGATGTGTTTTTCTAGTTTATGGGAAGGATGAATTTTTGAAAACACTGAGAAAATTAATTTATTCTCTCTAATTTAATTTGTATTAATAGTTCTTTAAATAAATCTTGTGGTTTCTTAGAAATAAATTTAATTGTGAATTAAATTTATTTGATTATCTAAATTTTAAAAAAATTGTGTTTGAAATAAAATTATGTGAAGGAGTTTTCAATTTATATGAAATTTTA
Organism: Cryptomeria japonica; assembly: GCF_030272615.1. Taxonomy (NCBI): domain Eukaryota; kingdom Viridiplantae; phylum Streptophyta; class Pinopsida; order Cupressales; family Cupressaceae; genus Cryptomeria; species Cryptomeria japonica. Next base: position 64,890,797 of record NC_081413.1, on the reverse strand, counting down.
AAATTCTATGGGAATTATGTAAAATGATTTTTTTAGGAATTTGGAAATTAATATTAAAAAAAAATTAAAAAATAAAATATATATATGTGTGTGTGTGTGTGTGTGTGTGTGTGTAGGGCATGCTACCTATGGTAGCATCCGCTACCGGCGGTAGTACACAGTACTGCCGATGGTAGGAGTGCTACCGGATGGTAGTACTAGCTACCAATGGTAGCTTAGGCTACCGTGCCAAGGGTTATAAACAAGTTTTAACGTGTTTTTTAATTTTTAAATTAATTTCTAACCCCTGTGCGTACTGCAGTACGACTGTTTCAGGTTTCGTACCTAGGGGATGGATAAATAAAATTTATTATGTGTTATATTATATATGTATATAAATAGATATATGTATATTCATATATGTGTTTATATATATATATATATATATATATATATATATATATATATATATATATATATTAGATATGTTTTTCTTATGGTAGTTATTATAATATTTTAAATGTTATTTTAAATATTATTTAATTACAGTTTGGAAAGTTTCAGAAATAGAGCTTATAATTTCTATAAATATGTTGAAAATACATTAGGATAATTATTTTTATTTTAAATCTTTTTGGACAAATGACAAGATGGATGTTTTTGTATTAAATAGTTGTATTTTCTTATTATTGGAAAAATCTTTATTTGCAACTAATTTATGCTTTGGTTGTTTTAAGAAAAGATTGCTTGTGTTAGGATCTTATGTAAATGATATTTTCAGTCAAGCTTAAATTTCATTGGTATTCTGGTTGAATTGTCATTGTGTCCTATGTTATTATTTCTCCTAGACCAGGTGTTGTTGTATAACCTATTTGATATGAGCCATTGTGTGTTTTTGTCCAAATGGTCAATCTTGGGTTGGTATTTGTGTATCCTTCACCTGTGCTTTGTCAAGATTGTTTATGGTTGTCTGTTTCGCCATAGAGTTCTCATAGAGAGAGACATTTCCTATTAGTGTCCTATGAGAGAGAGTGGCTTTCGAGTGGGGGTCGTGCCCGAAGTGGATGACAGGATAACCTGTCGAAAGTTAGTTAAAAAGTGATAACATAATAATATATATTGGGGGGGAGTGAGATAAATGTTAATTAAGATAAGTGTACCTCATGCATAGGTGAGTGCTTGTACAGGGCTCACAATGTTACGAGAAGGCCTGGAATGGTAAACTTACCACCTTGTCTTCACAAAAGGATTGGTAGGGTCCACATGAGACTTAGTTGGAACTGGAGGCTCAGGAGAGGTTACTAGGAGAAACCCAAGGATGGGGGTCAGGACCTATGGGGTTGTACCATGGTAACCAACAAGCTATGTGATGACACTCTCTTCTTAGAGTCACTGGTGTTTTGTGAGTTGAGTCACATGGATGTTTTCAGAGTCTTGTAGTCCTTTTGTACTTGTCTTACATTGCTTGCTTGAGGGTTTTCTACTATCTCCTAGCACTGTGGGGTGGTTCCATTTCGGGATCACATGGTTGGGTGGTAGTGCCACTTCCCATCGAATGTTCTGGATTGTATCTTCAGGTGAGGAAAGGCTTCGCTAGTGTTTCTTGGTTCATGGTTCATGTACCAGCTCTTGTTCGAGATCATTGTTCAGTTGAGATCTTGTGGTCATTGTATTAGACTTTTATGTAACCTTGATATTGTAACTTTGTAAAGCTGTGGCATTATTGGAAGCCATGTATTTGTGGATATTGTAATAGTATGTCAGTGGAATGTATGTTATTTCAGTTTCTTTGATCTTATGTTAAATGGTTTGTGGAAATTGGATACATTGGATTACTTTTATTTCTTTATTATGAAATTTGGATGTATGTGTAGTTGTAAACTTAAGCATTCAATTTATCTAATTAAATGGATTAACTGTGGTGTTAATATAATCTACGAATTAATCTTCATTGGTAACCCTTAGGAAAACATATGTTGGACTTATGTTGTGTTATTAAACGTGCAATGGTTTTAATTAGTGCACTTAGTCTGTAAAAGAAAAGAAAAAAATTATTTCACCCTTTAGTTGCGTAGTTGTGTTGTTTTCCTTTAGGGTTCCTGGCGGGGCATTACATATCACCTTGAAATCTTTTAGTCCTTGCTGGACCACATAAATTAGTGTGAATCAAATCAAGTACATCATTATATTTATCATGTATGTTTTTAAAAGAACTTTTAACTTGCTTTCCAAATTGACACTCCTTACATACCGGATTATGAGGCTTCATAATCTTAGGTATATCTCTAACTGCCTTAGTTGAACTGATCTTAACAATACAATCAAAATTAACATGACACAACCTCTAATGCCATAGCCAACTCTCATCAATATGAGCAATCAAACATGTCTTATTACCAGTGTTCAAGTGAAAGATATTACTTTCTGTCTAAATATCGGTTGCAATCTCCAAACCAATCTTGTTAATGATTTTGCATTTTTTATCTTTAAACTGAAGTTGGAAACCTTTATCAACCAATTGACCAACACTCAAAAGATTATGCTTTAAACCTTCTACATAATAGACATTATCGGTATTATGCTTACCATCCAAAGAAATAATACCTCTACCTCTGATCATACGTGCTTTGCCATCTCCAAATCCGACTTGACCGCCATTGTATTCTTGTAGGGACAGAAATTTATTTTTATCTCTAGTCATATGATGTGAGCATCCACTATCAATTACCCATTCATCCTTATCTTCAACATTTGCTGCCAGGGCCTTTTCTTCATTCTTGATAGCTGGTTCCAGTTCATCTTCCTTCAAAGCATAGAATACCCATTCCATTTCCAAATCCACTAGTAGAGTCTTTTCCTGGTTCATCTTTAGAGTCATCAGTTACTCCTTCCTCATCTACTATGTAGCATTGTTTACTTTTCTTGAATCTATATCTATTATGGTTTGGCTTAAATGATTTCTTAACTCTTTCCTCAAACCTTGCATTCCTTTTAGGATATCTAGATGAAAAATGACCAATCTTGTTACATTCAAAACATTTAAAAGGTGGTTTTCCTTCATACTTACTTCTAGTTGGTCCTTTAGGTACTCTTCTAGCAAATAAGGCTTCAATTTTCTCAAGTTCTTCATCTTCTTTCCTCATGTCTTCCAATTATTTTGCATATAGGGCTCTCTAATCACTTTTGTCAGTAGATGATGATGATGATGATGCATGAAAAGTAAGTTCGGACTTACAGTTCCAAAAGTTCCAAATTCTTCAAGCTCAAAAGCAGATAATTTCCCAATCAAAATGTCTCTATTAATTGAAGAGTTTTCCATTGTTCTTAACTCATTAATTGCAGTTGCCTTCATCTTGTAAGCCAATGGAGGGGCTCTCAAGACTTTGGAAACTATTTATTCACTTATAAATCCTCCACAACACTGAATTCCCAGAACAATCTCATTTATTCTTTCCATAAACACAACAATTCTCTCATTGTCTTCCATCTTTTTGTTTTCATATCTTACCCGGTAACCATCAAGTTTAGCAATTTTAACAGTAGGATCACCTTCATTCAGAGTTTGCAATTTTTCCCACATTACCTTAGCTGATGATTTATTAGTCAATCCCATGATCTATTGATCAGTAAGTGCACACAAGAGGGCTTCTCTAGCTCTGCAATCATTTTCAATATTCTTATCCAAGTCTGCAAGAGAAGGATTGCCAAATGCCAGACCATAAGGTGTGTATTCTTTCTCAGTGATCTCCTAAATATCCTTGCCAAGACATCTAAGATGAGTCTCCATATGAATTTTCCATATCCCATAATTTGTTCCATCAAGCTTAGGGATTTCTCTTCTAAAAATAGTTGTCGGTGGATTAGAAGTGTTAGCTGCCATAGGATCTACCTCAAGTGGTTAAGCTTCTGCAAAAGAGGACCAAAGCTCTGATACCAATTGTTAGGATAATTGGTGAACAACTAAGAGGGGGGGGGTGAATTATTGTTAGCATATTATAACTTTTAATCCACTTAATAACCTTAAAACAAATCAAGTATCGGTAAATCACATATAAATGCTGGTAGGAACAGATACCGGTAAACAATGCAACTTAACATTTAAACAGATAATCAATGAAAAGCAACCATACCACATAACACCATGATTTGTACATGGAAAACTTGAAAAGGGAAAAACCACGGTGGGAAGCCTACCCACAGTCGGATGATACTTTTGTAGAAAGTATGTGTTACAATGTGGGGCTTGCACATGTAGGAAGGCACACTACCTAGAGCGTACTGCTCATTACAAAAGAGTCTCACTGACTATAGAGAGGCTACAACCATATCAAGATAAATGGAAAACAGTCTAATAGAGTGAACTACCAGAAATAGCATCTACCATGCCTGATTACAATTCTGGTTAAGCTCAATGTCGGAGGACTAAATCATCTTTTGAATCCAATTCGATCACCAATGATCAACCAACTCCTCTGCCTAAATGATATTATAATATTCACACATTACATTCCTTGATCATGACCTTTTCCATAACCATGATACTCTACAAAGAGTTTCTACCTCTTATTTATACAAATCCTAAGGCCTAAACGAATTAGGTTGTCCACCTAAAAGATATTACAATAAGATCATTACATAGTTCCATATTACAATGATATGCCATGTTGGCTTAAGACCAAAACAATAATAACAAATCTATGAATCATCTCGAAACATCCTGGTAACGTGTAGAGTACACGTTGGCATGATACAGGTCCATAACCTAAATAGGTATGGGACCTCGTCTGGGTCCACCATGCCAAAGCAATGTCTACAAGTAGTAGAAGCATGATCAAAGAACTATTAGGATTAATGATAGTCCTAAAGATACTGAGAGGGGGGGTGAATCAGTATCTAACCAGATAACAAAATATTTAACCTTATTAAGTATTTTGCATTCTAAAATAGTGTACCGATAAACAAGAATTAATGCAGTAAATAGAAACAGTAAAGACAGCATAGAAAGCACACCATAACATAAGATGTTTAATGAGGAAACCTGGTGTGGGAAAAACCTCGGTGGGATTTGTGACCCACAATGTTTACTCACTAGCCAATAAATGGATATTACTTACATGAAGGGCCTACACATGCAAGAAGGCCAACTACCTAGAGCTCACTGCTCAATTACAAAAGGAAGTCTCACTGACTTACAAAATGGATTATGAGAATCCAATATAATGTACTGCTATAATTCAGCATCTTGTATGCCAGGTTCAATACTAGTTTAAGCTCATAGTATAACCATAAACCCTTTTACAAAATTTTCCTTAATATTCGCTCATCACTTCTACATTATCCATGTCCATCCTATCTATTTCATTACAAAATGATTTACAAGATCTCATACATATATGAGTCTTATTACAATATGCCATGTCAGCTTTACAAAATATATTTACAATTAAATATAGTAAACCAAATCCTATCAGCTAAGGTGTCGGTATACATTGTTGTCGCTACTGGTGAAGTGTCTATCGGTGTCGGTGCTTGCCGGTGATTTACTAGATAAATGTCGGGTGGCTTCCTATAGGTTACCAGTAGGTTTCCATCAATGAAAACACCATCATTTCTCGCTAGATTGTAGAATGCCAACAATCTCTGCCTTTGGCATTGATGGCAACACTCATGACAAAAATCCAAAAATTTGTCCCAAAAATGAAGTCCAAAATTTTACCGAAATGTGTGCTCCCCCTGAGCAGATGATCTCCTCTGATAGCCATTTTTATATGTCCACTACTCCCCCTTTGACATCAATGACAAAGGTTGTCAAAAATTGTCAAATGAGTGCAGATTTCAGTTTGAACTTTGTAACCGATTGGTTACAATCTGGAATACGTCTGCTAATACCAAGTTTAAGCTCTGTATAAATCTATTACTATACTTCATATCTACCTTAGTTCTCTAAATTGTTCAGGTGAGATGATGCATATGTTCCTCCAGTGTCTTTTGTCCTTGAATTAATGCCTCAGAGATTTCTTTCCTTAGAGAGATAAGGTTATCAAACTTAGGACTAAGTTTGCACTTAAGCTCTCTAGCTTTTCCTTTGATCCTTTCCTTCTCTTTCTCTAACTTCTCTAGTTTTTCCTCAAATCCAGTAATTTCTTGTTCAATAACTGATATAGGTTCAGATGAACCAATGATATTATCAGCTATATTATTCATCTCCTTTTGAACTTTGCTAATTTCCTTATCAATGTCAATTGTCAACATATTTGTCTTGCAAGTATCTCTATACAGTTCTTTATACTCCAAAATTGTTTTATTCAATGCCGGTAAAAGTGTATTGATATGTTCCGTGCACTTGTTTATTATTTCCTCAAAGAATTTTCCTTTTTCCTTTTCCATTTTCTCTTTGAATGTTTCCTCATTTATTTGATCAACTGTCAGTATATTACCAGTAACATATTTAGACAATGTGTCTAACTGACTTAAGGAATCCTTTACATGCTCTAAATTGCATGTGGGTTCAATCATCTTAAGAATACGAATTGTGTCATCAATTGCCTTATAGGCCAATGCATTACAATCTATTATTTTCTTTATTGAATCCAAAAGTACTTCAGTCACATTACTAGGTCTAAATTTTGTTAGTGAAGTACCAGATGTCTAGCCAACTACCTTTACAATTTTTGTGCTTTCGGTGGGAGTAACCAATTTGCTTGGATCGACCTCTGGTGGGTCATTCTGTGTCTGCATTTCCACTAGCAATGGTTTTGGTTTCTCTGTGATTGTCGGTTTCACTACCTCAATGTGTACCTATGACCCTACTAATTTCTCAGTTTGTTTTTTTGTGTTATCCACTGTAGGTGTCTCAATTACTGTCTCTACAGGTTTATTTGTGCTTGCATCAATATTATTAGTAACCATTCCACTATCCAATGTTTCCACTAAATTCTCAGCTTTCTCTGCTTGTGTCTCAACCCCAATATTATCTATCGGTGTTCCAACCTCAATATTATCTATTGGTTTCTCAGTAGCAATATCATTTTTCTTTTCCTTTGTTTTCTCTTTATCAACTACAATGTTTACTTCCTGAGTGTCAATATTCATAGTGTACAAAATTTCTGACTCAGGGTTGGTATCCTCATGTGGTGTATCCACATTCTCAGTAGTCGGTGTGTTATCAGTCTGTACCGGTGGAGTAACCAAAGGTGGTGGTAGGTTGTCAGTTACTTTATTGTTGGGTAATCCACCTACTTTACCTTTCCCTCTATCTCTCTCCTTCTGATAAACTTTGAAAGTTATCTTTGGTCTATTCAGCTCTTCCTATTTTTCCTTCTCAACAAAGAAAATATCCCATTTGTCTGTTGTTTCTTCTGCAATTTCATTTACCTTGCTAGCCATTAGGCTCACATGTCGGTGTCCACTTGCAAAAATTGACCTATTAGCTTCACTAATTAATTCATCAATTTCTTCTATAGAGTTAACTAGATGAACCGCTAGTAGTTTTTCAATTTTTAGTTTCTTATCAAGCTCCATGACTACAATCCTTTTTGCATCTAATTGCCTATATAATTCACTAGGAAAATCATCTACAACTTCAATTAATACTTTCTTGTAAATATCAAGATGTAAAATAATGTTGTTCTCAATACTTTCCTTTTCTTCATTAGTGAATGTATTGTACAGTTTGCTAACATTAGCTAAGTTGCCTTCATCAGTTATTTCACTCAATAAGTTATCCAATGGTGGTATAACCTGTTGTTTCTTTTTCTTGTTTGGTGTCAACTTCTTTGCTGGTGGTCTCACTGCATGTTGCTTCTACCTTGGTGTTCTTGTTTTCTTGGGAGGAGGAGAGGGTACCGGTGATGGTTTCTCTTCCTATCAACTTGCTTAAACTTAGCAAGGATTTCACTATCAGAGGATGTACCAACCGATGAGAGATGTGCCTCCGGTTGTAATCCTTCTAAGTCACTTTTCTTTATTCCAGTTATGTTCATGACATTTTCTTTAATTTCCTTAACTTGTTTAGATGCACTCCTTATGTACTTTTCTCTTATCTTTCTCTATTTTAGTGTTTGTACATCACTTTCTATTGTTTATGCATTTCGAAAAACCTTTTCTTTCGATTCTCTAGGGGATTCTAATAGGGCTTTGGCATAAGTTTTAATGATATTTACATCTGCCTCATACCCCATTTTTGTTACCCATACAGTTCTAGGAAGAACTGCCTCCATCCATATCTCATCCTTTTTAATTAAAAAACATATTTCCTTTTCATACTTGTCTACAATGCTTTGTGGTAATCTCTCTCTTGTTTTCATTTTTGCTTTGAATATTTTGAAGTACTCTATTATATTGTTATCCTTATCAGTGCCCATACCTGTGAATATTTCTAGTAGTTTTTTGCCTACTGGTATATCATAACCAAAGTCTTTCTTACCAATACCGAGAACCTCTTTTGTGAGATACAACATTAGACATACTAGAAGATTGCCAAAAGGAAAAGTACCTTTCTTATCACCTTTGATCTTTTTCAGGTTGTCTATCAATTCATCTTTTAACCACTCACATACATCTATTTTTGCATCATTGTTGACCATATCATATGCACTTTTAATACAAAGACTGGAAACAAAGTCGAGTCAGTTTGCATGTGTGGTTTTGTAACCTAGGATCATGCTTATGAATCTGACATTATCATCCTTAACATCATTTAATCTCAGGGATTTACTATCATAGGTTTCTCCTGTTAATGTCATGACAATGTTATTAGGAACCTTTTTAGTTTTATCTGGCCTGTTACCGATGGACGGTAAATCAGTCACTGCCCTAACTGCTCCTCTAGTGATTTTACAAATAGAATCTAGCCAAAAGAATTCCCCATGAACTCTGCTAAGGACAATCCTTGCTACCTCCTTAGGAAAATTAGGGATGTCCAAGATTTCCACAAAACCTAAAGTTTCAATTACCTTGTGTTCGGGTTTTACTTTTCCACTTTCATCATAGATAACAGTTTTAAATATTTTCAATATTTCCTCTAAACCTAATTCCTCAATATTGCAATGAATATAGATTCTAGGGTCTTCAACATATGCAACACCTTTTAGAATTTTTAAAAAATCACCTACGGAATCATCATGTTTCTCTATCTCAAGAATGATCTTAAAAATGGGTCTAGAGCACTTCACAACTTCTACGACAGTAGGGTTTGCAATAAATTTTGGAGCAGAGGAGGAAGCCATTGATAAATACCTTAATCTACCTGATAATGGTTTGAGTGCTTGAAAGAGATTGCTTTACTTCTTCGCCTTGGATGCCCTCACTTGAATTTCGTGCTCTCAGAAAGTTTGAATGCTCGGTGAATTGAAAAGAGAGAAAATCACTGATTTATAATGTCTTTTCCTCCAACAACCGTAATAAATTCTCGATAGTAAAGTGAAACTTAACACATCTACCAGTAGAGAAGAAGTCCATCTTCTCACCATCAACTAAGGGTAAACTTGCATGATTTTCAACTTGTTGCAATACCCCCAAGGGTTATTTTTTTAGTTGGATGAAGAGTCTCCTGCTAGTGGAGTAATACTTTTTTCTACCGGTGAAGGAATAGTCTCATCAACATTCTAATTTGTCTTTCTAGTCCATTGTCTTGAAAATTCTTGCTTTACCTCATCAACCTTCTCTTTGCCTTTCAAACTGGGTCCTTTATTGTTTGCCGATGAAGTCTTGCTTCTACAAAATTTTGCAATATGTCTAATCTTATTACAAGCATAACAAGTCACATTATTTTTCTGAATAGCCTTTCCATATCCTATGTCGGTTTGTGTTCTGCATTGATTAGATAAGTGCCCAAATCTTCCACAAACATAACATCTTACATTCATTCTGCAGTTTTATGAATTATGACCAATTTTGTTGCATTTGGAACATTGACCGGTGGGTGCATTAATGTTCTGATTGTTTCTAGATCTGCACTGATTTTCTCTATGACCATAGTTGTTATAGTTAAAGCATTTCCCATTAAATTTGTAGGCATTAGGTTGTCTTACCAGTTTACTGTGATCATGATTGTTTGCAGTACCAGAACTTTCTCCAACTTCAAATCCAAGTCCATTAGTGTCTCCATTAGGTTTTTGACTTTTCAGCATACCATCAAGTTCTTCTGAACTTTTCTTGAATTTCTCTTTATGTTGATTTGTAGTAGCCAACTCATTTTCCAGAATTCCCTTTTGTCCCATAAGTTCAGTTTTATCATGTTCCATGTGAATCAAATTTGTCTTCAACATATCATTTTCATGACTAAGTCTTAGATTTTCATTTCCAGCATCATTGAGTCTCCTAGTCAGGTCATCTTCATTCTTCTTTATGTCTTCAATGTCTTTATAAAATCTCATAGTCATGTCTTGCATTTCATTCCTCAAGGTAATGTTTTCTTTCCTCATCTTGCTTACAAGCTCATTAAGAGTTTCCTTTTCATCATCATCACTCTGCATCTTCTCATGAAGTTCTTTTCTCTTATTTCTAGCAATAGTGAGATTCTCCTGAAGTCCTTGAATGAATTCTTCTCCAGTCCTTAGATCATCTTCAAGTTTGATAATCTTCAACTTCTCTGCATCATAGTCCACAAGAGCTCCTTCTAATTGCTTTCTTAAGTTCTCCATCTGTACTGGTGTTAGAATCTTCCTCAAGCTGTTAGACTTTTGAAAATAGAGGACCATGCTTTGATACCAATTGTTAGGATTAATGATAGTCCCAAAATACTAAGAGGGGGGTGAATCAATATCTAACCAGATAACAGAATATTTAACCTTATTAAGTATTTTGTATTCTAAAATAGTGTACCGGTAAACAAGAATTAATGCAGTAAATAGAAACAGTAAAGACAACATAGAAAGCACACCATAACACAAGATGTTTAACGAGGAAACCCAGTGTGGGAAAAACCTCGATAGGATTTGTAACCCACAATATTCACTCACTTGCCAATGAATGGATATTACTTACATGAGGGGCCTGCACATGTAGGAAGACCAACAGCTTAGAGCTCACTGCTCAATTACAAAAGGAAGTCTCATTAACTTACAAAATGGATTATGAGAATCCAATATAATGTACTGCTATAATTCAACATCTTCTATGCCAGGTTCAGTACCGGTTTAAGCTCATACTATAATCATAAACCCTTATACAAAATTTGCCTTAATATTCTCTCATCACTTCTACATTATCCATGTCCATCCTATCTATTTCATTACAAAATAATTTACAAGATCTCATACATATATGAGTCTTATTACAATATCTCATGTCAGCTTTACAAAAGATAATTACAATTAAATATAATAAACAAAATCCTATCGACTGAGGTGTCGGTATACATTGTTGTCATTGTCGGTGAAGTATCTCTCAATGCTAGTGCCTACTAGTGATTTACCAGATGAATGTTGGGTGGCTGCCTGTAGGTTGTCAGTAGGTTTCCATCAATGACAACACCATCATTTCTCACTAGAGTGTAGAATGCCAATAAGAACATCTTCAGCATCCTGAAATCCATGTAGAAGTTGCACCAACACCAATTATGTATCCTATCAAGATTCCTTAGTGAAAGCTCTACCGATAGAGCCTTAAACCAATGTCGGTAAGGTTTTATCAGAATGTATGATAGCATCTGATTACCAAGTCAATACCAACTGAATAACACATGAAATCAAACATACTTCACCGATCCAAACATGTTGGAAGTGTCCAATGGATAATCCCTTCTATCGGTAACACTAGCTACAGGTAACCAAAACCTGTTTGTCGGAAACCATCCATATCAGCTAGTGTTGACATCAATGAAAAAACATCAATGCAACACATAATCAATTCATCTGTAATGCCAACACTCAACAAAATCTAACCACTACATTTGACTAAAACATAAAAAACAAATATTATATACATAGCTCAATCCAAATTAAAAGAAAGGAAGTATTAGCACCAATAGTAGAAACACCCACCCATAATGCTAACAAGGGAGAGGCATGACAACTCCAAGGAAACCAAGTGTCACTATGTAGTGCATGAAGGAGAACAATCATCTAAACGTGCAAAATATTAAATTATTTAGAACTAAAAAAGGGTATGCAATCAAATCACACAGATGGGACAAGAATCATTAGGTTTTAAAATCATTGTGAAGGGACACTCACTTTACAAAGATGTGATGTAAAATAAAAGTCACTAGACATCCCCCCATGGAACTTTGTAATACAGAGTGAGTAGAACAAGAAACAACAAGATGCATCCAAAATTCCCAAAACATTCATAAGATGTGAAAAATCTCAAAAGAATAAAAACAAAGGTGGTTATTTCTCTTAGTGCATTTGAAAGATGCTCAAAGTGTCCATATACAACAAAATATTGAAAATACATGTAGATAAACCGAAATAAAGACATCTTATGGAAAAATTCCCAATGACTCAAGACATATCCATACTTTTGGTATAAAAAATTAGAGGAAATCGGCATTGGTACAATTGGGAGTCTAAAGATCATACACCTTGCAACCTCCTTATCAAAGATAGAAAAAGTAAATTTGATTGGATTCTTTATATAGAGATAGATCAACTTTTCTTGGTCTTATACTAATATATCAAGGCTTGACCCAAAGTTAGTCTTGCATCATCTAGGTACACTACATCTAACTATCAAAACTATTAAGCAAAAACTTAGAAAAATGTACCCTCAAATCACTTTACCCCTTAAAGCTAAGCTAAAAAAGTTGCTAGATTTTCGTTTCATCTGACCAATGGATAGTACTGAATGGGTATCAAATCTAGTGCTAGTCACCAAGATGACTGGGGGCATCTGAATTTGTACCAACTTTAGATATTTGAACAAAGCATTCCCTAAGGATGACTTTCCCTTGCCTAGAATTGACATCATAGTGGATCTAAGACAACTGGGTATAAAATGTTATCATTGATGGATGGATTTTCTAGCCATAATAAAATCAAAATTTCTACTGAGGATAAAAAAAATACCTTTCAATTGTCCCTGACATACATATTGTTGGAATTCAATGCCCTTTCAATCTCAAAAATGTTGGGGTAACATATCAAAGAGTCATTATGACTATGTTTCATGACATGATGCACACGTTGATAAAAGATTATATGGATGATCTACTAGGTAAATCAATTTCATGAGATAGACATCTTGATGTTTTAGCTGTAATATTCACAAGATTGGCACAATACAAAGTCAAATTAGATTCAAAGAAATGTCTTTAGAGTCACTTCCAAAAAATCCTTGGATACATTGTATAGATCAAGAAATTATTTGAAGGTTAGAGAGAAATCAAACCATAGCATAATCAAAGAAAAACACAAATTTCTAAACAATTATGCTAATCTATCTTAATCTTACCAATAGAGACATTGAAATAAAATCTAAATAAAATGAAAGATAAATAAAAATATCACCATTCCTTCAATGTGGCTCTATTGTTCTTTATTTCTCCTCTAATTTGATGTCACTCTCATTGTGTAAGTGCAAATATGGATGAAAGAAAGGGTGATATCAAATAATACTCGAAAATGCAATTCTAAGATTAAATGAGTTCACCTAAATTAAACTATTAAACTAGATGATTAAATGATATGAAAAAATAAGATTTACTCTAAAATTATATTGCTAAGCTAATTGGATAGAATGACAATACTAAAACTAGATAATTGCTAGACAATTCAACAAAATGAGAATGCTAAAAAGTTAGTCAATTCGAATGAAGGACAGGTTCCCAATTTATATAAAACTGGAAACTCGATGGACGAACAAGATCGAAAAGATTTTTTATTAGATGGACAAACCTGATTGAGCACACAATAGAGCCACCATTTTGACGAAGGATGAAGATGGCAAGGAAAAAGAAAAAAGTAGATTTTTGAGGATGCATACCTCATTTTTTAATTTAAAATTAAGATTAATGAGATATTTCTAAAAGGATGGATTTTTTTACATCAAAGAAGATATTAGTGTAATGCCCGTTGAAATACCCTAGAGATATATACTAACTAACATGCTAATAGAGATTAAAAAAAAAAGTTAAAAAAACAAATCACTTAATGCAACATATTCAACTAATGTCTCATATGCATTTAATATTAATTTACATGATATATACATATCTAACATGTACGTAAACATAAAATCACTATACTCAAGAGAAAATATACACAACTCTATAATTAATTTTTCCCTAGGGTATCTAAACGTCATTACCTAATCTATCCATAGAGCATAATCACATCAAGGATATATCATCATAAACATAACATCATATTTACTATCATGATCCAATGCATTCAATGTTAGACAGATCAAATAACCGGAAGACAACTGAGAGGGGGGGGTGAATCAATTGTCACAGATTACTGGAACTATTAGAAATTTAAAACACATTAATACTCAAACCAAAACATTAATACCGGAATAGTAGTTAAACCAATTAAGTGCAAACAATAATCACAGAATAAAAACCATCCATATTAAACCAAGATTTATACATGGAAAACCTGGTAAAGGGAAAAACCATGGTGGGAAGCCTACCCACAGTCAGATAATACTTCTGTAGTAAGTATGTGAATTACAATTGAGGGGCCTGCACTTGTAGGAAGGCCAACAACCTAGAGTGCACTGCTCATCACAAAAGGAGCCTCGCTGACTACATAGAAATCTAGACTACAATGCAGAGAAGTGTTGAACTGCAAAAGATAGCATCTCCTATGCCTCAGTATAGTTTCGGGTAAGCTCAATACCAGAGAACTAAATCCTCTTACATAAACCCAATTCGATCTCCAATGATCGACCAAATCCTCTACCTGAATGATATTACATTATTCGCACATTACATCCCTTTCCATAACCATGATGATCTATAATAAGATCTTACATCTATATACACAAAGCCTCGACCAAAAACAATTAGGTTAGCCACCAGATAATAAACCAATTACATAATTACAAACCATGTTGGCCTTAGACAAAACAAATAATAACCAACACATAAGACATCCTGGAAACACATCAAGAGGTCCAATCCACATGTTACATTAAAATTGGTCCATAACCTAGATCAACCGGGACCCAATATAGGTCCACACGCTACAGTAACGATCTCCATCTACCAAGTCTCAAACATGATCACCAATAGCATCTTGAAACTCCACCAGAAGCTGCACCAACACCACTTATGCAATTCATCAAAAGCTCTGCCGGTGAAACCCTCGTCGAAATTAGAAACTAAGCTTCTAAGCAAGCAGGATAGCATCCGATCACCAGACCAAAATCAACTGACTGAATATGAGCATGAGTATCATGAACAAGCCAATTCTATCACCAAAATATACTAGAGCCTATCGGATTATGCTGGATCCAGAACAACCAGAATCCACTCAACCTATCGGGAACAAAAGGGTGTCAGTAAAGCATCCAAACAACTAGTTTTTGCATCAATGACAAAACATCAATGCATCACATAATTAATTCCACCAAATGGCCAACAATCGCCCCCTTTGGCATTGATGGCAACACTAGATGTGAAAAACATCTAAGTACCAAGAAATTCCAAACAAGTCTCCCCTAATAGAAGACAACCAACATTCTCCCACATACAACTCTGAATGTCAATATCTCTCCCCTTTACTTTTCTTATTCATATCTCTCCCCCAATGATTTTTTATTTTTATTTCTGTCTTTTTCACATCAATATCTCTCCCCCTTTGACATCAATGCCAGAAATCTGACAAAAAAATATTAAAGAAAAAAATATAAACCATTGAATCACAAAGCTTACTACTCCCCCTGAGCAGTAGCATCCCACATTAGTGCCAGAATGAATAGTATCTATGATAATGCATGCTGGACTGATGCCAAACCGCATCAATTAAGTCTCTACCGGAGGGGCAGAAACTCCCAATCTGTCTCTCAGGTACTCAAATTATTCCTTGGGCAAAGGTTTAGTGAAAATATCTGCAATATGCTCTTTAGTGTTCACATAAACTAGTCTAACTTCATTTGCTTCCACGTTTTCCTTCAAAAAGTTATACTTGATAGATATGTGTTTTGTTTTAGAATGAAATACTGGATTCTTTGATATATCAATAGCAGCAGAGTTATCACAATGAATAACTACTGGTGCATCACAATCCACCTTTATATCTTTCAAAATTTAATTCATCCATAAGACTTGTGTGCAGTTCATAGAAGCAACAACATACTTAGCTTTAGCAATAGATAAAGAAGTACGTGATTGTTTATTGATGATCCATGAAACCAACTTCTTTCCAAGAAAGAAATCTCCACTGGAAGTTCTTTTCTTGTCATCAATATCTCCAGCCCAATCAGCATGTGTATATGCACATAAAGTAATGTTATCATCCTTAGGGTACCACAAACCATATTCTGATATACCTTGCAAATATCTAAAGATCATTTTCATCACAATCTCATGATTTTCTCTAGGATCACTCTGAAATCTTGAAATATTACAAACAACATTCATAATGTCAGGCCTAGTCTGAGTCAATTAAAGCAGATCTCCAATCATAGATTTGTATCTTATAGGATTTACCAGTGAAAAAACATCTTTTCTTGTCAATTTCTCAATTGTAACCATAGGAGTACTTACAGGTTTAGAATCTCCCATACAAAATTTCTTCAACCATTCCTTAGCATATTTAGTTTGACAGATGAAAATACCTTTTTCAGTCTAAGTAATCTACAAACCTAATAAAAATTCCATCTCTCCAATCATAGACATCTCAAAACTCTTTCTCCATATTCTAAGAAAATTCTATGCATAACTTATCTTCACCTCCAAAAATAATGTCATCAAAAAATACTTCAATAATCAGTATATCATCATTAGTGATCTTATAATATAAATTACTATTAGCATTGCCCTTAGTCAAGCCAAGCTTCAAAAGATATTTATCCAACCTTCCATACCAAGCTCTAGGTGCTAGTTTCAATCCATATAAAGTTTTCCTTAACCTGCAAACCATGTTTGTATCATCTGATAGTGAAAAACCATCATGTTGCTCAATATAAATTTCCTCATCAAGATCCCCATTCAAAAATGCACATTTAACATCCATCTGATAAACCTTATAGTTTTTATAAGAAGCATAGGCAAGAAATAATCTTACAGCTTCAATCCAAGCTACAGGTGCAAAATTCTCTCCATAATAAATTCCTTCCTTCTGAGAATATCCTTTACAAACCAATCTAGCCTTATTCCTTATAACTTGACCATCCTCATTCAATTTATTCCTAAAAACCCATTTAGTTCCAATAACATTTTTATTTTTAGGTTGGGGAACCAAGGTCCATGTGTTATTTTTCTCAATCTGATCTAATTCTTCTTCCATAGCTTTCAACCAATATTCATCTTTACATGCCTCAATTACTGATACTGGTTCAGCTTGTGAGATTAAACATACCTCATTAGTTGCCAGTCTTCTTCTTGTCATCACTCCGTTGCTCTTATCCCCAATGATCTGATCTTCTGAATGATTCAATATCACATACCTGGGAGTCTTCTGACTTTCTGTTCCTCTTCCTGGTTCTTCAGTTACTGTAAAATTCTTTGATACTTCTAGAGTAACTGGTTCAACACTCTATTCCGGTAAAGGTGCTACCAGTTCAGATACAATCATTTCCACTGCTGGTTTCTTCTCATAAACTCTGATTTGACTTATGTTCAGCTCATCTAGTTTGACATTAGCACTCTCCACAATTATCTGCAATCTCTTGTTATAACATCTATATGCTTTTTTTTCATTAGAATAACCAATAAATATGCCTTCATCACATCTAGGATCAAATTTTTCAATGATATCATCTCTCCTGATATAACATTTACTACCAAAAATTCTGAAATACTTAACTGTAGGTGTATTACCAGACCATAATTCATAAGGTGTTTTACTAGTTTCTCTTTTGATATGTAATCTGTTGAATATATAAACCGTTGTGCTTACTGCTTCTCTCTAGTAGATATGAGGTAGACTAGCTTCCATCATCATTTTTTTAGTAGTATCCAAGATAGTTATGTTCTTCCTTTCCACAACTCCATTCTGCTAAGGTGTCTGAGGAGCAAAAAATTGTCTTCTTATACCATGCTTCTCATAAAGTTATTAAACTCACTGGATGTGAATTCTCCACCATGATCTGACCTCAAACATTTAATCTTCAATCCTGTCTCATTTCCCACTTTAGCCTAAAATATTTTAAACTTTTCAAATGCCTCATATTTTCCTTTAGAAAAGTAACCCACATCATTCTAGAATAATCATCAATGATTAGCATGAAATATCTATCACCTTGAAAACTTTTAACTCTAGCAAGGCCACACAAATCAGTATGAATAAGATCAAGAACATCATTTTATTTATATTGTATACTCCTAAAAGAGGTTCTAACCTGTTTACCCATTTGACATTCTTTACATACCGGATTATAGGGTTTCATAATCTTAGGTATATCCCTAACTGCCTTAGTTGAACTGATCTTCACAATGCAATCAAAATTCACAAGACACATCCGTTTATGCCATAGCCAACTCTCATCAATCTGTGTAATCAAACATGTTTTCTCACCAGAATTCAAATAAAATATGTTATCTTTTGTCTATGTACTGGTTGCAATATCTAAACCAAATCTGCTAATGATTTTGCATTTTCCATCTTTGAACTGTAATTGAAATCCCTTATCCACGAACTGTCCTACACTCAAGAGTTTGTGCCTTAAACCTTCAACATAATAAACATTGTCAGTATTGTTCTTACCATCTAATGATATAGTTCCTTTTCCTTTGATCATACATGCTTTGTCATCTCCAAATCTAACTAGACCGCCATCAAATTCTTGCAAAGATAGAAACTTCCCTTTATCTCTAGTCATATGATGTGAACAACTGTTGTCAATTACCCATTCATCCTTGTCTTCAATTTTAGCGGCAAGTGTCTTTTCTTCAGGTACATTTTCTTCCTGTGTCGAAACATCTTCCTTGATAGCCAGGAACGCCCATTCCTTCCCATTGCCAAAACCACTATTAGAGTCTTTTGTTAGTTCATCATCAGAATTAGTAATACCTTCCTCACCCGCTATAAAGCATGATTTGTCTATGTTTTTCTTGTATTTGTACTTGTTCTGATATCCAGGGTTGGGCTTAAATGATCTTCTAACTCTTTCTTCAAATCCTAAATTCCTTTTAGGACATCTAGATGCAAAATGACCAATCTTATTACATGCAAAACATTTAAAAGATGCTTTTCCTTCATACTTACTTCCTACCGGTCCTTTAGGTACTCTTCTAGAAAATAGTGATTAAAGTTGCTCAAACTCAACATCTTCTCTTTTCATATCTTCTAATTCTTTTACATATAAATCTTTCCAATCTTGCTTACCGGTTATAGATGTAGATGCATGAAAAGAAGGTTCAGTCTTCACATCTCCAGAAGGTCCAAATTCTTCAAGCTCAAAAGAAGATAGTTTCCCAACTAAATTATCTCTATTGACAGATGTATTAGCCATTGTTCTCAATCAAATAATAGTAGCATCCTTCATTTTGTAAGCCGGTGGTAGGTCTCTCACAACTTTAGAAACAATTTCATCTTCACTCAAAGTTCCACCACAACACTGAATTCCCATAACAATCTCATTTACTTTTTCCATGAATACAGTAATCCTTTCATCTTCTTCCATCTTCAAGTTTTCATATCTCACCTAGTAACCATCAAGTTTAGCAATCTTCACTATAGGGTCACCTTCATTAAGAGTCTCCAACTTATCCCATATAGCCCTTCTAGATGATTTGTCAGCTAATCCCATTATTTGTTGATCAGAAAGTGCACACAAGAGGTCTTCTCTTGCTCTACAATCATTCTCAAGCTCCTTGTCGAGGTTTGTCCAAGGAGAATTGCTAGATCTCGGATTATAAGGTGTGACACCATTCTGTGTGATCTCCCAAATCTCCTTGCCAAGACATCTCAGATGAGTCTCCATCTGAATCTTCCATACTATGTAATTTGTTCCATCAAGCCTTAGAATATCCCTCCAAAAGATAGCTCTAGAAGAATTGGATGAACTTGAACTATTAGTCACCATAGGATCTTCCTCAAGCGGTTAATCTTTCTGCACAGAGGGCCAATTCTCTGATACCAATTGTTAGACAATTCAAATAAATGAAAGACAACTGAGAGGGGGGGTGAATCAGTTGTCACATATTATTGGAACTATTATAAATTTAAAACACATTAATATCGAAACCCAAAACATTAATACCAGAATAGCAGTTAAACCAATTAAGTGCAAACAATAATCACAGAATAAAAACCATCCACATGACACCAAGATTTATACGTGTAAAACCCGATAAAGGGAAAAACCATGATGGGAAGCCTACCCACAATCATATAATACTTCTACAGTAAGTATGTGAATTACAATTGAGGGGCCTGCACTTGTAGGAAGGCCAACAACCTAGAGCGCACTGCTCATCACAAAAGGAGCCTCACTGACTACATATAAATCCATACTACAATCCGGAGAAGTGTTGAACAATAAAAGATAGCATCTCCTATGTCTGAGTACATTTCTAGTTAAGCTCAATACTGGAGGACTAAATCCTCTTACGTAAACCCAATTCGATCTTCAATGATCAACCAAACCCTTTTCCTGAATGATATTACATTATTCACACATTACATCCCTTTCCATTACCACAATTATCTATAATGAGATCTTACATCTATATATACAAACCCTCGACCATAAATAATTAGGTCAACCACTAGATAATAAACCAATTACATAATTACAAACCATTTTGGCCTTAGACCAAATAAATAATACCCAACACATAAGACATCCCAAAAATAATTCAAGAGGTCCAATCCACACATACATTAAAGTCGGTCATGGATATTGATTTAAAGATTTGGAAAGAGAAGAAAGATACCAGTAAGGAAGGACACAGTGTAAACCGGTATAGACTGTGCTTTAATCGAAACTCATCTAGCATAGCAGATGCACTCTCAGAGTTTAGAATTTTGTTTGTAACTCCATATGTGGTGTTTGTAGTCAGTAAGGCTCCTTTTGTTATGATCAACATGCTCTAGGTTGTTGGCCTTCTTGCATGTGCACGCCCCTATTCTAATATTTATTCATTTGTCCAGTGGATAGATATTGTAGGTCCCCAATCCCATGGTGGTTTTTACTCTTTGAGGTTTTCCACATATAAATCTTTGTTTTATGGTGTATTCTCTTGTGGTTGTTTAATTTCTATTTGTTGTTATATTCTTTTATGGTTACTGGTTACTGAACTGCATTGTTAATAAGGTTAAAATTGATTATATCGGTAGAACACTGATTCACCGCCCCCCCCCCCCCCCCCTCTCAGTGTTCTTGGATTCCAACATGCACATCACATGAAACATGGGCTCTCAATACATCATAACTAGATAACTAAGGTTATACATCAAATAACAATCTCCAAGAACATGAACAACATATGTCAAAATCATAGCCCTACATAGGCAACCAAGAATCATCAAACATCAAGAATCTCATTATCAAAGTATTCAATATGTTCCCAAAGAATAACAATAAGGTATTTCCATCTTTCTCAATCCATTAGTGCAATTAATCATCTCAAATCAATAAATCATTCCCTGAACAACATCAAGAAACTTAGAAAAGCCAAAAGTACAACCTTTGCACTGCCAAAACCAAAATAATAGAAAGCCAGGATGACACAAAACATCAAAGACAACAATCTAGCGCCTACGCAGACTATCTCAATGCATATAAGAAACAATGCAGTGCTTATGCCAATAAAAACATTATTTTTGTTTAACAATTTAACACATATGAACAACATTACAGTGCATTCACAAAATTTTATAGTGCATACACAAGACTTTGTGGTGCATATACTTATTTAAACATTGCAAATACTAGACAAGGTTGTGCATATACAACACAAACTACTGCATACACCTGATAGGGTAGTGCATACAATAGATAGAGTAGCGCATATACAAAAAGCTTTATCACATACAAGTAATACAATAGCACAAATAAGACAAAGCACAAAAAGGTCTTAAAAAGGCCCAGAAACATTCGACCAAGTCCGAAAAATAAATTAAACACTTAAGCCAAAGTCGAACTTAACAAAAATGAGGTGTAAAATAACATGAAATAAATTGGTAACCAAAACAACACCAGCAATCCATCCATCCAAAATTCATGGCAAGTATTTCTAGAAAAGATAATCATAAAATACAATAGTCCGCATAAAATATTATTAAACCATATAATTAATTTAACAGCAACATCAATTTCTTATCCCCATAGACAATCTTTTACAAACAGACAATTTCAATAACAAAAGAAGTAGATCTCCAACCTGGTATTAGATTTATGGAAAGACAACAATCCGATGAGTGCAATCCCAACTCCAAGCTCCAAAAACAAAAATCCCAAAATCTTCAAACAATGCAAAATTTGTCCAGCCAAGCCCACACCATAACAATCTCAAAAAACCAGATAACTAGAATTCCATTTAAAATCCATGGAACATTTCGGCCAATCAAAAATAATTAAAAATATAATATTTCATACCAACCCTTACCCAAATTCAAGGTAAGAAAATATAAAATAATATTACTTAACTTACCCGAATATCTCAACCAATAATAAAATAGTGTAGGTGGCGTAGATAGTTAAATAATAGATAAATAATAAATAAATAATTGGTAGGAAGAATAAACAATAATAAATAATAAATAAACCCATTAACCAATTGTAATGTCATAAATTGTACGCACTTGCTAAAGCAGTACAATTTCACACCTAGTTTAGCACCCGCCTTGGCGCAGTTGCATTTTGCATTGCATTTCCCCTTTAGCACTTAATTAATCAAATTAATTAGGACTAAAGGTTCTATTTTATCATCTTCCACATCATAAAGTCAGGCCCTTTCATTAAAGCGTGCCCCTTTCATTTTATTCCTCCAATACATCATCTAATCAAAAACCCTAATTAGGCCCTATTCTGAGCTTGGGGGCTTGATTTCGGGGGTCAAAACATCTCGAAATCACCTGTAACTTTGGGATTCTCTCTAAAATCATCATATCTGACGGCCCTCAAAATTTGGTGAAAAGTTGCTGGGACCATGGCGCCCGGAGTGTACACGGTCCCGGACATTTTTCCCGAAATTTTAGGAGCGCGATCCAATCATAAAATAAAGCTTAACCCCAAGAAATTGGCAGGATATTCAATCTCTAGGTTGGCCAAAAGTTGGAATTAAGACCTAGGGTTTCATACATAAGAGCTCTCTTTCTTCATTTGAAGGGATCGGAATTTTGTTTTCAGGAACCTCATATGCAGCGAAAGAGCAGATCTTTGAAGACTTCAACAACTTTCAACATCTCTCTATCAAACATTTATCAAATCCATTCATCCATTTAGGGCTTGGAAGACATTGAAGAACAATAGGAGATTACCGACTGAAGATTGGCTTGTACCTCTCCCTTGGGGGTTGGGTATGATTTCATGTTGTTTTCATGTCTTTGCATAAGCTTCAATATATCATTTATCCATGCTTTAGATCACTTTGCATCTTGATTTAGAGCATTTTCATTATCATTTACAAGAAATTAGGGTTTACTTTCTAGGTTGCTCTAGTTTGCTTACTTGCATTTTAGATCTTGCACACACACAAGGTCTGCACACACATTACTTTTACAATACAACTTGGCTATTCGTGGAGGTGGAAATCACTGAAGTGGGGGTTTGACTAAGGCAAAACCCTATATAGTCGCCCAAACACCTTTTTCAAATACAAGTGCAGGTTTCGGGACTCGGACGACGCCGCAGGTTGCAGATCCAGGAAAAGAAGGTCGAGACAGCACCCCACACCAAATTGCAGAGCAAAAGACCAGGACAGGGGCATGGGGCACCCTGGTCCTGCCAGCACAGGGCCGCTGGGCGCCTTGGTCCCTAGGACAGAGGCGCTGGGCGCCCTGGTCCTCCTGACAAACAACTTTTCAGACAGTTTTCCAGAGTGCAAAACAGTAGTTTCAGGTGCGGTTCCGGGACAGAATTAGGATAGTGGCACCCGCACCCCCGTCCCGAAACATTTTCAGTCAAATTTTGACTCCGGGTACGCATCTGTATTCTTGTCTTGTCTTTGTGTTTACAGCTTTCCCTTGTTTAAGTTCAATTATGCAATCTTGTTATTAGTTCATACTTGCATTTTAGGGTTAGGAATTGGACTTGCATAATCTTACCTTTCAATTACAACAAAGGAATAGAAACCCTAATAGGTAGCCCGTGGCTCTCTCTTTCACCAAAAAGAAGTAGCCAATTGTGCGATACCTCTAGGCTCTTTCGTATTCCGTAATGTGTGACAAAAGGTAGGATTAGGACATGTTAGCCTAGTCTCGCTTTTTCCCTCACACATTTTGGTGAACCCGACGTGAACTATCATTGCTTCCTCTTGCATTGCATTTGTTAGATCTAGGTCTAGATTTAGTGTGTTTTCATAAAAAGAAAAAAAAAAGAAAAAAAAAATTGTGTTTCTTTGCATTGTGTGCCTAAGTTTTATGCAACTTTTATTTCAAAATGTCAGAATTTTATTTGCAAAATGTTCATGCTTATGATGATTATTATGAGTATAGCCAAGATGAATTAGATGAAGCTTTAGATGAGTTTTTGAACCCTAAAGATGCCAAACCTTCATTTTACCAAAAACTCATAAACCTTGTTACTATGCCATTTCGTTGTGATGAGAAAGATAAGTTGAATGATTCCTCTCAAGGGTACATTCCTATCAACTCTTAAACTAAATCTAGTAACATGGTTGTTTTCAATAATCCCCTCTATGAGGAGATGTCTCCTTTTGAATCAAAAGATAAACCTTTTAATAGATATGATCATGCTTTGTTGGATGATGCTCTTGATGACTTTGTGGCTTTATCGAAATCTCTAAACAAGAACAAGACTTCTAAATTGGTTAACATGATAAACTTGAATGAGCATAAAAAGCCTCTCTTTGAAGTCCAAGGTGCTTATCCTTCTCCCACCTTTCAAGTTCCAAAATCACCTCTCCTTACTGTCCAAGGAGGGTATGATCATGATTCCTTTATTACTCCAAATAAACCTATCATCACTGTGCAAGGAAGAAAACCTATAAGTCCTTATAATTATACCAAGTAATTAACTAGAGAGAGTTATCATGCGGTTGCCCATACTTATCATACCAGAAATAATAGGCAGCCTAGTCCTCCTCCTGTTATTCCTGTTTCTCTTCCGAATCCTCAACCAATTCTTCCGCAAGCTCCACGTATTTCACAAGTTCTTAGTAAGGAATATGATCTCATAGAACAACTTAAAGTTACCCCTGCTAAGATATCCCTTTGGGATTTGATTCAAACTTCTTCCGCTCATCATGGAATGTTACAAGATGCCTTGAAAGATCTGAATGTTCCTCCACCAAATACATCTAGTAATATAGCATCTTTGGTTAACTCTGTGATGAATCCTAAAGGTCAAATTGTGTTTACCCAAGATGAGTTGCCTACTAGTGAAATTCAACATCAATATGATCCCTTGATGATTGTGGTTATCATGAAAGACACTGCTATAAGACGAACACTAGTAGATAATGGCTCTGGTCTTAATGTGTGTAGCATTAATCTTTTGCATAAGATGAATGTGGATACATCCCTAATTGAGCCTGACTCTCATCCTATTCGAGGCTTTGACAATGTGGCTAAGACTTCATTAGGTATTATCACCTTACCCCTCACAGTGGGGCCTATTACTTTGCCTACTCCTATCCATGTTATGTCAGGAAATCTAACATACAACTTGCTATTAGGGAGACCTTGGATTCACAGTATGCAAGCTGTCCCCTCTACATTGCATAGACAAGTTAAATTTATCTATAACAATAAGACATATACCTTGATAGGTGATACTAATTTTCAAGCTTGTTTGCAAACATCTACTTCCAAAGGGGGTTCTTCTAAGCCGTCCTTGTCTAGTGATGACTCTTTAAACAAGATACCTATCGATGAATCCTCGCTCTCTGATGATCAAAATTCTTTGGATGAGTCTGGAGCTCCTGAAGAGGACTCTTCTCGACTTGAAACTACACATAAGAAGGATTTTGATCTTGAGAAGGTTCTCGCAGAAGACAATTGGGGATCTCTTGATTTTAATCCCACCTTTGTAGGTGAATATAAGGTTCCTTCTAGAGAGCTTAAATCTGGAAAGAAGGAAGAAGTTAAAAATCAATCAACACTACCTGAACCTATGAGTAATAACTTCGTGGACGCTTCTCAAACTTCTTCTCCCCGCACTTCCAATTCTGAAGGGTTTGATTCTTTGTCTTATGAAAAACCACCTTCTCTTTCTAAAATGGCTGATCGTTATGGTCATGGTTTTCACATTTTTGCTAAGCATGGGTATCATGGAAATGGTTGTGGCACTCACGAACAA
Organism: Cryptomeria japonica; assembly: GCF_030272615.1. Taxonomy (NCBI): domain Eukaryota; kingdom Viridiplantae; phylum Streptophyta; class Pinopsida; order Cupressales; family Cupressaceae; genus Cryptomeria; species Cryptomeria japonica. The sequence continues at coordinate 64,864,277 of NC_081413.1, read as the reverse complement.
GGGATAAAGGTTCCTCTAGAGAATAATCTTCACAATTATGCCTTTGGACTTGGCTATAATCCTTGTAAGCGCACTACAGCTTCTAGAAGACCATGTATTAGTGTTAATACTATTTCTACATCTCTATCAATGCAACACCCTGAGTATATTGATGAAGATCCTTCGTGTGCCTGTGCTTTGGATGTTTTTCCTGCCGATGATGCTTTAGCTGAGTTTTTAGGAGCATATGATACTCTTCCTCGTTATCATCACAATAGGGGACTTCCTTATTATTTGAACACTGAAGCCTATTTTGGAAAAGAGATTGATAATGATGAGATTGTGAAAGAATTCCCTCAGTTAAAGGATACTCCTCAACAAAGTAATCTTCTCATAAGTGACACCACTAATGTTAAGATGGATCCTTGCAATGAAGAAAAAGTTATTAAAATTGGAAAATGTTTGGATGAAGAGGAACAAAAACAATATGAAGATTTATTGCATGAATTCCCTGAGATCTTTGCTTGGACATACTCTGACATGCCTGGTATAGATCCTAAGATTGTTACCCATAATATTGTCTTAGTTCCTGATGCTAAGCCCGTGAAACAAAAGATTCAAAAAATGAATCCTAAGGTGGCTCTGCTTGTTAAGGTTGAGATTGAAAAGTTATTGGAGGCTGGATTTATCTGCCCTATTGATTATTCCCCATGGATTTCAAATATTGTCGCTGTGGCTAAACCAGATAATAAAATAAGAATGTGTACCGATTTCCGAGATTTAAATAAGGCTTCTTTAAAGGATGATTTCCCTCTTCCAAACATTGACATGATAGTTGATTCTACGGCAGGACATACCTTGTTATCCTTCATGGATGGTTTTTCAGGATACAATCAAATTTACATTAACCCTCAAGATCAATTTAAAACTGCTTTCACCACTCCTTGGGGTACGTTTTGTTGGATAATGATGCCTTTTGGACTTAAAAATGCCGGTGCAACTTATCAACGAGCGATGACCCTTATCTTTCATGATTATATGCATAAGATTTTAGAGGATTATGTTGATGATATTTTGGCCAAATCCATTCTTCGCGTAGATCATATTAAAATCCTTCGTCAAATCTTTGAAAGAATTTGTAAATATCACATGCGCTTGAATCCCCGAAAATGTGTTTTTGGTGTGGATAGTGGAAAACTATTAGGATTCATAGTTTTGCATCGTGGGATTGAGGTGGATACTAAGAAAATAGATGCTATTGTCAACATGCCACCTCCTAGAAATGTGTCTCAACTCAAAAGCTTACAAGGAAAGATTCAAGCTATTCATAGGTTTGTATCTCAACTTGCGGATCGTACTTTTCCTTTCACTCAACTTCTCAAAAAGAATATCACTTTTCAATGGAATGAAGATTGTTAGCAAGCATTTGAGGATTTAAAAGTGTATTTGGCTAATCCTCCTATCCTTCAACCGGCCGAACCTTCTAAACCCTTCCTTCTTTATACAGCTGCTTCCTCTCATGCTCTTGCAGCATTATTGGCACAACATGATAAAGATGGTAAGGAGTGTCCGGTTTATTATATAAGTCATACCTTACTCGATTATGAGACCCGATATTCTGCGATAGAAAGACAATGCTTGGCCTTGGTGTTTACGACTCAGAAATTGAGACATTATCTCTTAAATTCAGAAGTCCACGTCATGGTAAAGTTTGATCCGTTGAAGCATCTTTTCTCTAAAACTGATTTATCAGGATGCCTAGCTAAGTGGGTTATGATGTTAACTGAATTTGACCTTAAATTTGTTTCACAAAGGGCAATTAAAGGGCAAGTGTTGACCGATCACTTAGTTGAGGCCCCTTCACCTTTCTCCTTCCCTAACCCTGAGTCTTTTCCTGATGACTTCATCCTTTGTACAGAGAAAGATGAAACTTGGGAGTTATACTTTGATGGCTCTAAGTGTCGTACGGGATCGAGGGCAGGTGTTGTTATGATTTCTCCTACAAAGAAGTCCATTCCCTTATCTTACCGTCTCAATTTCCTATGTACCAATAACATTGCTAAGTATGAGGCTCTTATAGCAGGAATAAAGGCAGCCTTGGCTCTGAATATAAAACACATACATATTTTTGGAGATTCTCAACAGATTATAAGACAAGTAACAGGACTGTATCAAGCGAAACAAGACAAATTATCACAATATAAAGACCTTGCTATCTCTTTGTTACAAAAATTTGATTCTTACACCATAGAACCTGTTCCTCGAAAAGCTAATCGACATGCGGATGCAATGGCATGTGTGGCTTCTCTTGTATCTTTAGAGGACCCCATGGTTGATCTTAAATTCGTTATTCACAACCTCATTTCACCAGCTATTGTAGATGATTCCAGCCTGGTGACATGTTGTGACTTTATAGACTCAGATGAATGGTACTCGCATATCATAAGATACTTGACCGATGGTACTTTTCCTGATTCTGCCAATAGGAACACCAGGGCTAGAGTTCGCAAGTTGTCTGCTAGATATATCATTCTTTCTAATGTTCTTTACCGAAGGGGTTTTAATGGTCTTCTTCTTCGTTGTCTTAACAAATCAGAAATCCCTATTGCTCTTGAAGAGGCGCATTCAGGTGCCTATGGGGGGCATTTTGGAGGCAAATCCTTGGTTCAAAGATTGCTTCGTATGGGATATTATTGGCAAACTATGCAGCAGGATTCTTTTTCATTTGTTAAGAAATGTCATCAATGTCAACAACACAATAATTTGATTCATGCTCCTGCCCAAGAACTCCGCTCTCAGGTAGCCTCTTGGGCTTTCTCTGCATGGGGGTTGGATCTCATCGGTAAAATCTCTCCTCCTTCATCTCAAGGACATAATTTCATAATAACTGCAACAGATTACTTTACAAAGTGGGTAGAAGCTGTTCCTCTTCGCTCTACTACTGCTGAAGTGATTTGTCGATTTCTTCTAGAAAACATTATTTCTCGATTCGGGATACCTTCCACTATAATCTCTAATAATGGGACATCATTTAAGAACAAGGATGTGAAGAAATTCCTCGAGAAATATCATATCAAACATTGATTTTCTACACCATACTATCCTCAATCAAATGGCCAAGCCGAATCATCCAATAAGATAATTGAACAAATTCTTCGTAAAACTGTGAATAAGCATGGTAAGGATTGGAGTACTCAGCTAATCTATGCTCTTTGGGCCTACCGAACGAGCGTACGAATTGCTACTGGAACTACACCTTATAATCTTGTTTATGGTGCTGATGCTATTATGCCTTTAGAATTAGAGATTTCGTCACTTAGAGTTTCTCTCAAAGGTATAGTAGATGATGACGCTTATAGAGAACAAAGATTTCAACAGCTTGAGATGCGTGATGAACAGCGTATAAATTCTCTTGAGCATATTCAAGCGTATCACAAAACTCTACAACGAAGCTATTATGATAAGGTTATTCAACGTTCCTTCTCAGTGGGTGACTTAGTGCTCTATGAGAATCAGTGCAATGTGAATGCCTTACCTGAAGAAAAGGGAAAATTTAGTCCTAATTGGCTTGGACCGTACATTGTTATTGAAGATTATGGATCAGGTGCTTACAAAATAGCGGGTGTAGATGGTACGCCTCTTAAAGACCCTATAAATGCTATGCATTTGCGCAGATACTATGCTTAATTCCTCATTCCTTATCATCCATCTATTTCCTTTCTCATTTCCTCAAAATTGGATAATATGTTAGCATATCTTTGTTAGAGCAAATAGAATTAAATGATGTTTTGTTTAATCTATGTTGCTTCGTTCCTGACAAGCGTGTTTCTTTACTTTATGATTTGTCTTGAATTCATTTATGTAAATTGCAAAAGATTTACATTTTTCATTATGTTGACATATTATACAATATCTTTATGTGTTAAGTTGAATCGTGTCATGTTGTGTTTAAACTCAAATTAAATCACATTAGTTATATGATTCGTAGGCTTAATACATATTCTCTTCCTTATCATCAATGTAGTACTTGATCAAATATTTTAATTAAGTCACACATGTATCAATTTAATCATGGAGCATTGAGAAATCAATCACATGGAAATTAAATTCAGAACATACATGTACATATACCAAATGTATTAACTTTAATCACAATACACATTGTTTAGGCATTAAAGATAACTGATTTGAGACAAAGAAGCATGTATATATATATATATATGTGGATCAATATACAAAGGTAGGTCACTATACATCCAAAATGTGACCTACCCTACATCATAAAATCATCTCCTATCCCTAGGGCTGGTGGCTGGAGAGTGATGACTAGAAGCTCCCTCCTGATCTGGCCGTGCAGGTGGACCCATAGGGGTATACCGTGATATAGATTGTGAATGGCTCTGAGAGGAACTCCTACGATCCCTATCCATAAGGATAGCGTGATACGAGGTAGCCTCGGCCTGAGCTGCTGCTAGGTCACGCTGTGCCTGCTGAAGGTCCTCTGATAGAGCCCGCTCTCTCTCCCTCCATATCTCTACCTGCACTCGAAATGGGGAAAACAAATCATCATGCCGACCCGCGTTCCCTTGAGGTCTATAAGCAACCTGTGAGGAACTAGGGATCTGTGCCGTCATAGAGATATCTGTCACTGCTTGCTGGATCAGAGAACGCCACTCCTGCACATTAGCTGTAGCAGTAGAACAGATTTTGTGTTAGTACCATTTTATACCATCAAAACATTAATCAATCAGTATAAACCTACTATACCTGGATCTCCCTCACGCCAATAGGGATCGTGATATGGTAGCATCTATGACTGGGAACTACTAGGCTCCCCATGCTCGAATGATCTATGGGCAATGGGTACAGGTCTCCGTATCACCTCGTGTTCCCCCTTTTGGGGAATAACGAGAGGATCGAGCGCTACGGTATCATCCCCTGAATGATGGGGAGCTGCATCTGACTCCTCCTCATCATCTCTATCCTCATCTGCATCCTCATCCTCATCTGCATCCTCGTTCTCCTCATCATCATCTCTCTCCTCCTCGTCCTCCTCCTCCTCGGCACTAGGCTAATCTCCTATGGGCGGATCAGGCTCTCTTGCCTCCTCATGACCCTCTCCCTCCTCTGGCTCCTCCGACCTAGATCACTGATCCTCATCTCGGTCTCCATGTCTCCATGGGCCTGGATGGCCTGTCGGGTGATCTGGTGGAAAGATAGGCCCTGGGTATGATCTCATAAACCATGAGAGATACCTGTGTTGTGCCTCGGGGTCTGCAGCATAATCAGTGACCACATCCTGATCGGACCCCTCTATATCTATGATTTTGATATCATCTATCGTGGGTCTCGCTACTGCTCTAGGTCTGGGAAGGACTCGTGAGTGTCGAGTGTAGATGGGCACATCGGCTGGAACACACTGCTCTAGCCCAAACTACCTCCGTACTCAGTCAAAGTAGAATGGGACTATGATGTGTGGATATCGCCCTCTCAGTAGGTGGTTCCTCTGTAGGCATGCTAACTGTCTCTCCATCCCATCCCATCTGTGCATCCGCAGATATGGTCTCCACACAGTCACCTCAGCTGTCAATCTGTCACTCTCCAATACAATAGATCTCCAAATCTCCACTCACTGGTAAGTGGATAAGAAAATACCCTAGGTCGCTCGCTAGCCGCACTCATCGGATAGCCGATAGGCCTAGTGCATGTAAAGTGCTCAAATATCCACACCTACAGAAGTGTGCATGTCATCAAGCTGCAACCCTATCCGAAAACATACTCCGACCCCAGGCATATACTCTCCTGTGTCTCTCCATAGCCCTGATGCACCATGTGAGACCCCCATGCATGTGTGTACCTTGCCCATTAGGGCAGACAGCTAGCGCAATGATGGCTATCATAAGATGTCTCATGAGGGGCACCTCTCCTGTAGGATGTAAGAGCCAGTTGACCATGATACGACCTCTCGTCTCACTCGGCATGACTCTCCCTATGCAATATACTTGCTCCCTCTGATGATCCTCTACTGACCGATCGATCGCATATGTCACGGTAGCTCCTCTGATAGGTAGGTGAAGAATGCGGTACACATCCTCAAGTGTCACCATCATCTCCCCTACTGGAAGCTGGAATGTGCATGTGTCAGGATCCCATCGCTCCATGAGTGCCATCAGCATCGCGGGATGAAATCGAATGGCTGGCATAAGAATCATAGACCACAAACCTACTATCGACAATGTGTCTCTCTCTGCCTGAGTAAGTCGGGGAATCTGATCACGCAAACTATGAAGAATCTGCCCCGCCATGTGCTCTCTCATGTATGGGAGACCCTGCATCACAAAAACATAACTATAATCAGTACTCAATCATCAAAATCATTCATGCAAACTGTCGAACATCGTATGATAACCCTGACATCTCTCGCCAAGTTCTGATTGGGACCATGGTGCCCTGTCAGGGACCATGGCGCCCTGAAGGGACCATGGCGCCCTGAAGGGACCATGGCGCCCTGTGTGGGACCCACGGTCAAATTCCAGGGCCCGTAAACGATCACAGAAAGTCAAATGCAAAAAATCAAAAGTCAAAGTTCAGTCAACTCACCTCGTCCAGTAGCTCGTCGTCGATCACAGCCTGTCGCATGATCTCAATCCTCGCGGGATGCTCCAGTCATCGTGAAGGCATGATGATGGCTATGTGGGCTCAGCTGCAATGAACAGTACTCAGAATCAACAAAGTGACAAATGCAAATGTCACTTTCAAGGTATATACTTTCATTCCTTTACCTTTGCTTTCAAAACCTTAATTTTCCTCTATCACTCATTTCATCATAAATTGAGTTTGGGAGATGCGGTTTTCAAACCGTTTGTTGCGTAGGAATCGTATTTTCATTCCCCTATTCTCGGGATGTTCCAAAAAGTGCTCTGATGAAGCCTTTTCAGTGAACATCCCTCATCAATACTCTCTTACACAATTTGTCGTAAGTAAACATGTTACCCTGTTTCACCTCCCTAATAAGAAAGCCGAAATAGGGGGGGCATATAGCTACTCACAAATTTCATCACTTTCCTTAGTAAGCATTAGGTTGTTTTGTGATCTAATGTGTGTTTTGTAGGGTGTGGTTCCTAACTGTGTACTGCAGATACCGCTGGGGGCTTCGTCCGACAACTTATGGATATATCCTTTTTCAAATGATGTTTACTTTTTGTACTTTAGCTTGCATATGCACGTAGTACTCATATGACCGCTAAAGTGGGGGCTAAATGTAATGTCATAAATTGTATGCACTTGCTAAAGCAGTACAATTTCACACCTAGTTTAGCACCCGCCTTGGCGCAGTTGCATTTTGCATTGCATTTCCCCTTTAGCACTTAATTAATCAAATTAATTAGGTCTAAAGGTTCTATTTCATCATCTTCCACATCATAAAGTCAGGCCCTTTCATTAAAGCATGCCCCTTTCATTTTATTCCTCCAATACATCATCTAATCAAAAACCCTAATTAGGCCCTATTCTGAGCTTGGGGGCTTGATTTTGGGGGTCAAAACATCTCGAAATCACTTGTAACTTCGGGATTCTCTCTAAAATCATCATATCTGACGGCCCTCAAAATTTGGTGAAAAGTTGTCGGGACCATGGCGCCCGGAGTGCACACGGTCCCAGACATTTTTCCCGAAATTTTAGGAGCGCGATCCAATCATAAAATAAAGCTTAACCCCAAGAAATTGACGGGATATTCAATCTCTAGGTCGGCCAAAAGTTGGAATTAAGACCTAGGGTTTCATACATAAGAGCTCTCTTTCTTCATTTGAAGGGATCGGAATTTTGTTTTCAGGAACCTCATATGCAGCAAAAGAGCAGATCTTTGAAGACTTCAACAACTTTCAACATCCCTCTATCAAGCATTTATCAAATCCATTCATCCATTTAGGGCTTGGAAGACATTGAAGAACAATAGGAGATTACCGACTGAAGATTAGCTTGTACCTCTCCCTTGGGGGTTGGGTATAATTTCATGTTGTTTTCATGTCTTTGCATAAGATTCAATATATCATTTATCCATGCTTGAGATCACTTTGCATCTTGATTTAGAGCATTTAAATTATCATTTACAAGCAATTAGGGTTTACTTTCTAGGTTGCTCTAGTTTGCTTACTTGCATTTTAGATCTTGCACACACACAAGGTCTGCACACACATTACTTTTAGAATACAACTTGGCTATTTGTAGAGGTGGAAATCACTGAAGTGGGGGTTTGACTAAGGCAAAACCCTATATAGCCACCCAAACACCATTTTCAGATACAAGTGCAGGTTTCGGGACTCGGATGACGCCGCAGGTTGCAGATCCGGGAAAAGCAGGTCGAGACAGCACCCCACACCAAATTGCAGAGCAAAAGACCAGGACAGGGGCATGGGGCGCCCTGGTCCTGCCAGGACAGGGGCGCTGGGCACCCTAGTCCCTGGGACAGAGGCACTGGGCGCCCTGGTCCTCCTGACAGATAGCATTTCAGACAGTTTTCTAGCGTGCAAAACAGCAGTTTCAGGTGCGGTTCCGAGACAGAATCAGGACAGTGGCGCCCGCGCCCCCGTCCTGAACATTTTCAGTCAAATTTTGACTCCGGGTATGCATCTGCATTCTTGTCTTGTCTTTGTGTTTATAGCTTTCCCTTGTTTAAGTTCAATTCTGCAATCTTGTTATTAGTTCATACTTGCATTTTAGGGTTAGGAATTGGACTTGCATAATCTTACCTTTCAATTACAACAAAGGAATAGAAACCCTAATAGGTAGCCCGTGGCTCTCTCTTTCACCAAAAAGAAGTAGCCAATTGTGCGATACCTCTAGGCTCTTTCATATTCCATAATGTGTGACAAAAGGTAGGATTAGGACATGTTAGCCTAGTCTCGCTTTTTCCCCCACACACCAATAAATAAAATAGAAAGGGCTAATAAATAAAATAAATAAATTAAAATCCCAATAAATATTAAATCATAAAAATTATATAAATAAATAATACTATCTCACAAACACAAATAATAAACAAATAAATAACCAATAAACATATTAATACAAACAAACAAAAAAGAAGCTCTACTCAATGCGAAATTAAGTGAATCTTCAGAATTCCCAGGAAGGAACATCCTTCCACTAATCCATCAGTAGTGGAGGGTTGGCAATCAATATCTCCAAGAAGAATAGAAGAGAATGGATAGCATCAAAAATTCTTGTAATCCACGCCTCAAAAATTCCCATGAAAAGAACGACAAGACCCCAGAATTGAAAGAAATTCCTGCCTTCGTAAAATTAGAATCAGTCGAATGGACCTAGTAGGGCATCGACGCAACTTGCAACTATTGGCAATATCTTGACCTCGTGAGAAAATTCCATACCCTTATAGACGATCAGGCAAATCCCAAGTCAGCAACCCTCAGCATCTCTTTCCAAGAAGAAGCAATCTGTTAATAACAAATTATTGAAATTGGATCCCAAAGCAACAAAACCTATATGGGATCATTTTAATAAACTCTACATTTTAGCAATCTTGAGTGGAAATACCCATCCTATGCAAAGCATTATACAGTGGTGGAAAAGGAAGTATCCTAACCAAGTAATTATTTCTGCCCTGGACTGCAATTTCATCTCTATTCTATGCAAAAACAAAAATGTTAAGCAGGAGATACTTTATGGAGATATTAAATATTTTAAAGTTTATTGCTTTCTTTCTTTCAATTGGGAACCAATTTTTTTTCCGAATGCATATAGGCCGAGTCATTTTCCCAAATGGATGGACCTTGGTAAATTACCAATAGAATATCAGCTCCCCAAGATCTTAGAAGCCATAGAAAACAGGATGGGGACCTTTCTTGGTTGTGAGGGCATATCAATAGGGATCATGCCAAATTGGTAAAGGTCCTTCTAAACATGGATACCCAGATTAAACACTTAGATCATATATAAGTATCAACAAATAATGGGAAATGGATCATCAAACCCTTCATTTACATGGGATTTATAGATGAAAAGGACATCACTCCCAAGACAAGGTGAAAACCGAACAACAAAAACTTAACAAGCATATGCCTAAACTCAAGCCCAAAGGTTAACATTAGGTTTAACTTAGATTGTGGGGGATTTACTATGGAACCTCTTGGAGTTGATTCACGAGAGAAAACTAAAGAGACCTCTCCCAAAGTACACACCTCCTTTAGGCTAGATATAGAAAATAAATCTTTGGGAACCCTTAAAGAGATCTTACATGAGATAGAGGACTTGAAGGAGGGGATGGTAGAACAGATTGGAGTTTTGGAACAAGAAAAGGATGAAACATGTCACCTTCTCTTAGAGGAAGGACAAGGAAAATAAACAGTGGATATCACAAAATAGCCATAATGGGAGAAGGTAATCAATGGACCCTTGATAAATGTGATATCCCTCTTTAATTGGATGTAGCTTATGATATGTTGGGTCGAAGTGAAGAGGAGGATGTAGATCAGGACAAAAATGTAGCTGAGAAATAGATACTAATCAACAAAATCTTGGAGTTAATGGATTCAGAGGAACATGATTTTGAGGAAGAAGGAGAGTTTAAGGAGTCAACATTAATTGAAGAAATAGAAGCTAGGGAGAATGTAACAGTTCAAATCCTCGAAGAAGGGAATGGTATTGAAGGAATTGTTAACACTCAAGATCAGACAATTAATGAGGATATGGCTAAATTAAGCTTAAAAAAAGATTGCCAAAACATAGAAAGCCCAAGTTATGCAAAAGAAAGTGAGAGAAGAGGCAGGAAGCCTCCGAATGACTTAAGAATGAAGGATGGCTTGGCAAAAGACCAAGTCAAATTGATAAAAATTTTCAATGCAAGGAACAGAAAGGTCCTTCCCAGTGAGCAATGAGGATAATATCTTTGAATGTTATGGACATGAATGCTCATAAAAAATAGTGCATCATTAAGCACAATATATTCTCTTGGAAATCAGAAGTCATGTTCATTCAAGAAACTAAACTGAATGTAGAAGAGTCAGAAATCTTCAAGAGAAGGATAGGATCTTAGAAAATGGTGAAAGAACAAGTAGAAGGAGCCTCTAGAGGGATGAGAATTATTTGGGATCCCAGAAGAGTTTCTTTATCAACTTTGAGCTCCAACAAGTGTTGGATAGTAGGGCAAATCAGTATCTTACAGAGAAACTTAAATGGGATTTCGATCAATGTTTACGAGCCTCAATATTTACAAGATTTCAAGCTATGGATTAACTAGAATAACTAATGGAAATAAAGGTAGCCAATGGTAATTTTACCTAGAATAATAGGAGGGCAGGCTTCGGTCAAATAGCAGAGAAACTAGATAGGTTTTTCTGCAAAGGAAGTTTGATAAACTTCTCATTCTATCTGAGCTCTAGAATCCTCCCAATTTCAAGTTCTGGCCACTTTCTAATATTGCTTAACATAGAAGAAGTAGTCCCCATGAAATGCCCCTTTAAGTTTGAAAAAATATAGATGTTGTATGATAATTTCCTTAAAAACATGAACAATGGTGGAATGAGGAGCATGTTGGCATTGTGTTGTCATTGATGTCAATCAGTATAGGATGGCAACCAGTATGGGAGATTGATGAGCAGGGTTGTCATTGATGCATACCGTAAATGGTATCTTTGATTTCAACTAGCATAGAAGGTCACCAGTAAGGAAGAGAGTGTCATCTAGCATAATGATCATTGGAGTCACCGATACACAAATTAGTGTTGGCTTGTGTTGAAGACAAAATGATTGGAGACCGGTATTGTATAACAACCAGTAAGTGGTATGTTGGCAGTGCATTATTGACAACCATCTTATGAGAAAGAAGGGTAAGATATTGTAGATGTGCCAATCAATATGATGTTGGATGTTGGATGATTAGATGTAAAATAGTAGGACTCCCACCAAATAAATATGTTGTCACCAGTTGATGAGAAGACTCTTAAAGAGTATGCCCAACTGGATTATATATGCCTATTTGAAGATATGTCATCTCAAATAGGGAAGCAATATTGGTGCAATGTCGGATGTAGATGACAAGGATCCACTCCCACCGATAAGTGGAGCTTACCTCCTATTATGCATGAAATGCATCATATCCCTCTGAGATAAGATAGAATAGTAGAAGGCAGGTGATTGAAGTGTTGGTATTTTTAGATTGTTGGCATTTTGCATATAGATTGCATTAATGATATGTTGTCATTAATGTCAATTAAACCGGTGAATGATATTCATAATATTGATGATGTTACTATTGATATTGCTCTTGTCTTGTAACTGGTATGATAAACTTTGTGGAAGATGTTGTAAGCCAGTATATGGTAGTTTGTAAGTTGAACCGGTGTATAAGGTTAAACATTGCTATGTTATGTAAATCAGTAAACCCTACCATTTTTTTTGTGTTAAACCCTAACCGATTAATTTTGTTGGTTTATGTTGAGCAGTAATGATGGAGACATGTGTGATCATTGTATGAGGATAAGTTCAGATTGATTTGGCGTGTTTGTTATCTTGGAAAGGAGCAAAGTGGACTGCATCAAATGCATAGCGTGTGATGAGTTACTGATGCAGAGTTGGTAGAGGTATGGTGGTATAAGACAATGCCCAAACATGAATAGATGACTTTGTAAGGTATAAGGGATATACAAGGTAAGAAAATGATAGATCCACTTAAGCCTACAAACACCCCCAAGAGGTTCAAATGGGCCAATTATGAAACAAGACCTTCCCAAATGCAAATGATGGTTTAGAAGGTGTCCTTGGGTCTATCACAAAGAGATTCAACTAGTTAGGTCTTCCTATGCAATGATTTAATGCCCAAACCCCAAATCAGACCTATTAAGTCTAGAGCCCCCTTTAGCCCTACGGAGAGAGGAAATAATGATTAACTCTGCAACTTCTCATAAAACTAACCAAACAAATTGGCTTTTCAACTACCCTTTTGACTCTATGTCAACATATCCAAAGAATGACATACGTTGTTTTGGAGCAAACACACTATCTGACCACTGTCCCCTATTTTTTAGCATAAAATGGGGTGATTTTACAAAGAAACTATACCACAGGCTTCTTTTTAACACACCAAACCTAAAAACAGTCTTAAGAAATGGAAAATGGGGATGGAATCCAAGGTCAATTTCACTCTATGTGGTTTCTTACCCCAAAAGCCCCAAATTTTCCTTCTACAACCCTTAAATCTAGGGTTTCTTCAATGTGCCTTATCCACACACTCCTGCAACAAATTGATTATGGTTTCACATTTAGATAGGTGTTATAAAAATGACTCAATCATAAAAAGTGCCACTCCAATGGCTAGTTCTCTCAATCCTTCACCCTACCAAGCCTTTTCACTAGGCTTTCAAACACAAAACTTTGGTGATCACCTTCCAAACTCCTTAATCTGCACAATCAGTCATTAGAAAATATAGTACATGTCATTTTATAGTCATTCCATGAGAAATAGTAGATCAACATTCATGGAATGACCCCATGATTAACAAAACCTCAAAACTGTTAAGGAAAATGATACAAAAACTTGTAACAGTCAGCCCAAACGTTAGATTTCTGATAAAACAGTGATTTCAATGCATACATAGAGGTTAATGATGTGAACACAAATGTCCTAAAGTTCTATAACATGAAAAATATTCCAAAAGAACTCTCACAAATGCATAGATATCAGAAAACTTGTCTCAAAATCAGATTTTATTGAGTTTCCTGTAACAGTTCGTACACCAGGCATTCAATATTCGTACAATGCATACCAAGTGCAATATATAACCCCTCCAAGGATTGTTCAACTGATTTTGGTTGGTTACAATGCTTATTTAAAACATAAAACACTTAAAACCAAGTTTCCCTCCTAATCCTAGGTAACCGTTTGAACTTGAAAATTTGAATTTTACATCTTTTGCAAATGCTTGACAACTTTTGAATAAACCCTACAATTATTTGATTTTCATCCTTATTGGCATATTTGAACAATATAAACCCTCCTAAACCCATTTTTGGGTGTTTTGACCCAATATCCAACATTTGACAATATTTTACAACTTTCAGGATAGATTGACAACTTTTTACATTTTTGTGCCTCAAAGGCCATTATTGGCTTTAGGATCTCATAATTGATTTTATTGAATTTGTTTGCCTTGGTGCTCCTGCACCAGTTACAAGTCCGATGGAATGTGATCATGGAGCAGTTGGAATTTTCTTGATTAATGTGAAGAGATTGTTATGATTTCTAACGGTCAAGATTGTACCAACTTGTTTGTAATCTCAATGATGAGAATTAGGTTTTTGTTGTGTTATCGACCTAGTTGATTTGTATTTCAGGTCGATGAAGTTGTTTGTAAAAAGTGTTGGCAGAAATTAGTTGAGTGTGTGGTTGCCAAACTGGTGGATGGATCTATAGTTTATGTAAAGGCAAATTGAAGCTTAAGAAGGATCTGATCAAGCAGATGTAGTGCTATTCAAACAGATCAAGAAAACCTATTATTTTCTAACAATTACAGCAGAAATCAAAATCCCCTAACCGGGTAAGCTCTAACAAGCTTGGTTACTTATTAAATCCTCTAACAAGGTGGTCCATTAGTTTGGATTCTCAAATCCTCCAATGAGGTTACTCCTAACAAGGTATTGTGCTTTTCATCAAGGCATATTTGTAAATCCCTTAACCTAGTGATTCCTAACCGAAATTAGTTCTTAACATGACGTATTGTAAACCTTTAATAGGCTTGCCTCCTAAAAGGGTGAACTTCAGAAGAGTTCAGATAGCTATCCTTTGGAGTCTCATCTCACCATGGTTTTTACCTATTTGGGTTTTCCACGTATAAATATTTGTGTCTAGTGGTGAATGATTTTGTGGTTATGATCTTATTTGTTGATTTGATTAACTACTTAACTATTCTGATAAGGCATGATAACTGGAAGCATGAGAGATGAATATGTTGATATTTGATTAAGAATTGTTTATTTTTACAAGATTGAAGTTGTTCACTATTAAGTTGGTATAACAGTCAAACCGGTTGACGATTGATTCATGTTGGTAATCTTTGAGACATTATCTTGACAGAGTTATTTTTTGATAAGTTTATTTTGATAGTGGGAGTTTATTATTAGTTTTTGAGTATACTGATTCACTCCCCCCCTCTCATTATTCTACTGGATCCTTATTCTTTCATCATATCATCATGAAGGCTCACACCGGACCAACCAGTGAATCACTAAGTTGCCATAGGTGCATGAGATCAAAAATATGCACCGGATCTATCAGGTAGACATGATGTCATGCTAGTACAGAGAAGGAAGGATAGGTTTGCCACTTTGACAAACCAGTTGATAGGAGAATCGGTCTAGTGATGAAGAAGGCAAAGTTAAAGAAGTTGTAGGTATAGAGAGAAAGTGTATTGAAGATGGAGAAAGGTGTTACCACAGATGTAGATGGATGGATATTGTTGAAGGTTGATGACATGGTGTCATAAAGGTGGCTACTAGGAAGTATGTCCACTAATAAAGTTGACAAGGTGCAAAAGTGAAAGGCTCCCATCAGTTGAAGATGTGCAAGAGGTAGGTTGGCAAGTGTGTTGACTGATTTAGGTGTTCCACTGGAAGAGAAGCAAATTGAAAGGTTGAAGACAGACCGGTTAGGGTATAACTGGCAGGGTTTGTGAACTGGTAGATGAACCTGATTGTGTGGTTGGTCAGTGATCTTATCTAAACTGACTCAGAAGACTCAACAGAGGTGGATGATTATAGAGATGCCACATGGAATCCAAGTGTCAAACCAATGGACCATGCATTATCAGTGAAGTAAGTGGTGACTAGTCGATATTAATGTCGATAGTATGTTTCACGGGCCAAGAGTAGAAGGGTGCAGCTCGAGATTGATCAAAGGATAGTGATATTATTTGATGACTTCATGATCAACGTCGAGTGTCCAAGTGTTGATCAGGGTAGGTAAAGCTAACTATGTGATCGCTTCATAGGTGTTTGACAAGTGCAGAGCGAAGGAGGTGTTGTGTTTGTCAAATAGGGCAAACATTTTATGAACACAATAGGATTGGCAGAGTCTAATTGATCTGTTGTAGGTGATCGATTTATAGACAAAGATATAATTGGATTTGATTTGCCTTGGGATTGATAAATAAACCCTAGTGAGCCAGAAGTTTGAATGTCGATCATGGTAGGAAAAGTCAAGGATAAATATGTTGACTCGTGACTGAAGACGATTGATGATGTTGCGGGCCTGGTGATGAAAGATAGAGAGTGAAAGAGTAGCAAAGAATCCATCAACAATCACAGAGGAGATTGTGTGCTTGAGAGAGAATCAGTAAGAAGAGTTCAACCAGCGAGGTGAGGTGACCGGTAAACTGTCATTGAGTCAGACAGTGAATACACTGGTAGTGATTGAACTAGAATAGAAGATTGTAGAGAAGAGAAGAGAAGAGAAGAGGTGGAATCTGTGAAGAACTTGTAAGCTAAGAAGTAGCAGTGATCAGATAGAAAACAATTGACAATGTGAAGAAGACCATTGGTGGTTAGCAATAGTGTGATAGAAGAGAACCGGCAAAGAGAAAAGGATCAGAAAAGAAGAAGCAGAAGTTGAGCTAGTAAGGTTGCAGCAAAGAGTGAGTGGTAGTAGGAGATAAGGTTGCAGTAGAGAGTGAGTGGTAGTAGGAGATAAGGTTGCAGCAGAGAGATGAGAAGAGAAATGACAAAAAATTGGCTAGAGGTGAACCGGTGGAGAGACTTGCATGAGAGTTACAAAGTTATTTTGTAACAAGGAGATTACTTTTGTATTCATTATATGATCTTGTAATCACTGAGTTGGACCTCAGTGCAAGGGTTGGTGCTCCTTGTGTTGGCTCCCTAAAATCAAGGGTTGGTGCCCTAAATCAGGAGTGGTACTCCTTGAGTTGGTGCTTTAAATGTTGTAAATGAATGATTCATTGTGAGGCAGGATTGGAGCTTTAGTCTCTAGCAGCATTTCTCACCAAGGTTTTTCCCATCTTGGCTTTTCCTCATACATTTGATGTTAAGTGATGTCCCTTTTATGTGTGTTTTTATTTGTGTCATCCTCCCATCTAACTGGTATGTCTTCTTTATGTTAGATTTGTTAACCGGTATACACACAGGATAGAAAAGGGTTAAGTTTAGAAAATATTGATTCACCCACCCCCCCTCTCAGTGGCATCTTGTGTTCAAAAATTGGTATCATAGCCTAGGTTCCTGGTTGATAAGATATCTCTAGCTTGGGTAGATTTAGGTATTTGAACACAACAATCTATTTAGTGTCACCCCCTACTCCATTGTTTGATGGTTCAATTTTTTCTATTTGGAGTTATAGGATGGAAGTCTACCTATCCTCTTTAGGGTTTGATGTGTGGATGTCGGTTGTTAATGGATGCCCTAGTCAAGTGAGTCCTCCCACCAATTCAGAAGTAGAAAGAATATATAGGTGCAATGATGTAGCAATGAAGGCTATATTCTGTGGGCTCATAGATGATATCTCCTCACAAGTGGATAGATGCAAATCGGTAAAGAGTTTATGGGATATATTGAAGAGCCTCTATGGAAATGAGCCTAGTACTACAGAATTGGTTTATGGAAGCAAGGAAAATCTAACACATGAGTCTACGGATGAAGGTAGATCAGTATGTAGCAGCAGAAATGATGAAGAGGAAACTCACCTCTTCATGGCTCAAGAATCAGAAGATGAGAGGCACACATCTGAGAATGATCATGCAGATCATTCCTATTGGCAAGATGTGTTTGGCAGTGATAGTGAATGTGAATAAGAAGATGAAGCAAAAGTAGATCTTGAAAGAGAACTTGTAAGTTCACTCAAAGAACTCAATAGAGTGAGGAATGAATACAAGTTGTTCAAGAATATTATGGTTGTGGAAAAGAATCGGTTGATCAGATGCCTTGAATAATCTGAGAAATGTATCTCAGAGTTGAAGACACAACAAGAAGACACCAATGAGTTCCAGTGTAAAGATCTAGAGTCTGAGCTAGAGGCCAAGGATAAAAAGTATCAATAGCTAGAAGGAGAAATGGAGAATCTTTGAAATGACCTTGAGAAATGTCAGGATGAACTCAAGGTGAGAATCCAGTTTGATGGCAGTTGTGATGCCTTGGACAAAATATTGAAGAAGCAAAAGTACTGACACCGAAGGATTAGGAAGTGGTTTCGATGAATTCTCCACTAGCAAGAATGTCCCCCATAATTACATTTTATTTGTCTCCTCTAATGGAGATAACAAGGGACAGATTTTCATAGTCCAGAATACTCCCAAGAAGAAGGTTGACCTAACCACAACCGGTGAACACATGAAACTAAGAATGATGACTGGTGTTGCAAGAAGGAGGAATAATGCAAATCCCAAAGGAAAAGGGAATATGGGAGAAGGCAGCTTCATCGAAAGCAAGAATAGAAGAAGACAACATAGAAGACAAAGAAATGCTACTACCCACAAGACAAATAGTGTGGGAAAATAAGAGATCGGATGGAAGAACTGCAGAAAGTGAACATCCCAGGATCCATTCCCGGAGAAGCAGACATGGAGATACTAAACCGGTAAGATCTCCACAAGCATGGCAAAACAAATTTACAATTTATGTGCCCCCTTTCTCTACTTATTGCTTTGCATGCAAGGAGTATAGCCATAGGGTAGTTGAATGCAAAAAGAGGTCTAGGAATAGACATAAAATTCTTCCAAGAAATAATAATGTTATCTGCCAAACATATAATGGTTTTGGCCATAGAAGCCCTGATTGCAGAAAGATGGGATTGCAAGCATATGATAGTTGGTATAGCAGCTATGCTCAACATAGAAAAGCATATAGAGCATATGGAGGACAACGACTGGCATGGAACAAAAGGAGAAATACCCTTGCAAGATCAAGTGGTCCACCGGTTTTGGTAGCTGGTTACAAAAGCATGATCAGAAGTAGATGGTAAAACCGGTATGGAAGAAGGTCCTCCATTCATGTGTATGGCATGAACACTATTTGTATCTTCAACAATGATTCTAGTAGTAATTCAGAATCTAGTAGAGCAAGGACCAGTCAGAAAAATAAAGTAAGACCTACTCCCAAGACTGAAAATGGGAAGAAGAATGAGACCAAGAAGCTATGGAAGAAGAAGGAAGAGAGTAGGACCATGGACTAGCATTGTGCATTCAATGCACAGGTGATATCTTCTCAGGCTTAAAGGAGATACACAACCTTAGGGGGAGAAACACATTGATAGTATTATTCACTCCCTTAGTGAAAAGGACAAATAGAAGAATAGGTTGTTGCTAGTATACAGGAAGAAAATGAGATAACAATTGTGTGTAGTGGTTATCTTGGCTACATACCTACATATGAGAGATGGATCACTAGTGCATGTGTCAATGGATGGAAAATTTGCAATTGGGATTGGAAGGAAATTGACATAAGAAAATAAGATTTAGAGGAAGGTGCTCTAGTAGAGATGATGGACTAGTGCAGAAAACTGGTATGTGCAGTATGGCACCTGTATACTAACTGGTAGTGCAGGTTATGTGAGTCAATGAGGTCAGGGATCATTGCATTAACTCTGGTAGGATGGATTGAGGTTTTAATGTCTCAGGTGATATTGGAAACATCCTGAATGACATATGTTGGCCCAATAGTTGATCTTGTATGCATGCATCCTTTCTGGGCTAATCGGTTTGATTTAAGGCATGATAGTGATATTGTATGGCATTGTGTACACCTAGGATCATGTCATATGTTATGGTGGAGATTGTGGATCTAATAGATCATCAGATTGATCACATATGAACAGCTCAACTAGTATAAGGGGCAGGTTGGCTCTAGTTTATAACCTAACAGACAAATGAAGACCTAAAATGTATGACTCAGGATATGGTTGTACTAGTATGATTGAGACCTTGGGGTGTTCTCATCAGTCTAGGGTTGTGAGTATTTCAATGACTATTCAATTTGTACTTAATTGAAATCACAATTGGACCACCAAGAGTGTTGTCTGCAAAAAGGGAGAGTTACCTGCACAGGAGAACATACAGTTGGTATCGAAGAAGATACGATTGGTATCAATGTCATCTTTAACACTTGAAATCAGAAAACTAGGGTCAGAATAACATCTGCATATCAAAGGGGAGATGATGTAGTCTAACCATTCAGTAAGTTTTATTCACTAACACATGTGCCTTCAATTGGTTTCAGACTTGTATATGCAATAGGGTTCTGATTTGTATATACACTTGGTTGTTGAGAGATTGGTGTCACTTGGTGGTTGATCCCTCCATCTCAAGTATTTTGAATTGAGAGGATGCAATGTATGATGGTCAAAGGAGGAGAAGAATCTGGTAAACAAAAAGGGAGAGAGAAAAACCTGTCAGTGCATGGTAGAGACAAGGAGGAGAGAAACCATGTCAGTCCCCTTTGCCACTGTTGTCAAAGGGGGAGAAATAATATGTAGTACCAGATACTACATGTGTTGAAATAAAAGCCAAAGGGGGAGATTGTTGGAATTGTTTTTTCATTCATTTCAATCGGTATAGGATGGTAACCGGTATGGGAGATTGATGAGCAGGATTGTCATTGATGCATACTAGAAGTGGTGTCTTTGATGTCAACTAGCATAGTAGGTCGTCGATAAGGAGGAGAGTGCCATCTAGCATAATGATCATTGGAGTCATTGGTACATAATTTAGTGTTGGCTTGTGTTGAAGACATAAGGACTGGACACAGGTATTGGATAACAACTGGTAAATGGTATATTGGTAGTGCATTGTTGCCAACCATCTTGTGAGCAAGCAAGGTAACCTATTGCAGATGTGCCGACTGATATGATGTTGGATGATTGGATGATTGGATGTAAAATAGTAGGACTCCCATCGGATAAAGTTGTTGTCACCAGTTGATGAGATAAACTCTCATAGAGTATGCCCAACCAGATGATATGTGCATGTTTCAAGATATACTAGCTCAAACAGGGAAGCCATATTGGTGCAATGTCGGATGCAGATGACAAGGATCCACTCCCACCAATAAGTGGAGCTTATCTCTTATTGTGCATGGAATGCATCATAGTCCTCTAAGATAAGATAGAAGAGTAGAAGGTAGGTTATTGAAGGCTCACACCGAATCAACCAGTGAATCACTAAGTTTCCTTAGGTGCATGAGATTAGAGATATGCACCGGATCTATCGGGTAAACATGATGTGTTGTCGGTACTGAGAAGGAAGGATAGGTTTGTCACTTTGACAAACTAGCTGATAGGAGAACCGGTCTAGTGATGAAGAAGGAAAAGTTAAAGCAGTTGCAGACAGAGAGAGCAACCGGATTGAAGATGGAGAAAGGTGTTACCATAGATGTAGACAGATGGAGG
Source organism: Cryptomeria japonica (assembly GCF_030272615.1). Taxonomy (NCBI): domain Eukaryota; kingdom Viridiplantae; phylum Streptophyta; class Pinopsida; order Cupressales; family Cupressaceae; genus Cryptomeria; species Cryptomeria japonica. The sequence goes on along the minus strand of NC_081413.1, from coordinate 64,842,901 downwards.
TTGTTGAAGGTTGATGACATGGTGTCATCAAGGTGGCTACCAGTAAGTATGTCCACTGGTAAAGCTGACAAGGTGCAGAAGTGTAAAGGCTCCCATCTATTGAAGATGTGCATGAGTTAGGTTGACAAGTGTGCTGACCGAATTAGGTGTTCCACTAGAAGAGAAGCAAAGTGCAAGGTTGAAGATAGACCTGTTAGGGTATAACCGGGAGGGTTTGTGAACTAGTAGATGAACCTAGTTGTGTGGTTGGTAGGTGATCTTGTCTGAACGAACTCAGAAGACTCAACATAGGTGGATGTCGATAGAGATTCCATATGGAGTGCAAGTGTCAAACCAATGGACCGTGCATTGTCAGTGAAGTAGGTGGTGATCGGTCAATATTAATGTCGATAGCGCGTTTCATGGGTCAAGAGCAGAAGGGTGTGGCCCAAGACTAATCAGAGGATAATGATCAGATTTGATGACTTCATGATCAAGGTTGAGTGTCCAGGTGTTGATTAGGGTAGGTAAAGCTATCTGCATGATCGCTTCATAGCTGTTTGACAAGTGCAGACCGAAGGAGGTGTCATGTTTGTCAAATAGGGAAAATGTGTTCTGAATGCATTAGGATTGGCAGAGTCTGATTGATCTGTTATAGGTGGTTGATCTCTAGATGGAGATCTAATTGGATTTGGTTTGCCTTGGGGTCAATAAAGAAACCCTAGCGAGTCATAAGTTTGAATGTCGGTAATGGCGAGAAAACTCAAGGATAAATATGTTGAGTCATGACTGAAGATGATTGATGATGCTATAGGCTGGGTAATAAAATATAGAGAGTGAAAGAGAAGCAGAGAATCCATCAACAATCACAAAGGAGATTGTGTGCTTGAGAGAGAACCAGTAAGAAGAGTTCAACCAGCGAGGGTGGGGTGACCGATAAACTGTCATTGAGTTAGACAGTGAAATACACTGGTAAGGTAAGAAGCAGCAATGATTAAATAGCAGACATTTAACAAAGTGAAGAAGACCGGTGGTGGTTAGCAGTAGTGTGATAGAAGAGAACCGGCAAAGAGAAAAAGACTAGAAAAGAAGAAGCAGAAGTTGAATCAGTAAGGTTGCAGTAGAGAGTGAGTTGCAGTAGGAGATAAGGTTGCAGCAGAGAGGTGAGCAAAGAACCGGTAGAGAATTGGCTAGAGGTGAACCGGTGGAGAGACTTGCATGATAGTTACAAAGTTCTTTTGTAACAACGAGATTATTTTTGTATCTATTATATGATCTTTTAATCACTAAGTTGGAGCTTGGTGCAGGAGTTGGTGCTCCTTGGGTTGGTGCTCCTTAGTGATAGTTCTGATACTTAATATAAGTATAGATCCAACAACCAACAAGAAGAGGGGGGGGGGTGAATCATTCAAACTTAATCCACCATAAAAACATCAGATTCAACCTCGGTAACATATATTTCAGTAATATAACCAAAACTGTTAAACATGTAAACTCAAAAGCATATAAACATTATAAACCTCATAACACTAGATTTAACGTGGAAACCCAAATAGGGAAAAACCATTGTGGGATTTTGGACCCACCAAGAAATATACTCTTCTAGAGTATGCTTGGTTAAAAGCAAATCCTGTTAAAAATTACAAACACATTGCTAGATGTGACCCGGTTAAGGGATTTCCCTTAGATCTGTTAGGATCTTCACCTTGTTAGAAGTGACCTTGTTAAAGGATTTCAAACACTCAATCAGAATGTCACCTTGCTAGAGGGTTTTACAAATAAGACTGTTAAGTCCACTCGGTTAAGAGATTTTCTATCACTTTCACAAAATAACAGTAATAAAATCTATCTACAACTTCACATCTAAAATGCTAAAGTAGATTCCTATTTGCTCAATACAATCTAGACATAAAACTAATCTTGTTTATCTATTGGGCTTCTATATTCTGTTATTCTAACAGGTCTTCAAGCTTTTGTGCTCAGTAATCACTATGTAGCATCCCTGTGTAGACACTTGCCCGCATACATTGTTTATCAACAGTTTCCTTTTTTATAAACAATTAGGTAACCGCTTAATCTCCTTGATCACATTTCCCATGATCAATCATAGCCATCAAATCTTCTATCTTGTCTAGGTTCAATGCATCTTTCGATCTGAAAATGTTTTACCCCGCCTTGGAACTTGCATAGTAGTCTTGGAACTTGTGCTAGGGTATTGTGGTTCAATCTAAGCTGTAGATATTCATGCCAACTTTTCATTACCTTAGATTCGTTAACAAACTTCATTCACGACTCACCAATCATTGATCAATTCCAGCTCATCAGCTTCCTTCATTAAATAACGCATGCAAACATTTAATGCATTCCATTATAGCTCGGTTACAACTCGGTAACAACTTGGTGAATACTAAACTTCACTCGGTAGACATTCTGCCTTCATTAACCAATAGCAATAACCTTAGGGTTTACCGACTAGGTTCCTTAGGGTTTACCAACCAGGTTCTTTGCTTGATAACATAGTATAGTATTGACCTTTACATTTTACAACACATGTATGATGTTAAAACAATCTAAAACATCATGATCTCATCATTGTCTGACTCGGTAGTAGTTTCCCATTGAATACCTTATTCATCCCCTTATTCATCATATTCTTTTCTGTGTCTTTTACCGACATCTTTATAATCTTCATATCATACTTCTGAAGATATGGCAATAGCATATTGAACTAGAAAATCAATTTCTTGACATCAATGACAAAATAATAATATCAAGACAGTAAAACATCCTTAATCAGTTATATCCATAATCATCAACAACCTTCTCAATATCCTTATGAAATGCCAACAATCTTTCATTGTCTGTTATGATGCAATATTGCCAACAATCTCCCCCTTTGGCATTGATGGCAAAACCAATTGATTTGACCTTAAAAGATTTGGATTGTTGTGATTCTGAAATACTGAAATGCTCTCCCCCATACATTAGACTTCTCCTGTTTTTAGTCTTCTTTCCAATCTATAGTCTACTCAATTTTCTTTTAGTCTTATCACCTGATAGGTCTTCTTCCTCTATATTAGTCTTCTCCCCCTTTTTAGGTCTTCTCCCCCTTTGACAACAATGCCAAAAAGTAAAGAACTAAAACATAGTTACTTTTTGTAAAAAGTGATTTCCTGCTGTTGTGTATCAATTGAGTCTCGGTCAGAGCATTTGTCTTCAATTCTTGTTCCCTGTAATATTTCCTGTACACCTTTAGAAAAAATCCTAAAGTGTATAAATCAGCATCAACTCCCAAAAGATATTCAATAGAGTCATCGGATTGATGCTTTCACCGAACTCGGTCAGTGAGTAGAAGATAACGGTAGGACCCCTAACTTACTTCTGAGAAATTGAAAAGTGTCCCTTGGTAGTGGCTTGGTGAAGATATCTACTATTTGTTCCTTTGTGCTAACATACTCCAACACCACTTTCTTCTCTTGAGCTTCTTCTCTAAGATAATGATATTTGATAGAGATGTGCTTTGTCTTAGAGTCCATAACAGGATTCTTTGAAATATTATTGGCACTAGTATTGTCACAGAATATAGTTACTGGCTCGGTAACTTTCTCATTGATACCTTCCAATAGTTGTTTGATCCATGCAATGTTGGTACAATTCAATGCTGCGGCAACTTATTCAGCTTCTACTATTGACTGTGAAACACATCCTTGTTTCTTGCTAAGCCAACTCACTAGTCTTTCTCCTAAAAAGAAAGCTCCTCCACTTGTGCTTTTTCTGTCATCAAGGTTACCTGCCTAGTCAACATCAGTATAAAATTTTAAATCAAAATCATTTCCTTTCTGATATACTAAGCCATAATCCTTTGTGCCTTTAAAGTATCTAAAAATTCTTTTGATTGTTGTCATGTGTGTTTCCTTAGGATCTGCAGAGAATCTTGCAACTATACCTATTGCATGTGTTATATCTAGTCTGTTGTGAACAACATATTGTAGCTTTCCAATCATGGATCGGTAAAGTGTCTCATCAACAAATGCAGATTCATCATTCTTTGACAATTTACAATTGGTAGTCATAGGAGTACTTATTGGTTTTGAATCCTCCATTCCAAATTTCTTCAAGATTTCCTTTATGTACTTGGATTGAGTAATGAAAATTTCATTTTTCATTTGCAGTATCTGTAAACCTATAAAATACTTTACCTCACTGATTAATGACATCTCAAATTTTTTGCTCATTTCATTTCCAAAGTTCTTGCATAAAGAGTCATTTCCACAAAATATAATATCATCAACAAATATGACTAAGATCAGTATTCCATTTTCAACATTCTTCATGTACATGTTGTTGTTCTCACTTGTCCTTATAAAACCAATCTTAATCAAATAAGAGTGCAATCTTTCATACCATGCTCTAGGTGCTTGTTTCAAACCATATAAAGCTTTGTTCAATTTACATACCTGATCTTTATTTTTGTCTTCAACAAATCCTTCAAGTTGTTCAATAAAAACTTCTTCTAATATTCCATTCAGAAATGTAGATTTGACATCCATTTGATATACCTTGAAATTTTTGAAAGCAGCAAAGGCCAAGAACGTTCTCACTCCTTCAAGTCTAGCAACATGTGCAAAAGTTTCACCATAATCAATTCCTTCTTCTTGAGCATAACCTTTGCAAACTAGTCTTGCTTTGTTTGGAATGACCTCTCCTTTTTCATTTAGCTTGTTTCTGAAAATCCACTTTGTACCGATTACATTTTTGTCCTTTGGTCTTGGGATTAGTGTCCATGTGTCGTTCTTCTTGATTTGATCAATCTCTTCTGTCATAGCATTTATCCAATCTTCATTGTTAAATGCCTCTTTTACTATTCTCGATTCAAATTCAAATATCAAACATGTGTTTTATCTCAGTTTGTTCCTTGTCATCATTGGATCATCCTTATCTCCTATAATCTGACTTGGTGCATGATGTCTTCTGACATACTTGGCTAATACAGGCTTGGTAGGCTCTGTATGATCTTCTTCATCATTGGGTAATTGGATATTCTCTTCATTTTCTTCAACAGTCTTCTCGGTAGGACTTCTCAGTTGAACATAGACAAATTCATCATAGTCTTCTAGTTCCTTGGAATTTCCTTCATCATTTCTGTAGCGTCGTAAATTGTACGCACTTGCTAAAGCAGTACAATTTCACACCTAGTTTAGCACCCGCCTTGGCGCATTTTGCATTTTGCATTACATTTCCCCTTTAGCACTTAATTAGTCAAATTAATTAGGTCTAAGGTTCTATTTCATCATCTCCCACATCATAAAGTAGGGCCCTTTCATTAAAGTGTGCCCCTTTCATTTTATTCTTCCAATACATCATTTAATCAAAAACCCTAATTAGGTCCTATTTTGAACTTGGGGGCTTGATTTTGGGGGTCAAAACATCTCAAAATCAGCTGTAACTTCAGGATTCTCTCTAAAATCATCATATCCGATGGTCCTGAAAATTTGGTAAAAAGTTGTCGGGACCATGGCGCCCGGAGTGCAACATGGTCCCGGACATTTTTCCCGAAATTTTAGGAGCGCGATCCAATCATAAAATAAAGCTTAACCCCAAGAAATTGGCGGGATATTCAATCTCTAGGTCGGCCAAAAGTCGAAATTAAGACCTAGGGTTTCATACATAAGAGCTCTCTTTCTTCATTTGAAAGGATCCGATTTTGGTTTTCAGGAACTTCATATGCAGCGAAAGAGCAGATCTTTGAAGACTTCAACATCTTACAACATCCTTCTATCAAGCATCTATCAAATTCATTCATCCATTTAGGGCTTGGAAGACATTGAATAACAATAGGAGATTACCGACTGAAGATTGGCTTGTACTCCTCCCTTGAGGGTTGGGTATGATTTCATGTTATTTTCATGTCTTTACATAAGCTTCAATACATCATTTATTCATGCTTTAGATCACTTTGCATCTTGATTTAGAGCATTTACATTATCATTTACAAGCAATTAGGGTTTACTTTCTAGGTTGCTCTAGTTTGCTTTCTTGCATTTAAGGACCTTGCACACACACTAGGTCTGCACACACAATACATTTTACAATACAACTTGGCTATTCGTGGAGGTGGAAATCACCGAAGTGGGGGTTTGACTAAGGCAAAACCCTATACAGCCACCCACCACACCTTTTCAGATATAAGTGCAGGTTTCAGAATTCGGACGATGCCGCAAGTTACAGATCCGGAAGAAGCAGACGGAGACTGAACTTCACACCAAATCCCAGAGAAAAAGACCAGGACAGGGGCGTGGGGTGCCCTAGTCCTACCAGGACAGGGGCGTTGGGTGCCCTGGTCCTCCTGACAAACAGCATTTTCAACATTTTTGACAGCTTTTCCAGAGTGCAAAACAGCAGTTTTCGGAGCAGTTTCAGGGGCAGAATCAGGACAGTGGCGCCCGCGCCCCCGTCCCGAACATTTTCAGTCAGATTTTAACTCCGGGTACGCATTTACATTCTTGTCTTGTCCTTGTGTTTACAGCTTTCCATTATTTAAGTTCAATTCTGCAAATCTTGTTATTAGTTCATACTTGCACTTTGGGGTTTGGGATTGAACTTGCATCATTTTATCTTTTAATTACAACAAAGGAATAGAAATCCTAATAGGTAACCCGTGGCTCTCTCTTCCACAAAAATAAGTAGCCAATTGTGTGATACCTCTAGGCTCTTTCGTATTCCACAAGTGTGTGGTTGAAAGTGAGATTAGGGCATGTTTGCTTAGTGTCACTTTTTCCCCCACACATTTTTGGTGAACCCGACGTGAAACTATCATTGCTTCCTCTTGCATTGCATTTGTTAGATCTAGATCTAGATTTAGTGTGTTTTCATTTCATTTTCATTAAAAAGAGAAAAAAAAAAAAAGTGTGTTTCTTTGCGTTGTGTGTTTAAATTTTGTGCAATTTCAAAATGTCAGATTTTTATTTGCAAGATGTTCATATTTGTGATGATTATGAGTTAGATGAAGCTTTAGATGAATTTTTGAAACCTAAATATACCAAACCTTCATTTTACCAAAAACTCATAAACATTGTTACTATGCCATTTCGTTGTGATGAGAAAGATAAGTCGAATGATTCCTCTCAAGGGTACATTCCTATCAGCTCTTCCACTAAATCTAGTAACATGGTTGTTTTCAATGATCCCCTCTATGAAGAGATATCTCCTTTTGAATCAAAAGATAAACCTTTTAATAGATATGATCATGCTTTTTTGGATGATGCCCTTGATGACTTTGTGGCTCCTAAAAAATGCTCCCTTCATGAGGATCCTTTTGTGCAAGAAGATGACATCATCCCTACATTTCCTAGTGATGGCCTTTCCTTTTCCAACAAAATTCCCACTAGAGATGATGAATTAATGATAAATGCTTACCCTTCTCCTAAAGTTTGTCTTACCCATAAGAATCCCTTAGAGAAAGAAGATGAGATAATAAGCAATTTCCTTAATTCTCTCTCCCCTAAAGATCATATTGAACATATTTTGAGGAAAGAGGATGAGTTTAACACATCTATTAATGCTCTCCCTCCTAAGGATGAGGAATTAATAAACAATGTTATCTCCTCTCCCGAAATTGACAATACTTCAAACATTCCTTTCAACAACCTCACTATTTGGGATGAACCATTAGAAGAAGGTATAGATTATTCTTTACCCCTAGCCAAAGGGGATGAAATCAAGATTGAAAACTCCCTTGATAGTTTCTCCCCTTCCTTGAATCTCAATTATTCTCCCTCTAAAAATAAAGCATCTCCCTCTCCTCAACTTGGTTCTACTCATAAGGAAACCCTAGTTCAAAGCAAGATGGTTAACATCTCTTTCAAAGATCTCTCTCTCAAAAGTGAGACTTTAGAGAGTAATGTTGATCCTTCTCCTAGAGAGTTTATTCCCCATGTAGATCCTTTGATGATAGAGGATGATATGACCTTTCCTAGTATTACTCTTCCTACTAGAACATCAATGCCTATCCCTTGTCTCTCTCCTAAAATTGATCTAATCTGTGATAAGATTTTAGTGCAAGAGAAGACTATCAATAATTCTTCCAACACTTTTGTTCATTCCTCTAAACTATCCTCAATCAATTTGATACATGTGAATGAAACACCTAACAAACCTCTCTTCACTGTCCAAGGTGCTTGCCCTTCTCAAAATTCTCAACCTTTAAATAAGCCTATCTTAGTGGTTCAAGGTGGTTATGCTAATGATTCTTTTTGCACTCCTAAGAAACCTGTTATTACTGTGCAAGGAGGTTATTCCTCTAAGAGCCCTTATGAGTATGCTAAGCAATTGACTAGAGAGAGTTATCATGCGGTTGCCCATACTTATAATACTAGAAACAATAGGCAACCTAATCCTCCTCCAGTTATCCCAACTTCACTTCCTCCTTCCCAACCTATTCTTCCCCAAGCTCCACATATTTCACAAGTTCTTGGTAAGGAATATGATCTCATAAAACAACTTAAAACTACCCCTGCTAAGATATCCCTTTGGGATTTGATCCAAACTTCTTCTGCTCATCATGGAATGTTACAAGATGCCTTGAAAGATTTGAATGTTCCTCCACCTAATACATCTAGTAATATAGTGTCTTTGGTTAACTCTGTGATGAATCCTAAAGCTCAAATTGTGTTTACTCAAGACGAGTTGCCTACTAGTGAAATTCAACAACAATATGATCCCTTGATGATTGTGGTTATCATAAATGACACTGCTATAAGACGAACACTGGTAGATAATGGCTCTGGCCTTAATGTGTGTAGCATTAATCTATTGCATAAGATGAATGTGGATACATCCCTTATTGAGCCTGACTCTCATCCCATTCAAGGCTTTGATAATGTGGCTAAGTCTTCATTAGGTATTATCACCTTACCCATCACAGTGGGACTTGTTACTTTGCCTACTCCTATCCATGTTATGTCGGGAAATCTAACATACAACTTGTTATTAGGGAGGCCTTGGATTCATAGTATGCAAGCTGTCCCCTCTACATTGCATAGACAAGTTAAATTTATTTATAACAATAAGACATATACCTTGATAGGTGATACTAATCTTCGGGCTTGTTTGCAAACATCTACTTCCAAAGGGTGTTCTTCTAAATCTTCCTCTTCTAATGATGACTCTTTAAACAAGATACCTATGAACAAATCATCATCCTCTGATAGTCAAAATTCTTTGGATAAGTCTGAAGTTCCTGAAGAAAATTCTTCTCAACTTGAATCTACACATGAAAAGGCTTTTGATCCTGAGAAGGTTCTCGTAGAAGATGATTGGGGATCTCTTGACTTTAATCCCACCTTTGTAGGTGAGTATAGGGTTCCTCCTCGAGTGCTTAAAGTTAAAGAGAAGGAAGAAGCTAAAAATCAATCAATCTTACCTAAACCTATGAGCAATAATTTTGTGGCCGCTTCTCAAACTTCTTCTCCTCACACCTCTAATTATGAAGAGTTTGATTCTTTGTCTTATGAAAAATCACCTTCTCTTCCTGAAATGGCTAATCATTATGGTCGTGGTTTTCGCATTTTTGCTAAGCATGGGTATCATGGAAATGGTTGTGGCGCTCATGAACAAGGGATAAAAGTTCCTCTAGAGACTAATTTTCACAATTATGTCTTTGGACTTGGCTATAATCCCTGCAAACGTACCAAAGCATCTAAAAGACCATCTCTCAATGTGAATGCTATATTTAGTAGTGATGATGATCTCACTTCAACTAAATCATCTTCTACTTCTATCAACTCTCATTCCCCTCATAAGGAAATCTTGGCAATGAACAAATCTCTTTATGAATCACCTCAAATTTCTAAATCCACTTATGAATCTTTATCTCCTATTCATCATAAAGTCCTTTCCTCTAGGGATAAGGCTCTAATAAATTACACTCATCCCTCTTCTAAGATTTCATGTGAATTTTCTTCTTCAATCTTTATCATTTTATACATGTTCTTGATCTCACTTATAGTTGAGCATTTAACATGTCATATTCAAATACCTCATTTAGTCTATCATGTCTTTAAATAACATTAATGGCTATTATGTTGCTCATCATTATGTGACATTGGTAGCTCATTTACTGGGGGCTCATTGTCATTCATGATGGTACAATTTCAAGTGCAATCATATTTTTGAAGCGACATAATAGCCTAATTTTCTTGTTCCTATGGGGACAAGAGTGATTTCATACATCTCTTCTTTTGCTTATGTCTAAATATCCCCCTAGAAGACCGTGTAAATCCTTCTCATTGACCTTATCCTTGGAAGGCAATGATCTTTCCTTATTTTTATCTAAGGATCCACTTTTTCCTATTTTGTGGATGGTGTGGACTTTATTACTTGATGTTATGCCTTGTACGCATTTGTTGTTGTTTGTTCAAAGGATTCTCTCTTACAAGAGGTGTAAGTCCTTGACTACAACCTCTTTTGCACTTGGTAAAATACATCCATAATGAATTCACTCTCCCAATTGGGTTAAAAAGAGCGTTATCCTTCATTAAGAATCACTTTCACCTCGCAAAAGAAGGAAGTATTGCATTCTTATTCTCTTCTTTGTCTTATTCTAGAAGATGTTATATTTGTCTAAGACAATTCCTCTCGGGGATAGGTGTCTTTTGTACAAAGATCTCTTCTCCTCTAAGGATCTCCTTTACACATACTACAAGATATCCCTTTTTTCAACTATCTTACCCTTGCTTAAAGAGTGCAAAACTCTCTTGCTTGGATCTATGACATTGTTGCATTTTGGGGTATCTTCTTTTGTGATGAAGGTAGGTATCCTTGTTCTACTTTGCTTATGACATAAAAATTACACTTTTTGAGCAATGGGTCATTCTCGGAACCAGAGCACAGACTCTTAGAGCGAGATGTCTCCATTTTTCTTTTATGCAAGGTGATTATTCTCAGAACCAGAGCACAGACTCTTAGAGCGAGATGTCATGCTTTTGTACTATACATATACAGGTTGTAGCATACTCAGGCATAGACTCCTATGAGGTGCTTCTAACCTCCTTTACACACACATGCACGAGGTTGAGTGGAACTAGCGGCATAAGGCTAGACTTTCTCACTCTCCTCCCTTACATGGATCACCTAGACAGACTCTAGGGGCTAGTTTTCCATGTCCTTTTTCCCATGGATCACCTAGACAAGATCTAGGGGCGAGAAGTCCATGTTTTCTCTCTCACTATTCTTCTTGTGGATCACCAATGTGTGTATTCATGCTTTTTTCCTTTCTTTTCTTCTCTTTGCATTTTGTTTCCATTTACATCCTTCATCTTGTGTTAGAGAACTCTCAAATCCTCACACTCTTTGTTGTGTTGGAATTGAGATTTAGTCCTCTTTCTTACCAAATGATTCTCCATTAGTTTTTGATCTCATATCAAATCTTCTTGTGAACATTTGTCATCAATATTCTTTAACAATTCGAAGTGGTAAACATGATACCCTGTTTCAACTCACTAAAATTAGCAAGCCGAAATAGGGGGGGGCATATAGCTACCCTCAAATTTTCATCACCTTCCTTAGTAAGCATTAGGTGATTTTGTGATCTAACGTGTGTTTTGTAGGGTGCGGTTCCTAACTGTGTACTGCAGATACCGCTGGGGGGCTTCGTTCGACAGACTTATGGATATATCCTTTTTCAAATAATGTTTACTTTTCTGTACTTTAGCTTGCATATGCACATAGTGTTCATATGACCGCTAAAGTGGGGGCTAAATGTAGCGTCGTAAATTGTACACACTTGCTAAAGCAGTACAATTTCACAACTAGTTTAGCACCCGCCTTGGCGCATTTTGCATTTTGCATTACATTTCCCCTTTAGCACTTAATTAGTCAAATTAATTAGGTCTAAGGTTCTATTTCATCATCTCCCACATCATAAAGTCGGGCCCTTTCATTAAAATGTGCCCCTTTCATTTTATTCTTCCAATACATCATTTAATCAAAAACCCTGATTAGGTCCTATTTTGAACTTGGGGGCTTGATTTCGGGGGTCAAAACATCTCGAAATCAGCTGTAACTTCAGGATTCTCTCTAAAATCATCATATGCGACGGTCCTAAAAATTTGGTGAAAAGTTGTCGGGACCATGGCGCCCGGAGTGCAACATGGTCCCGGACATTTTTCCCGAAATTTTAGGAGCGCGATCCAATCATAAAATAAAGCTTAACCCCAAGAAATTGGCGGGATATTCAATCTCTAGGTCGGCCAAAAGTCGAAATTAAGACCTAGGGTTTCATTAATAAGAGCTCTCTTTCTTCATTTGAAAGGATCTGATTTTGGTTTTCAGGAACTTCATATGCAGCGAAAGAGAAAATCTTTGAAGACTTCAACATCTTACAACATCCTTCTATCAAGCATCTATCAAATTCATTCATCCACTTAGGGCTTGGAAGACATTGAAGAACAATAGGAGATTACCGACTGAAGATTGGCTTGTACTCCTCCCTTGAGGGTTGGGTATGATTTCATGTTGTTTTCATGTCTTTTCATAAGCTTCAATACATCATTTATTCATGCTTTAGATCACTTTGCATCTTGATTTAGAGCATTTACATTATCATTTACAACCAATTAGGGTTTACTTTCTAGGTTGCTCTAGTTTGCTTTCTTGCATTTAAGGACCTTGCACACACACTAGGTCTACACACACAATACATTTTACAATACAACTTGGCTATTCGTGGAGGTGGAAATCACCGAAGCGGGGGTTTGACTAAGGCAAAACCCTATACAGCCGCCCACCACACCTTTTCAGATATAAGTGCAGGTTTCGGAATTCGAACGACGCCGCAAGTTACAGATCCCGAAGAAGCAGACGAAGACTGAACTTCACACCAAATCCCAGAGCAAAAGACCAGGACAGGGGCGTGGGGCGCCCTGGTCCTGCCAGGACAGGGGCGCTGGGCGCCCTGGTCCCTGCGACAGGGGCGCTGGGCGCCCTGGTCCTCCTGACAGACAGCATTTTCAGCATTTTTGACAGCTTTTCCAGAGTGCAAAACAGCAGTTTTCGGAGCAGTTTCAGGGGCAGAATCAGGACAGTGGCGCCCGCGCCCCCGTCCCGAACATTTTTAGTCAGATTTTAACTCTGGGTACGCATTTACATTCTTGTCTTGTCCTTGTGTTTACATCTTTCCATTATTTAAGTTCAATTCTGCAAATCTTGTTATTAGTTCATACTTGCACTTTGGGGTTTGGGATTGAACTTGCATCATTTTATCTTTTAATTACAACAAAGGAATAGAAATCCTAATAGGTAGCCCGTGGCTCTCTCTTCCACAAAAAGAAGTAACCAATTGTGTGATACCTCTAGGCTCTTTCTTATTCCACAAGTGTGTGGTTGAAAGTGAGATTAGGGCATGTTTGCTTAGTGTCACTTTTTCCCCCACACAATTTCTTTCTGCAAATTCATCAATTTTCACATTTGCACTTTCTACTATTTTGTTAGATGATTTGATCAAACATTTAAATGCTTTGCTTCTAGAATAATACCCTAGAAACGTTCCTTCTTCACTTTTCTGATCAAATTTGCCATTTCTATCATCTTTGTGAACATAGCATCGACTTCCAAAGATTTTAAAATAACTTACATTAGGTTTCTTATCATACTAGATTTCATATGGTGTCTTCAAAGTACCTTTATTCAATTGAACTTAGTTCAAGGTGTAAATTTTTGTGCTTATTGCTTCTCTCCAAAATGTTTGTGGCACCTTCTTTTCAATCATTGGTGTTCTAGCACAATCCACAATAGATCTATTTCTTCTCTCAGCTATTCCATTCTGTTGTGGAGTTCTAGGTGCAGAGACTTGTCTTTTAATACCATGATCATTGCAAAATAAGTTGAACTTATCAGATGTGAACTCTCCTCCTCTATCTAATCTAAGACATTTCAGATGTCTTCCTGTTTCATTTTCAACTCTTGCCCTGTACCATTTAAACATTTGATAAGCTTCTGATTTTTCTTTTAGAAACATTACTGACATCATCCTTGAATAGTCATCCACAAATAATATGAAATATTTATCACCATAATAACTTTGAACTTTCATAGGACCACAAAGATCAGTGTGCACTAGATCTAAAATTCCATTAGAAGTGTAAGACTTACTTGTAAAGCTTGATCTTGTCAGATGTCTTACCCATGTGGCATACTCAGTACATAGCATTCTCAGGTTTTTCAAGACTCGGTAGACCTCTTACTCGGTGCTTCTTGCTTATTTTAATCAGATTATCAAAATGTACATGACAAAACCTTTTATGCCATAAACAGGTATCATCAATCTTTGCATACAAACACTTATTCAAGTTGAGTCAAGGTGAAATGTGTTACCTTTTGTTTGTGTCTCAGTAGTAGCTAACTTTCCATTCTTGTCATGAACTTTGACAATTCCTTTTTGAAATTCTATTCGGTAACCTATGTTGTTTAGCTATGCTACACTTAACAAATTGTATTTCAAACCTTCAACCCCATAAACATCATTGCATCTTGCATTATCAAGAAGTGTTATAGATCCTTTACCTCTTACTAGACATGGTGCATCATTACCAAATCTAACATAACCTCCATCATAATCTTCTAATATAACAAACTTGTGTTTATCTCATGTCATATGATGTGAGCATCCACTATCTATGATCCAAGAATCATTAGTGTTTATGTGAGATATTAGGGCTTTTTCTTCATACCTTTCTTCATCTGATCCATCTTTGATAGCCACATAAACTACTTCCTCTGTATCAGTCTCATCTGATTTATCGTTGTTGGATTCCTCATCAGCTATTAGGCATGTCTTTCTATCTCTTCTTTTGAAGTCTCGGTGTCCTCTGTAATGATTATCTTTCTATCTATCATCTTGGTAATCTCTCTTTTCAGTAAAATCTTTTTCAGGATAGTTAGAAGCCATATGTCCTATCTTATCACAATTGAAACATTTCAAAGGTAGCTATCCTTTATACTTACCTTTGCCTCTCGGTAACATTTGGGCTAATAGTGCTTCAAACTCTTCTTGCTTTCTGATTTCCTCATATAATTTGTGTACTGCCTCCATGTTCTTACAAAATCTTTCACTTCCTCCACTATGATCTCCTTCAAAGTACTTGTACTTTCTTTCATTGAAATCATTAGATTCATCAAGATGAAAAGAACTAAATGCAGATTCAACTTTATTTACCGAAGATCCACTATTATCAAAGTTACTTAACTCAAATGCATGTAGCTTACCAATAGTAGCATCTAAAGAAACTAGCATATTAGGTACAAACCTCAATTTGTTGATTGCAAAGACTCGGATTGCATAAGCCTACTTGTTATATCCTTTTCTTCAATGGTTCCACCTGCTCCTTTGATTTGATTGACAATCTCCTTTAGTCTTGTACTATACTAAGTTATGTTCTCACCTTCATTCATCCTCATAGATTCAAGTTGTCCTCTTAGACTATCTACTTTTTCTCTTTGAACATGTTCATCTCCTCCATATACTGATATGAGCTTATCCCACATTGCCTTTGCATCATTGCAACCTTCTAGATCATTAAACTCTGAGTCGGTCAATGCAGATGTTATTTCAATCATTGCTTGAATATGTTCTTTCTTTTCCTTTATCTCGTCCATAGTCAATGGATAGGTGCTCAGTGTGACAAAATCATTCTCCGGATAGTATATAGCATATTCTCCAACTCTTGATAGATGTAGCTTCATCCTTTTCTGCCATGTAGAGAAACTTGACTTGTTTAGCTTCGGTGCATCCCTGTTATACATCTTGGATCTTTAACTCAAGTGCCTTTAAACTTTCCTTCCGGAGTCCAAAGCTCTGATACCAATTGATAGTTCTGATACTTAATATAAGTATAGATCCAATAACCAACAAGATGAGAGGGGGAGGTGAATCATTCAAACTTAATCCACCATAAAAACATCCGATTCAACCTTGGTAACATATATTTCAGTAATATAACCAAAATTGTTAAACATGCAAACTCAAAAGCATATAAACATCATAAACCTCATAACACCAGATTTAACATGGAAACCCAAATAGGGAAAAACCACTGTGGGATTTTGGACCCACTAAGAAATATACTCTTCTAGAGTATGCTCGGTTAAAAGCAAATCCTATTAAAGATTACAAACACATTGCTAGATGTGACCCGGTTAAGGGATTTCCCTCAGATCTGTTAGGATCTTCACCTTGTTAGAAGTGACCTTGTTAAAGGATTTCAAACACTCAATCAGAATGTCACCTTGCTAGAGGGTTTTACAAATAAGACTATTAAGTCCACTCGGTTAAGAGATTTTCTGTCACTTTCACAAAATAACAGTAATAAAATCTATCTGCAACTTCACATCTAAAATGCTAAAGTAGATTCCTATTTGCTCAATACAATCTAGACATAGAACTAATCTTGTCTATCTGTTGGGCTTCTATACTCTGTTATTCTAACAGGTCTTCAAGCTTCTGTGCTCAGTAATGTAGCATCCCTATGCATACACTTTCCCACATACATTTTTTATCAATAGTTTCCTATTTATAAACAATTAGGTAACCGCTTAATCTCCTTGATCAAATTTCCCATGATCAATCATAGCCATCAGATCTTCTATCTTGTCTAGGTTCAATGCATCTTTCGATCTAAAAATGTTTTACCTCACCTTGGAACTTGCATATTAGTCTTGGAACTTGTGCTAGGGTATTGTGGTTCAATCTGAGTTGTAGATCTTTATGCCGACTTTTAATTGCCTTAGATTCATTAACAAACTTCATTCATGGCTCACCAATCATTGATTAGTTCCAGCTCATCAGCTTCCTTTATTAAATAATGCATGCAAACATTTAATGCATTCTGTTATAGCTCGGTTACAACTCGGTAACAACTCAGTGAATACTAAACTTCACTCGATAGACATTCTACCTTCATTAACCGATAGCGATAACCTTAGGGTTTACCGACTAGGTTCTTTGCTTGATAACATAGTATAGTATTGACCTTTACATTTACAACATATGTATGATGTTAAAACAATCTAAAACATCATGATCTCATCATTGTCTGACTCGGTACTAGTTGCCCATTGAATACCTTATTCATCCCCTTATTCATCATATTCTTTTCTGTGTCTTTTACCAACCTCTTTATAATCTTCATATCATACTTCTCAAGATATGGCAACATCATACTAAATTAGAAAATCAATTTCCTAACATCAATGACAAAATAATAATATCAAGATAGTAGAACATCTTTAATCAGTTATATCCATAATCATCAACAACCTTCTCAATATCCTTATGAAATGCCAACAATCTTTCATTGTCTGTTATGATGCAATATTGCCAACACTTAGGTTGGTGCCCTTAAGCAAGAGTGGTACTCCTTGGGTTGGTGCCCTAAATGTTGTAACTAAATTTTTCATTGTTGGGCTGGATTGGAGCAATAATCTCTAGCCACATTTCTCACTGAGGTTTTTTCAATCTTGGGTTTTCCTCGTACATCTGATGGTATGTGATGTCCCGTTTATGTGCGGTTACATTTGTATCATCCTCCCATCTAACCGATATGTTTGCTTTATGTTAGATTTGTTAGCCGGTATACACACATAGGATAGAAAAGGGTTAAGTTTGGAAATCACTGATTCACCCCCCCCCCCTTGCAGTGGCATCTTGTGTTCAACGGAGCATTTTTGGGGATCCAAATTCTTCTGCTTCACCTTTAAGCTCAAAAAAGTCAAAAGGAAGCTTTTGGATTGTAACAAGGAACATTTTGGAAACATCTTTGATTCAAAAGAGAAATTAGAAAAAGGACTGGAAGAACTAAATGAGGTAGTAATAAAGGAGTGGATGGACCAAAATAGGTTTCAAAAGGAGAAAGAGATTTTAGGTCAATATGAAGACATTTTAGCTAAAAAGGAAGTTTTATGAAACAAAAATCAAGGGAGACATGGCTGGAAGTGAGTGATAAAAATACAAAATTCTTCCATAATAGTACTAAGAAGAGGATGAATACAAATAGGATCAACAACATTAAGGATGAGGCAGGCTTCCTTATTGAAGATCCTAAAGATATGGCTACAAAGGCTAAAAACTTATTTAGGAATGTCTTAAATAACTGGGGTTCTTTAAACCTGGTAGCTCAATCAAAAATTTTGGCAAATATTCCTAAATTGATTACACAAAGTCAAAATAGAATGTTAAATGGTAAATTCTCAACTTCAAAAATTAAGACAACTCTTTATCAAATGCACCCTGATAAAGCCCCAGGACCGGATGGCTTTCTAACATGCTTCTTCCAGAAATGTTGTCACATTTAGGGAGATGAGTTAGTGGAGGCTCTGGAAGCAGCTGGAAACTCAGGAAGGTTATTGAAGGAGATTAACAATACCTTCATTGCCTTAGTTCCTAAAATAGAGCAACCTAAATCATTTGATTAGTACACACCAATATCTCTTTGCAATATCATCTATAAGATACTCACTAAAGAATTAACTAACAGATTAAAAACAATCCTCCCACACAACATAGCCAAAGAGCAGACTGGTTTTGTCCTCGCTAGGTCAATCTTCAATGGAATTATCATAGCCCAAGAATTTATACACTCCATCCAAAAGAATCTTAATCCAGGAATGCTAATAGAACTAGATATTAAAAAAGCTTATGACAAATTAGATTAGAGGTTTTTGTGTAAATGCCTTGAAGCATTTTGCTTCTCCGAGAAATAGATCAATTTAATCTTTGAGTGTATCTCTAGTCTCAGAGTCATAATATTTATCAATGGACCCCCTAGAGGTTTCTTTGAAATTTCTAGATGCCTTAGACAAGGAGATCCAATATCTCCCTTCCTCTTCATCATAATGGTAGAGGCCTTAGGTAGAACCATAGCTAAGGCTCATAACAATAATCAGACTAAGGGTATTAAAGTAATAAATGGTATAGAACCGGTTACTCATCAGTAGTTTGCTAATGACACCATGCTAATGGGAACAACCAGAAAGTCAGAAGCTAGGAGGTTCGGGAAAATTCTAGCAGATTATTCCAAAACCTCTAGGCAATTGGTTAACCGGGACAAGTCAAAGAGCTTCTTCTTCAATAGTCCACCTTTGCTGGAAACAAAGATCTGCAACATCTTTGGATATAGGAAAGGATAACTAACCTGCAAATATTTAGGTTTGCCTTTGACCAAAGGGAAAAGGAATAAAACTTTATGGGATAATATCTTATCCAAGATAGACAAGAAGATTGAGTCTTGGAAGAAAAAGTGGCTCTCCCTAGAAAGGAAAACAACAATGCTAGAAATCATGTTATCCATTGTACCTAGCTATCTTGGGATATAGTCAAAGGAGACAAAGCCCTATTCTAGGAGAATTCTTGGGGAGGATATATGGCTTTAGATGGATTGATGAACAACACCCTTATTAAATAAAGGTTAACAACTCAGTGGGGTAGGTATGTTAATGACTATGTGGAATTCCCAAAGGATGACCCCTCCCTGGGATGGAGATGGAAATCTTTAGACAACTTGAATCTTCCCCAGCAGGAAGTGGAGTCATTCATAAAAATTATAGACAAAAGGAAACTCTCTTTTAGAAAGGGTGAGGAAAAACCTATCTGGATAGGATCTAAATTAGGATCCTACAATGTCAAAGAAGGTTACAATTTATTAAATAAAAAGCTTTAACATCATGTATTAACCTCTATCCCAACTCATCTTTGTTGGAGAAACCTCTTCCTTCCCAAAGAAGGTATCTTTTCATGGGTAGCTCTTCAAGAGAGGATTTTAACAGCTGACTAGTTTACTAAAATTTGCTTTGAGGGCCCATCAAGATATCCCTTATATGAAAATGCATCAGAATCAGTAGACCACCTCTTGTTAAACTGCCAATATAACTACAAATGTTGGAAATGGTTATGTAATAGACTAGAATGGTCACCAACTATTCTAGATGAGCTACTTGGTTGGTTCAAAAGCTGTCCAATTTAGAGAAACAAAGGAACCTATAGCATCATATGGACATTAACTTCATCTATTATGATATGGGAGTTATGGAAAGAGAGGAATAGGAGAATTTTCAAAGGAAAATTCTTAGAAGTGGATCACTTGGTTCTAGAAATGGTGCAAACCATTGTGTAGGTTGTTAATAGCATATTTATCTCCCATAAAAAGAAGGAGGTAGTTCTTGTTGGTATAATGTGCGAATATGTGTTTGGATTGCCTAAGTGATCTGTTGTCACTATTGTCAACATATGACTTTGTGTGTTCCAATGTTGTAGTCAAATTAAGTGAGTGGCTTTGGCCAGTGCGTTGCAGTTGGGTTGTTGAAGATTAAAGGGTTTTGTGATAGGTATCTCTAGTTGATTCAACTAAAGTTTCAGTGGTTCGCATGGTGATTTGATCAAGTTATGAGATCCGGTATTGTTGTTGGTTTTCCAATTGTTTGGTGTTGATCAATGTTCTATATTTTTCACTGCATTGCTCCGTGTTGCAATATATTGGTTTACGGATTTGGAAAAGTGATTGGGACATTCTGGTGTGTCCTCTTGATTCAGATGGTTTATGATCTAGATGTCCGCAAGTGAATATTTATGTTTGATAGTCAGTTCAATTAGTGTTCTTGAAGTTCGGTATAATGATTTTGAATATTCTAGTAAGTGGTGTTGTTGCGGTTGTTTCTATGGTAATTCATGATGCTTGTGGATGTCTCTAGATTGTGTCCTATTTGTATTGGTGGTCTATATTGATCGTTGTTCTCATTGTTGATGATTTTCCTTGATCTGGTGATGTTCTTCATGTTCTTGGCCAACATGATGATTGTAGTATGTTGTGCGGGTTTGAGGCTTAATTCTTGGAGGCATTTCACATTCGAGGTGTTGATTTGGGTCCATATTATGTCTTAGTCAACGTTGTTTTGGTCCACATGTAATATTTTATTGTGTATGGTTGTGTCAACCTTGAAAGATAGGTAGATGGTATGTATAAATAAATGTAATACTTATGTGAGAGAGTGTCTATGTGTGTGAATAATGTTTGATCTTTCAAAATCAGTGAAGTAGAGTGAAGAAGTGTGAAGAAGTGCAAAGGAGAAAATTATGTGTTTTGTGCTTAACTGAAATTATAACTAGGAATGAGGAGATGCTATTCTATCAGTTCGTGATCTTCTAGATGTAATCTGAATGTGTTTGTAAGATAGTGAGTATTATCTGGGTTGTAGCCCTTTATTGTTTTGGAGCAATGAGCTCTAGGCAGTGTGCCTGAATGCATGTGCATTCCTCATTGAAATATTTCATATACTTCTAATAAGGTATCATCATATTGTGGGTAGGTTCCCACCGTGTTTTTTTGCTTGACAGGGTTTCCCACATCAAAAACTTGGTGTTATGTATGTTATTGATTCAATGTTGATTTATTGATTTATGCTTTCACTATTTATTATTAGATCTAAAATTGTGTTTGAGTTAACGAAAGATTTTGTGAAAACTAATTCACCCCCCTCCCTCTTAGTTTTCTAACTTGTTGCCAACAATTGGTATCAAAGCAGGTTCCTCTGGAGAAGCTTGATCACTTGAGGTGATCCAGGATGGCAACTTATAAGAAGGATAGTCTAAGATTTGATGGATTGAACTGCACTCTTTGGAAAAGCTGGATGGAGTGTCACTTGAGATGCATTGGTGAAGATTACTGGAAGATTACTAAAAAAGTGTATCAAATTCTTGCAAATGGTCCTATGACTCCGGATGAGATTAAAGAAGTTGAATACAATATTAGAGCTAAGGAAGAATTGTTGAGTGCCTTGACTAATTCTGAAATGACAAATGTGATGGATTTGCAGACACCACTCATGAGATCTGGAAGAAGTTGGAAACTTTGTGTGAAGGTTAGAGTCATGTGAAGAGTGCAAAGTTTCAAAGCTTGAAGGGAAAGTATGAGTTGTTGAAGATGGGTGAAGATGAGAACATTACTTCTTTTATGTGAAAGTAAATGAGCTTGTGTGCAATATCAGATGTGTCAGTGGAGTATTGGAAGAATCAGATTTTGTTGCTAAAGTGTTGAGATCCTTGCCTCCTTCTTACAAGCATAAAGTTGTTGCTATTGAGTAGATTCGGACCGTAATTACTGTGACTAGAGACATGTTGATTGGCGAGCTTGCTACCTTTGAATTGAGTGAGTTTTGTGACTCTCTTCCTAAGACTAAATCTACATTCAAAGCTACTATTTCTGGGAAGCAGAGATATGATCCAGGAGAAATTTCTTCAAGAAGGCTATCTAGATATGAGAAGAAGATGAAGGACATGGAATAAGAAGAAAGAGAGCTTGAGGAGCTTGAATCCCTTATTGCTAGAAGATTGCCTAAAGGAACCAGTAAGAATGAAGGAAAATTACCTCTTAAATGCATTTCATGTAATAAAATAGGACATTTTTCTTCAAGGTGTCTGAAAAGAGTTCCTAAGAAACTATACAAGCCTAAATATCAAAAGAAATGTTATTATGCTACTGATGAAGGTATCATAGATGATGAATCTGAGAAAGGAAATTCTGGTGATGATGAATGAGTATTTATTGCTATCAAGGAAGATGATCTAGTGCCTATTGATTCTACTAGTTGCATTAATGAGGAGAAAGATTTTGCTACTAAAGTTGAAGAGAAAGATGAATGGGTTATTGATAGTGGCTTCTCTCATCATATGATAGGTGATAAGAGTAAGTTTGTGAGTATGGAAAAGTATGATGGTGGTGTAGTAAGATTTGGTGATGACAAAGTTGGTATAATCTGTGGTAGAGGTTCCATTTATCTTGATAATAAGCACAATATTGATGATGTCATGTATGTTGAAGGTCTAAAGCATAATTTTTTGAGTTTTGGACATATGGATGACAAGGGATATGATTTACAATTCAAGAATGGAAAGTGTAGAATTTTAAGTGGTTCCAGAATTGAGATTGCATCAGGGACAAAGACTAAAGGTAATATCTTTCACTTGAATGTCGGTGGTAAAAGTTATTTGATTTATTAGATTTATGAAAGTTGGTTATGGCATAGAAGGATGTGTCATGTGAATTTTGATTGCATGGTTAAAATAAGTTCTACTCAATCAGTGAGAGATCTTCCTAAGTTGGTAAAGCCTATTGATCTGGTATGCAAGGAATGTCAATTAGGGAAGCAAAGAAGAGTTACTTTTAAAAGTAAATAGTATTGTTCTAAAGGATTATTAGATCTCGTTCATACTGATTTGTATGGTCCTTCTAGAGTGATAATCTTGTAGGGAGATATTATTTCATGTTACTAATTGATGATTATTCAAGGATGATGTGGGTGACTTTCTTAAGGGAGAGGTCTGAAGCCTTGGAGAAGTTCAAGATTTTCAAAGCTATGGTTGAGACCAAGATAGGATTAAATATAAAGTAAAAGAGATCTAACAAAGGTGGTGAATTCACTTTCGATGAGTTCAATGCATTTTGTGAAGAGCATGGAATGAAGAGACAGTTATCTGCACCTAGAATCCCTCAGCAAAATGGTGTTGTGGAGAGAAAGAATAAAACAATTTAGGAAGCTGCTAGAACCATGATAATTGAAGGAAAAGTTTTGCATATCTATTGGAGAAACGTTGTGAGTACTATTGTATACACTCTTAACCGGGTGCATATCAAAGGTGATACTGGTAAAACTCCTTATGAATTATGGTTTGGTCATGTTCCTACAGTTAGATATTTCAGAATTTTTGGAATTATATGCTATATCAAAAGAGATGAAAATCTAGGGAAGTTTAATGTCAGATGTGATGAAGGATTTTTTCTTGGTTATTCTACTAAGATTAAGGCCTATCGGTGTTATAATAAGAGACTGACAAAGATAGTTGAAAGTGATAATGTGAAGGTTGAAGGCAATGAGAGAAAGATCACATCCTGTGAATATGAATTTGATGATCAAAATGATACCTCTGATAAAGGAAAGCAAGTGAAGACCCATAATCAAGTTCATATTGCTCCAGAAAAGCCAGAAAATCAAGGAGAGACTAGTGCTAGTGCAGAAGAAAGAACTCAAGAGTATGGAAATCAAGAAAATCCTAAGACTCCCAGGTATGTAAGGTTGAATCATTCAAAATATCAGATCATGGAAGATAAGAATAAAGGTGTGATGAAGAGAAGAAGAATTGTTGAAGAATATTGCTTGATTTCTAAGATTGAACCTAAAGATGTTAATGAAGCATGCAAAGATGAAAATTGGGTTAAATAAATGAAAGAAGAATTGAACCAGATTGAAAAAAAATAATACATGGATTCTTGTTCCCAGACCTAAGGATAAAAATATAATTGGAACTAAATGGGTCTTTCAAAATAAATTGGATGAAAAAGGTGAAGTAGTTAAGAATAAAGAAAGACTTGCTTATAAGGGATATTCTAAGATGGAAGGAAATGACTTTGAGGAGACTATTTCTCTAGTGGCTAGAATTGAAGTTTTCATATTATTTCTTTCTTATGCTGCTTACAAATATTTCAAAGTTTATCATATGGATGTCAAGTCATCCTTTCTTCATGGCGAATTGGAAGAGGAAGTTTATATTGAGCGACCAAATGGATTTCAGTTAACAAATCAGTAAGATACAGTTTGTAGATTGAAGAAAGCACTATATAGATTGAAGCAAGCCCCTAGAGCTTGGTATGCCAGATTGGATAGGTATTTGATGAAGCTTGGATTCAATAAAGGTACTGCTGATAGTAATTTGTATTTCAAGATTGAAAATGATAACATTTTGAATGTTGAAGTTTTTGTTGATGATATTAGTTTTAGAGGGAGTGATAGTTTGTGCAAGAAGTTTGCTAATAAAATGTAGAATGAGTTTGAGATGTCTATGATTGGTGAGATGAAATTATTTTTGGGATTGCAAATTACATAGTTAGATAAAGGTATTTTTATATTTGAGTCCAAGTATGTGAAGGAATTATTGAAGAATTTAGGTTTAGATGATTCAAAGCCAGTTAGTACTCCTATGGTGACCAGATGTAAGTTGACAAAGGATGATGAATCCCCTAAAGCAAATCAGACTAGATACATATCTATGATTGGTGGATTGCTATATTTAACTCAAACTAGACTAGATATTATGAATGTTGTATGTCTTATTGCTAGATTTCAAGTTGATCCTAAGGAATCTCATGTTGTTGTAAGATAATTTTCAAATATGAACTATTGATTTTGGTCTGTGGTATCCAAAAGATGATGATTGTACTTTGAGTTCTTTTATAGATGTTGATTGGGCAAGTGATGTTGATGACCGGAAGAGTACTAGTGGTGGTGCATTTTTATTGGGAAAGATATTAGTTTCATTGTTGACTAAGAAGCAGAATGTTATTTGTTTATCTACTACAGAGGCAGAATATATTGTTGTTGCTAGCAATTGTACTCAAGTGGTATGGATGAAGTATATGTTGAAGGACATTAGAGTTGTTTATGATGGTCCTACTGCTATTTACTATGATAATTGAAGTGTTATCAATACTTTTAAGAATCTAGTTTTGGTGATCCAAGACTAAGCATATATCAACCAAGTTTCATTTATTGAGAGAAAAAGTGAATGAGAAGGAAGTCAAATCGGAGTATGTATCCACAAAGGAACAAATTGTAGATATCTTCATGAAGCCTTTTCCTAAGGATACTTTTGAGTATCTTAGAGAGAAGATAGGGTTAATTTTCCCTCCTGATAAGAACTAAGATGCATGGATTTTCATCATTTCGGTGGATTTCATAGCCATATCTTGTGGTCCAAATTGATGAGTAGTGGTTGCTACTTAGGGGGATTAGTCAGTTTTGTGGTTTAGATGTTCAGATTTGGGGGAGAGATATTTAGTTTAGTGAGTTTTGTGGTTTGCAAAAATGTGTTTCTACATTGAAATTAAAGGGGGAGAGAATCATGTAAAAATGATCATATCTTATGCTAGATCTCAGGGGGGGATTGTTAAGAGTTGTTCTTTCTTTGTCATTGATCATTTATCACATCATATGTTGCCATCAATGACAAAGAGGGAGATTGTTGGGATAATGTGCAAATATGTGTTTGGATTGCCTAAGTGATGTGTTGTCATTGCTATTAACATATGAATTTGTGTGTTCTAGTGTTGCAGTAAGACTAAATGATGCAGGAGCATCCCTAGTTCTTGGCAATCTTGCATCAACCAAAACCATTTTCTTTTTAGTTTGTTTCATGTTTTGCAACTTCAACATTTCTTTCTATGATTCTTGGTATTTTATCACCAGATCTTGTGAAGCTGGATTTTTTATGGACATGTTCATCTTCCTTATTCTAAGTTTGTAGGACATTTGGATCTTTTTTCGACAAGTTGTCTCTACTAGAATTTGAGACAATTTTTAGGCTTGGAACTGTTGGCATTATTGGATGAATTGATTATGTGTTGCATTGATGTTTTATCATTAATGTCAACACTAGTTGTTATGGTTGGTTACTAGTAGACAGGTTTTGGTTACCAGTAGAAGATCAAGTGTTACAGGCAGAAGAGACTATCTGTTGGACACTTCTGACATGTTTGGATCTATGGAATGTGATTGGTTACATGTGGTACGTGCTTCTAGAGAATATCTTGGTCAGTTGGTATTTGCTTGGTAATCAGATGCTATCATACACTTTGGTAAACCCTTATTGACACTAGTTTAAGGCTTTACCGACAGAGCTCTCACTGAGGAATCTTGACAGGATGCATAATTGGTGTTGGTGCAGCTCCTAGATGGATTTTAGGATGCTGAAGATGTTCTTTGATCATGCTTCAATTGCTTGAAGACATTGCTTTGGTGTGGTGGACCCAGAATAGGTCCAGTACCTATCTAGGTTATGGACCAGTATCATGATAACGTGTACTCTACATGTTACTGGGATATTTTAGGATTATCTATGGATTTATTATTATTGTTTTGGTCTTAAGCCGACATGGCATATCATTGTAATATGAAGTTATGTGATGATCTTATTGTAATATATTTTAGGTGGCCAACCTAATTGGTTTAGGCCTTAGGGTTTGTATAAAATGATGTAAGATCTCATTGTAGATTCTGAGATAGGAATGGAATAAGTGTTTGTGGTCTTGAATGCAATATCATATGCGAAGGAGATTTGGTCGATCTTAGGTGATCGAATTGGGATTAAGGAAGAGGTCAAAGGCCTCCGATATTGAGCTTAACTGAGACTGGTAGATGTTATTTCTGGCAGTTCACTCTATTGGATTGTAGTCAATTTATCTTGAGATGGTTGTTTCCTCTCTACAGTCAGTTTGACTATTTTGTAATGAGCAGTACGCTCTAGGCAGTGTGCCTTCCTACATGTGCAGGCTTCTCATTGTATCACATACTTTCTGCAGAAGTATGATCTGACTATGGGTAGGCTTCCCACTGTGTTTTTTTCCCTTTCCTAGTTTTCCATGTACAAATCATGGTGTTATGTGGTATGGTTGCTTTGCATTGATTATCTGTTTAATTGTTAAGTTGTATTGTTTACCGGTATCTGTTCCTATCGGCATTTGTATGTGCTTTACCAGTACTTGATCTATTTAAAGGTTATTAAGTGGATTAAAAGTTATAATCTGTTAACAACTAATTCACCTCCCCCCTCTCAGTTGTTCACTGGTTATCCTAACAGGAACATCGAAACTGCTTGGACCTATTTTCTATTAGTGAATCTTGTAGATGTCTTTCATAGCTTGCAGAGCTTCAATTTTTTTTTCCAATGTTCCTTGGTGTGTGGCCGACTTTCCCTTGGGTCCACACTTCATTCTATGGATTTTTTGAAAGGATCTCTTGGTAGAGGCCGACCTTGTTTTACACATTACATCTTGTTTATCGGTATTTATTTTATCTAGGGCCGACACATAACTCTTAATCATATAAATCACTATAATTAAGCATGTATAAGTTAGTGATTAGAAGATAGAAGATAAATCTAAATTTTAAGAGGTCCAGAGCTGACCGATATTGTAATTGAGCATGTATGTAATCTATTATGTGAGCTAAATCTGATAAGCTTGCATGTTGTTAGTAGATTGTAATTGATTTTTATGATATAATTAAGTATTTTTTGCATTGCCTCCATCACATTGTGTTTCTTCTATTTTTTTAACTCTTGTTGCACGTTGTGAACTATTCTCTTTGAGGACTTACCCCTATCATGACTGCACCAAGTGGTATCAGAGCAAGTTTTTGATCCAAAGATTGCGTTGTCCTATAAGACTTTGTTGTGGAATGGTAGAATTAAGGATCTGACCCACAACTGTAGAGGACTTGCATGAAGATGGCCCCAAGAAATGCTAGAGGTTGTGGAGCACATGGAAATGCGAACCTTGTTGTGATGGAAATGTTGTGTGGAATTGTAGCCCAATTAGAAGCTATTGAAATAGCCCAGAGAAGAGTTTGACATGTTGAAGATGTGAGTGAAGGTGAGGAAAAATAATTAGCTAAAGAATAAGGATAAAATCCACTAGTGAATGATCTGGATGAAGAAATTTTTATAAGAGCATTGTCTAGAGTGAATACCAGACCACATTTTACCCCACCGGATTATCATGGCAATTTGGATTGAGATTAATTGTTTTTTATTAGGGGAAAAATAGGTTTTGAGGGGACCTGAAACCCCATACAACAGGTTTTGGAGGGACCCAAAACCCAATAGATTTTACTGGGAACTAGAACCCAACAAAGTAGGCTGCTAAAAGAAATAAACAATGAAAAACCACAGCCAAAAACCAGCAAAGATGACTAAAACTGGCAACAACCAACATAGTCACACCACACCCAACAAAGCTATAGCTCCAAACTATAGCACGAAA
Organism: Cryptomeria japonica; assembly: GCF_030272615.1. Taxonomy (NCBI): domain Eukaryota; kingdom Viridiplantae; phylum Streptophyta; class Pinopsida; order Cupressales; family Cupressaceae; genus Cryptomeria; species Cryptomeria japonica. The sequence goes on along the minus strand of NC_081413.1, from coordinate 64,814,069 downwards.
TAGTAATAATCAAAATTATAACAAGCACCCTCAGCCAGCTATCAGGGTTTTGAAAGGTGCCCCTAACCTTCAATAACAACACCAAATTACAGCAGATATTCATACAATTTGAATCTGGCCAATAGGGGTTTTGAAAGGCTCCCTCAACCTTCAAACTGGGTTTTAAAATGGAACAAAAAAACTAGCAACCAAGGGTTTTGCCAGGCACCCTCAACCTTAAATGAGAGCTCACAACTCCAAACATAGGATTTTCCCCAAACCAAAGACATCAGAAAGACGGACTAGGCCCTTTAAAACTATTAGCAACCGGCCTGCCTATAGGAAAAACCAGGAACCCATAACTAGAAAAAGGGGGAATAAAGACCCCTAAAAATAGAAGGAAGGAGTCCAAACCAAGAAACAACAAAAAGGAACCAGTCCAGGAGACAAGCTAGGAGTCTGGAAAAAAGAACATCCAAACCCACCCAAGGAGACTCCCATAAGAGAAGAAATAGGCATCCATAGCCAACAGCAAGAGGAGCACCAAAAGTTGAAAATCCCCAACATTCCATCTCTCCACCTCAATAGGAAATAGCTCCACCTCTACAAGACAAAGAATGAAGTAGAAAGACAACAACTAGCCCTTTCCCCTCCACCAAATTTCCACCTCCATAGGAAATATGGTCACCTTTAACAGACAAGGAGGGGAAAGGAACAAGAGCCAAGAAACCCCTCTCAAAGGTTCACACCAAAGAAAACTCTCCACCTCCATAGGAGAGTAGCCTAATAAAGAAGAACCAAAAAAAGAAGCTCCTTCAAAGAACTAGAGCGCCAAAGGCCAGAACAACAACAAATCCTCAACACAAAGGAAAGGAGAGAACACATAGAGCCTCTCCACAAGAGATCCGCCAGGGTCCTAGATCTGCCCAGACACTATCCCAGACACAACCAGGAGAACACCACCCACCAAAGAAAGAGAAGAAAAAAGGCCATTGATAGGAACCACCGCACACCTCTGAAGACCAAAAATAGAGGCCACAAAAAACCCATGCCAAAATGCCTCCATCACTGCCGCAACCTCCACTCCTTCCTCTATACCAAACTCCTCCACCCACTAATCCAGCAAAGAAGAGCCACGAAGAGCCCCATCAGACGACATGGAAGGTGAAAAGAGGAGAGGGAGGAAATCATCCTCATCCACAACACCATCTTCCCATTGAAACTCTGATTTAGATGAATTGTTGGATTGGATCACGAATATGGAAAATTATTTCAATTTTGAAGGCACCACAGATGATAGGAAGGTAAGATATGCTTGCACTAATTTGAAAGGTCATGCATCTCTTTGGTTGGAACATTTGTAGGTAGATAGGCAAAGAAGAGGTAAAGAGAAGATTAAATCATGGGAGCGGATGGTTAACAAGTTGAAATAAAAGTTTATGCCTATTGATTATCAAGTGAATCTATTATGGAAGTTGCAGAATCTGAAGTAGAAAGAATCTAGTGTGAAGGAGTATACCGAAGCATTCTACAAGTTGAATATCAGATCTTGACATACTGATGATGATATTGAATAAATTTCTCTATATTTGAATGGGTTGTAGATATCTATACAAGATAAGGTCAATTTAATAAATTTGTAGAGTATTGAGGAAGCTTATCAATATGCCTTGAAAGTATAAGAGAAGTCAAAAAAAAGACATGAGTAGAAACAAAGAGGTAGAGGAGGAAGAAGCTATTCTAGAGGAAGATGACCTTGTATAGATTATAAAAAAGACAAGTTAGTAGAGATGGTAGTTCATACTGGAAGGACGATAGAAATTTTTACCGAAGAAGAGAACCTGATGGCTACAAGAATGAGGGTTATAGAAAAGAAGACAGAAGATAGGGTAAAAGAGTATTTAGAGGAACTTGCTTTAAGTGCAGAGGAGAAGGATATCTTGCCTTTGAATGTAAGAAGGAAGATAACACTAGAAGAGAAACATTAGTAGAAGAATACCATACTGGATCGGATAATAAATCAAAAGATGGAGACTTGATGGCGATGAGGAGAGTATTGTGTCAAACTGGAGATGATAAAGAGCCCTTGCAGAGGAGGAATTTGTTTGAGACCAAATGTAAGGTATCTGGTAAGTGTTGTAAAGTTATAATTGATAGTGGTAGTTCAGATTATCTTGTTTTGGAAGAGATGGTGAATAAGCTAAATTTGGAGAGATTGAAGCACCCTAAGCCTTATCAGATAGCATGGATTCAGGATGATCATAAGATACTAATAAGTGAACAATGTTTGGTAAAATTGAAAATTGGAGCTTGTCATGATGAAGTTTTGTGTGATATTATGCCTATGGATATTTGTCATATCTTGTTGGGTAGACCTCAGCAATATGATAGACAAGCAACACATGATGGTAGAAAGAACATATACACTATTGTTGTGAATGGGATGAAGAAGACCTTGTTACTCTTGGAGGAGCCTCTGAAACTTAAGTTTGTACAAGTGCTAGAATTTGTTTGGTGAATGGAAGGAAATTCTTGGATGGGATGAGACATGAGAATGTGTGTTTTGCCTTAACTCCTAAGAAGACTGAGAATTTGAAGCATGAAGGAGAACAACCAGAAGATATAAAGGAGTTGCTGATAGAGTATGCAGACATCATTTTGGATAATGTACCTAATGGATTACCCCCTATGAGAACTATCAGTCATTTCATGGACCTAATCCCCGGAGCTAGTTTGCCTAATAAAACATCACACCAGATGACACTGGCAAAGAATGAGGATCTGAATAGACAAGTGCAGGATTTATTAAGGAAAGGTTTGATTAGGGAAAGCTTGAGTCCTTGTGCAGTGCCAACAATATTAGAACCTTAGAAGAATGGAGAAGGGAGGATGTTTACTGACTCTAGAGCAATAAACAAGATCACAGTGAAGTACCAATTCCCTTTGCCTAGAATGGATGACATAATGGATTGTTTGAGTGTAGCCAAATACTACACAAAGATAGACTTGAAAAGTGGATACCATCATATCAGAATCAGAGAAGGAGATGAGTGGAAGATAGAATTCAAGACAAATGAAGGACTATATGAATGGTTGGTGATACCTTTTGGACAAACTAATGCACCGAGTACTTTCATGAGGTTGATGAATGAGGTAATGAAGAAATTCTTGGGTAAGTTTGTTATTGTGTATTTGGATGATATTTTGATTTTTAGAAAGAGCAAGGAAGAACACATGTTGCATTTGAGACAAGTTTTGCAAAGGTTGAGGGAAGAGAAGTTGTTGATAAATATTAAGAAGTGTAGTTTCATGAAGGAAGAGTTAGTCTATTTGGGATTTGTAATATCTACAAATGGATTCAAGATGGATCCTAAGAAGGTAAGAGTAATTGTTGAATGACCTACACCAGAAAGCATTGGAGACATAAGATCATTTCATGGATTTGCTAGTTTCTACCAGAATTTTATTAGAAATTTTGGTTCAATTTGTAGCCCTATGATAGAAGCAATGAGAGGGGATAGAAAGGATTTCAAGCAGACAACTAGAGAAAATAGGAGTTTTGAATTGTTGAAGCAGAAGGTGACTGACTAGCCTGTGTTGGCTTTACCAAATTTTAGCAAAGTATTTCAAGTGGACTGTGATGCCGATGGAAATGCAATTGAAGTAGTCTTAAGTCAAGAAGGAAGAACAGTAGCATATTTCAGTGAGAAATTGAATGATGTGAGAAGGATATATTCAGTGTATGATCAGTAATTCTATGTCATAGTTCAAGCATTGAATAAATGGAGACATTATTTGTTGCCTAAGGAGTTTGTGTTATATATTGGTCATCAAGCTTTGCAATATTTGAATAGTCGAAGTAAGATGAATCAAAGACACATGCAATGGGTGGATTTATTGAAGAGTTACACCTTTATTTTAAAGCATAGAAGTGGGAAGTCAAATGAAGTTGTGGATGCATTGAGTAGAAGGAGGAATCTGCTAACAGAGATGAGAGTGGAGGTACTAGGTTTTGAGGAATTGAAGAGTTTGTATGAGGATGACCTAGATTTTGCAAAACCTTGGAAAGCTTGTAAGGAACCAGTTATGGTGGATAGAAGTGAGTGGTTAGATTATTTCATTCAAGATGAGATGTTGTTTAGAGGAGTTCAGTTGTGTATACCTAGGAGTTCTATGGGAGAGAGTCTGATAAAGGACAAGAATAGTGGAGGATTAGTCAAGCACTTTCATTTTGATAAGACAGTGGCATTGATTAGTGAGAATTACTTTTGGCCTCAAATTCATAAGGATGTCAGTAAATTTGTACAGAGTCGTACAATTTGTCAACTTGCAAAAGGTAGTAGTCAGAATGTTGGATTGTATAAGCCTTTGATAATTCCGGAGAGACCTTGGGAGGACATAAGCATGGATTTAATACTCGGATTTTCTAAGACACGGAGAGGAAATGATTCTATATTTGTGGTGATGGATAGATTCTCCAAGATGGCACATTTCATACCCTATAAGAAGACCATAGATACAGTACATGTTGCTGAGCTATTTTTCAAGGAGGTGGTGAGATTGCATGGATTACGTAAACACATAGTTTCAGATAGAGACACTAAGTTTGTTGGATATTTTTTTAGAACACTTTGCAAGAAGATGAAGACAGATTTGAAGTTCAATTCTAATTTTCACCCATAGACTGATGGACAAATAGTAGTAGTGAATAGGAGTGGGAAATTTGTTGGGATGCCTATTTGGAGAGAAGACCAGATGTTGGGACGTTATTCTTGCACAAGAATAATTTGTCTATAATAATTCAATGAACAGGAGTACCGGAAGAACACCTCTTGATATTATTAACAAAGAACACCCTAGAGGCATATCAGAATTGAGAGACATCAGTAATGAAGATAAAAGGAGTGCAGAACTAGAAGAATTTGCAGAGCATATGAAGATAGTGCATACTCAGGTCAAACAACATTTGGAGGACATGAACAAGTATAAGGAGAAAGTAGATGACAAGAGGAGACACAAGAAATTTGAAATTGGCTATGGAGTGATGGTATATCTGAGAAAAGAGATATTTATAGTTGGAACCTATACTAAGTTGCAGATAATGAAGTTTGTGCCTTGCAAGATCTTGAGGAAATTCAGTTCCGGAAATGCATATCAAGTAGAGTTACCAGATAGTTTGGGTATTTCACCTATTTTAAACATTGCAAATATTCATAAATATCATGAGGCAAAATTCAGTAAGGACAATGGAGAAGACTTGGAGGAGAGGATACCTCAGAGGGAACCAGATCAGATTGAAGACATTTTGGATAGTAGGATTGGGCATAGCACTCAGAGCAACCAATACAAAAAGTATCTTGTGAAGTGGAAGGGAAGACCAGTTGAAGATTTGTCATAGATTTCTTAGGCAGAGGTAGATTGCCTTGGTTTTCCTCTGACCCCTACAAAGTGAGGGACTCACTTTTCTTCAACAACCTTGGATGTTTGATGTAGGAGCATCCCTAGTTCTTGGCAATCTTGCATCAACCAAAAATATTTTTTGTTTAGTTTGTTTCCTGTTTTGCAGTTTTAGCATTTCTTTCTATGTTTCTTGGAATTTTCTCACCAGATCTTGAAGAGATGGATTTTGATTATGGACATGTTCATATACCTTATTCTAAGTCTGCAAGACATTTGGATCTTTTTCCAACAAGTTATCACTTTCGGAATCTGAGACAGTTTTCTAGTTTGGAACACCGGAACCGCTTTGACCTATTTGCTATCTTGTGAATCTCTTTCATAGCTTGTGAAGCTTCAATTCATTGTTTCCAATGTTCCTTGGCATTTGGCTGACCTTCCCTTAGATACACACTTCATTCTACAAATTTTTCAGAAGGATCTCTTTGGTGGAGGCCGACCTTGTTGTTTTACACGTTACATCTTGTTTATCGGTATTTGTTTCATCTTGGGCCGACGTGGATCACTCTTTATCATATAAATTAATGTAATTAAGCATATAGAAATCATTGATTAGAAAATAGAAGATAAATCTAAACATTAAGAGGTCTAGAGCTGATCGATATTGTAATTGAGCATGTATGTAATCTAGCCTGTGAGACAAATCGGATAAGTCTGCATGTTGTCGAAAGATTGTAATTGATTTTCTTGATATAATTAAGTCTTTTCTACATTGCCTCCATCATATTATGTTGCTTCTATTGTGTTAACTCTTGTTGCATAGTCCAAACTATTCTCTTTGAGGACTTACCCTTATCGTAACTACACCATTAAGTGAGTTGGTTTGGCTAGTGTGTTGCAGTTGAATTGTTGTGTATTAAAGGGTTTTGAGATAAGTATCTCTAGTTGATTCACCTAAATTTTTAGTGGTCTGATGGTGATTTGATCAAGTTATGAGATTTGATATTGCGGTTGTTTTTTCAGTTGTTCATTGTTGATCAATGTTCCGGATTTTGATCTATGTTGCTCTGCATTGCAATATCTTGGTTTGTAGATGTGGGAGAGTGATTGGGACATTCTAGTGTGTCTTAAATTAATATGGTTTGTGATCTAGAGGTTCACAAGTGAATATTTTAGTTTGACAGTCAGTTCAGTTAGTGCTCTTGAATTTTGGTATAATGATGATGAAGATTCTAGTAAGTGGTGTTGTTGTGGTTGTTTTTGTGGTAATTCATGATGTTTGTGGATGTTTCTATATCATGTCCTATTTGTGTTGGTGGTCTGCATTGATCATTGTGCTTGTTGTTGATGGTTTTCCTTGATCTGGTGGTGTTCTTCATGTTCTTGGCTGACATGATGGTTGTAGCTTGTTGCAGATGTTTGAGGCATAATTCTTGGAGGTGTTTCATGTTTGAGGTGTTTATTTGGGTCCATACTATGTCTTAGATGACATTTTTTTGGTCCACAAGTAATATTGTAGTGTGTATGGTTGTGTCAGCCTTGAAAAATAGGTTGATGATATGTATAAATAATATAATACTCATGTGCAAGAGTGTATATGTGTGTGAATAATTGCTTTGATCTTTCAGAAGTGGTGAAGTAATGTGAAGAAGTGTGAAGGAATAGGTTATGTGTTTTGTGCTTAACCAGAACTGTAATCAGGCATGAGGAAATGCTATTCTATCATTTCATGATCTTCCAGATGTAATACAAATGTGTTTGTAAGATAGTGAGTCTTCCTTGGGTTGTATCCCTTTATTGTTCTAGAGCAGTGAGCTCTAGGCAATGTGTCTGAATGCATGTGCATTTCTCATTGTAATATTTCATATACTTCTAACAGGGTATCATCATATTGTGGGTAGGTTCCCACCATGGTTTTTCCCTTGATCGGGTTTTCCACGTCAAAATTCTTGGTTTTATGTGTGTTATTGATTTGAAGATGATTTATTGATTTATGCTTTCACTATTTATTATAAGATCTAAAGCTGTGTTTGAGTTAAGAAAAGATTTTGTGAAAATTGATTCACCCCCCCCCCCTCAGTTTTTATTCTTGTTGCCAATACTTATTTCCATATGGGATGAGAGAATGAGAAATAAATGGCAAGGGCTCAAAAAATCCTACCCTTTATTGGATTTGGAAACAATAAGAGGGCTCATACAAGATGAGATCCTCCTAGAGATGGATGGTTTAAACTGAATTTTGATGGAGCGTTGATGGGGAACCCGAGGAAAGTAGGCATATGTTGTATCATTCACAACTGGGGTTTTATAGAAATAGCTAGTCTGAGTAAGTCTATTGGGATTGACACTAATAATATGGAAGACTTTCTAGCTCTTATTGAGGTTCTTATATTGAGAAAAAAGATAAATATTAAAAAATTAGAAATTTAAGGTGACTCGACTATAATCATCAATGCTCTAACAAATGGATCCACGCTAAATTAGAAACTTAATGGCCAACTAGGTAGGGCATTAGACCTTCTCAACAAACTTGATGAATTCTCTATAAACCACATTTATTGAGAAGGGAAGAATAAAGTTGATAGATTAGCTAATAAGGGTGTCGATGCAATAGGGGTGGAAAATATCTCAAGAAAACATGAAATGAGGCATGAGTAGCATTCTAACCTATTATGGGATATGCCAAAAGGCTACATAATGCAAATGTTTGGAAAGATTTTGAATCATATCTTTTATCAAATATTTATAATTAGTTTTGATAGTTCTATTACTTAATATAAGTACAAATCCAATAGCCAACAAGATGAGAGGGAGGGGTGAATCATAAAAACTTAATCATCCATAAAAACATCAGATTCAACCTCGGTAACATATATATCAATCATATAATCAAAACTGTCAAAAGATGCAAACTCAAAAGCATATGAACAATATAAACCTCATAACACCAGATTTAATGTGGAAACCCAAATAGGGAAAAACCACTGTGGGATTTCGGACCCACTAAGAAATATACTCTTCTAGAGTATGCTCAATTAAAAGAAAATCTTGTTAAAGATTACAAACACATTGCTAGATGTGACCTGGTTAAGGGATTTCCCTCAGATCTGTTAGGATCTTCACCTTGTTAGAAGTGACCTTGTCAAAGGATTTCAAACACTTAATCAGAATGTCACCTTGCTAGAGGATTTACATATAAGAATATTAAGTCCAATCAGTTAAGAGATTTTCTATCACTTTCACAAAATAACAGTAATAAAAATCTATCTGCAACTTCACATCTAAAATGCTAAAGCAGATTCCTATTTGTTCAATACAATTTAGACATAGACCTAATCTTGTCTATCTGCTAGGATTCTATACTCTATTATTCTAACAAATCTTCAAGCTTCTATGCTCAGTAATCACTATGTAGCATCCCTGTGTATACACTTGCCCACATACATTTTTTATCAATAGTTTCCTATTTATAAACAATTAGGTAACTGCTTAATCTCCTTGATCACATTTCCCATGATCAATCATAGCCATTAGATCTTCAATCTTGTCCAGGTTCAATGCATCTTTCAATCTGAAAATGTTTTACCCCACCTTGGAACTTGCATAATAGTCTTGGAACTTGTGCCAGGGTATTGCGGTTCAATCTAAGCTATAGATCTTCATGCCGACTTTCCATTGCCTTAGATTCGTTAACAAAATTCTTCCACGGCTTACCAATCATTGATCTATTCTAGCTCATCAGCTTCTTTCATTAAATACCACATGCAAACATTTAATGCATTCTGTTATAGCTTGGTTACAACTCGGTAACAACTTGGTGAATACTAAACTTCACTTGGTAGACATTCCGCCTTCATTAACCGATAATGATAACCTTAGGGTTTACGGACTAGGTTCCTTAGGGTTTACCAACTAGGTTCTTTGCCTGATAACATAGTATAGTATTAACCTTTACATTTTACAACATATGTATGATGTTAAAACAATCTAAAACATCATGATCTCATCATTGTCTAACTCGGTAGTAGTTGCCCATTGAATACCTTATTCATCATATTCTTTCCTGTGTCTTTTACCAACTTCTTTATAATCTTCATATCATACTTCTCAAGATATGGCAACATCATACTGAATTAGAAAATCAATTTCTTAACATCAATGACAAAATAATAATATCAAGATAGTAAAACATATTTAATCAGTTATATCCATAATCATCAACAACCTTCTCAATATCCTTATTGAAATGCCAACAATCTTTCATTGTCTATTATAATGCAATATTGCCAACAAGTTTATCCCTCGACATTATGGTTAGGACCCCAGGACCTAATTGGAGAACATTACAAGCTAATGATTACATGGAATCAAATAGTGTGCTCATAGAATTAGCATTTGAATGCTAGCTGGAAGTTAATTATGATCTTACAAAGCAGCCAGTTCAATCACCCACTTGAGTCCCTTCCGCTCATGTCGAGGTACTCCTTAATGATTATTCTTTTAGTCGGATTATTTGCAATCATTCTAGGGCATCATTGGCAAATTTAAAAAATAATGCAAAAGGGTACCTCAACATTTCCAATTTTAAGGTTGAGAGCCTTCAAGTATGTGGTGCTAGGATAGAATATGGAGTCTCATATTGTTCTCCTCCCAAATGAGAACTATAGGATGATGGCGTTCAAAGGGAAGGTCAAGCAAGAGAGGTGGAGTAGGATTTTAAATGAGATAGATGATTTAGCTATCTGTGTAGTGCAAGAGATAATGGTGGAATATTTTGTCAATTATAATTATAGGTTTAGGGTTAGCCATGGAATTCCTTTGGCATTTGTCATAATTCTCCTAGTGATGAAAATACCTAAATCGAAGGTAATTCAACTCTATAGAGAAATCTTTGAAGAATATTTTCTAAAAGGTTTAGAAATAGCGGTGTAGAATGTAGATGCAAATTTGAGAATTTCCTTCATGGACCTAAGGAAGAATGTAGGCAGAAGGAAGGTGTGGTTAAGCGCTCTGTCTTGGTGATAAAAAATAGGAAAAACTTTGTGGAGAGGAAGTATGCCACGGTGCGCAACATAGACTTCCTTCAAAAGTGGTTGAACCTGAAGTTAGCTGAGGGTACCAAATGGTGGGTGGATTATATGAAAGAAGGATGCAAATCGCCCTAGCAATTTATTGATACTGATATGGGTAGATTTAAATTTTTTCCATCAATGATAATTAGGACATCTCATTTGTGGGGTGGGCCAGAGAAAGCTGGGAAAACTCCCAAAAGAAAGTTGAGGGACACCAAGGAAAGAGTTGAATCCTCCTCTAGAGAAACTAAGAAAGAGGCCCTGCATGAAGATAGTGTTGACCTGGTTCATGGGCTAATGTAACTAAATGTGTCCAGGTGGAGTATTCTTACCTTAAGATGATACTTTAGTTGTTCTAGCTATCCTTGCTGGAATTTTCAATATATCCACAGAATACCATATGGGCAATTTGGGCTTGTTATTTTGATTGGTATTTTGAATTATATATTAGGTAGCTCTTAGTTCACTATAGTAAATTGATGAAGAGTAGTAGGTGATGGGTAGATGGTGTCTACTGATTTTGGCTTTCCGATATATCAAAAATTTAAGAATGGTTAAGATTGTTACTCCTTTCAACAAACTTTATTCTAGACAAGGATATATTTTATTCTCTGAAGAACTATATTACCCTAAATATGAATAAAAATATTTCATTATCAATGAGAATGTTAGTTGGTATCTTTACATTATTATACATATTTGTCCTGAATCTTTTGGGTTTTAGGACATCTCCTCTGGCCTGAAAGAATGAGAATGTCAATAGGTGTTTTTACATTATTTTACATCTCTATCCTACTGGTATCCAAATAATTCGCTTTGTAAGGCTTGATGAGCCAATTTGTTCCAAGAGACCTAAAAGGTCCTGATAGGGTCAACTATGGTCAAAGGGTGAAGAAAATCCAAAAAAGGTTTTAAATGTTGTCCATTATAACATGTTAGGGGTGTCCATGAATGCTAGGTTCAAGTTTAGTAGTAATTTATCAAACATTGTAAAAGTTGCAAAAGTTGCAACATAGCAACTTTGCAGAAAAGTGCAAAATGATGCAAGAATGAGATCCATCAGTTCTAAAGGTCGTTAGGAAGTTGTAGAAAGTTGAAAAAGGTTTATAAAACCTTTTTTGGTCAAGATCAAGAGGAGAGATCAATTTGGAGGGGTTTTCCCAAGGTGTATTCATCAAACCCTCAAACTATCTAATAGTTTTGAGTGGTCTGTATTAGTTACAGGGCCATGAAGGCTCATTTTTTATGGAATTTTACCATGTAGGAATTTTTGAATGATATTTTAATGAATATTGTTTTTAATGAATCCTTTTTCAATCAATTCCATGAATTTTTGTGAGAATTACAATGGTTTTTCTAAAAAACTGCTTGGAACCCTACCAAGGGTTACCCATTTTCGTAAAATCCTCGTAACTTTTGTTTTAACCATTGGATCTGGCTATAAATTTGAGAAAAGTTCTATAACTAGGAAATATAAAATCTTACTATAGCGATTGGATTCATGATAAATTTTACAAAAGTTATTAATGACTATTTGTTACAATTCATAGTGAGAATCAAACTAGTAAAGGCAAGAATAGTCACACTGCAGCAAGTTGAATGGACATATACGACCTTGTAGGGGTATGAAACCACTTCTATTTGTTGGCTACATGACTTAACTTTAATTTTCTTCAAGTTTCATCAATTTTCATGGAGAAATGAGTAAGTTATGATCATTTTTTTGAAACTAGCCTGTTTAGAAGGATGGTTGGTATATATGTTTCTTGGCAAGAGTAAGGAAATTCTGATTTTTTCAGTAGATTCTTTATGTTAACTCACTTTAACACTTGTCAGTTGGATTGTACCTTTGGGCATAGCTTAGTTAGTTTGGGTTTTAATTTAAGGTAGAAGTATGTTGGGTGATTTTGGCTTTGACAGAGCCCATTTAATCACCTTGTTCAATGGAGTAGGTGATGTATGATTTCTTTTGCTCAGCTATCTCTTTCATGGTTTAAGAAAAGTGGTATTACTCTTTTAGAGAACCTATAATATTTCATGTTTCTTACAACTTTTATAGATCATGTTCTACAGAGGGGACAAGGTGCTAATTCTTATACTTCTTATTTGTTATGGATGTTACTAATGCAACACTAACCTATAAATTGAGAATTTTTTTAGAGAAAGATACATGTACTCATGACCCAAGGAGAAGCTATTGGCTAGCCACTCATGGTTAGATGACACATAGATGATTCAATATGATAGCTTGGAATAGTAACTTGCACCAGCTATCAGGGTTCTTGTAAATATGTTTGGGTTGTACTCGGTGGTTGATACCATGAACTTGTATCTGTAAACTTCATATTGATGTAATGATATTTAGATTTAGGCTAAACTGAGCTATAACCGGACGTTTTCTTCTTGGTTCTTTCTTGCCCCTATGCTCGTCTAAACCAGGATCAATGTACTATTTTCCATTAATAAAATTTGTTTTGGCTACAGCCCCTTATTTATCAAAAAATAAATTAATAAATAATAAATAACCAATAAATAGATAAACCAATAATAAATAAATAAATACACAATAAACAAATAATTAAATGTACGGATAGATATAAAAATACTCCAGCCAGCACAATTTAAATTCAATATCGTTACTATCTCCCACATATATATTAAATATAATAAATAAATAAATAATCTTTCATGCATAATTATAAATGCCAAATATTATAATCCACAAAATAACATTAATAAATAATAACCCTCAATAATTAATTATGCAATTTTATTTAAATACCAATGCCATCCAATAATTTAATTTGTTATTAATAAACTACATAAGCCAATTAAATAATTAATAATTTAATTAACCAATAATCACAACTCCTCAAGACAACCCATCATAGGGTATCATTAAAATACCACAATACAACTCTAACCACAAAACTAAGACTTACAAGGTACCAACTTAAACCTAGAGTGTAGAATGGGATTTCATGTCATCTCCGATCAACTTGTCATTGGGATAAAGACATGCTCAAACTTGTGAAGCCAAGTGGAGTCGATGTCTAGTACCTAAAAACCTATCACCACCAATACACATACAACAACACATACCATAACATATATCATGAAATAGGCAGACAAGTAAGGGGAATCGCAATGTCATATCATTCTCATGAATGAGTCGTATGACATCGTCCCTATCACAAATGCAGTAGAAGATAGTCACAACAACCAAGCACTATAATAATAATCATCATATCCAATATAATCATAAAATAGGGTTCTTACATAGTATGATACCATCAAATCATCATAAAGTAGACTAAGTTATATCAATATGGTCTATTGATGTACAAAAAAGAAAGATGAATCATAGAGGGGCACTACAATTAGTTTCCCATTTTCAAAAATTAGGAAGATTTTGGGAAAATCACATAAAACAAATAAAAAATTTGTTTCCATTTTAAAAATTAGGAGATAAATAATTAAATAAATAAAGATATTTATTTAATTATGATTACATAATTAGCTAATCAAATAATTTAAATAAATTATTCAATTATAGGAGATAGAAATTGAACATTTAGTTAAATAATCAAAATTGTTTAATTAAAGTGTGAATTCAAAATTAATTAAGTATATAAATATTTAATTAATATTAAAAAGGAGATGGTTAATGATGAATGATTAAAATGATTAGGAAGAACAATTAGTAAAAAGGGCTTTAATTGATTAAACAATTGATTAAACCTAAAATGGGAAAAATAGTCACATTGATGTCTAGAGACCTTAATTAGGTCAAATTAAGTCAATTTTGGTCAAAATGGGTGAAAATGGGAAGAAATAGGAAGAACTGAGCAAATATGGGAAAATTAGGACAAACCAGGTAAAACCGAGTAAAAGCAAGTTAATCAGGTCAAAATGGGTCAACAAACAGAGAAGGAATTTGTTGTTCGTTCCAACTAATGTCTCCAAATATCCTCTATGAGAAGCCAACCTCAAATTTTAAGGGTTTTGATCAGTGGGCAATTGACAGGATAATGACTAGGGATAACGAGATAGTTATATCCTCTACACTTCAGGCTTTGTTAGACCTAGGTGTGCATCCCTTTTATAGTACTTTTATAATCCTAATTCTCTTCTTATAGTACTATATCAAATATGCTCTCAATGCATCAAGTAAATCAAAGAAATTCTTAACTTTAGTGGATATGGCTTATATCCCTGACTTGTGTACTCTAAGTCACTATGAGAGTCAATTTATCCTACTACTGAAAACTTAAACTCAAAATAAAAATTGAACCTGTATATAATGATAGATTTTATTTCATTTCAAGGGCCAAGATTAGCAATACATAATATATGACCAATGCCTATCCATTGAGCTACAAAGTCATTATTACAATATAAGGTATATGTGTACTGTAACATCTCTTGCCTTATATAACTAGCATCGGGTATTAGTCATAACATAAAATGAATTATCCATTTGCATCCCAACCAAGTATGATCTATAAAAAAACTTTGTGAACAAATAAAGAAATTTGATCTCCTACTTTAGAAGAAGCTCAAATTCATACACAATCAGTAGCACAATGTAGAGGTAAAATCAAAACACCCTTGATTTATTGATTAAACAAGATTTTGGAGCCCAATGATGAGAACAAGTTGAAAACCATTAAATTTGATTCCAATATATTTTTGTAACTACAAGGTACTTCACATATCTATTGCAAAAAGAATGCAAATAGGACATGAAATTGGAAAATAATATTATATTGCAAAACCCAAGGAATTTTGGTATGCAAATTCACTCTTAGTGAAAAACCTTGTACAAGACTCAAATAATACTTCTAATTTGAACCTACAGCCTCGACAAGAGGCCTTGAATATCCTTTTATAAAAAAATAAGGATGCAACAAGCTTTGGACCTTTTACAATCTCAAAAAGTAGTAGGTGACCGTCTGACGGAATAAGACAAACAACTTTTTGGATCTTCTAACAGGGATAGACATTCTCCTTCTTTTCTTCACAGGTGGTAGTAGTTATAGATGATCTAGAATTCTTCTTTTCTTCACACAAGATCTCTTATCAAGCTAGAGGATCAAATAACCCTGCAGACCTATTGAATGCACATAGACAAAGAGCAGCTTACCATTTCTTGGTTTACAAGTTAGTCAGAAGGATGATGGTATCTTTATTTCACAATCTAAGTGTTGGTTCCCCAAAACAACATGAGGTTTTCATTGCAGGAGGGTAGAAACCAAGTTGATTCTTCACATTATCTATGGAGAAGCCAACTCCAACTATGAATATCTTTAAGAGCTTGGACCAACATATGACAAGGATTCTACTAATCCCTCTACACTTTGGGCTCTACAAGATCAAGGAGGGTGATCCCTTGGTGAATCTGTAATCTCTGCACCCTACTCACAAATTTCACCAAAATAGAGAAGATGGTCTCATATAAAAGGCTCAACAAAGAGAGAGAATGCTCAAGAATGGTGAGTTCTTCAGTGATCCTCAACCTATTGGAGCATGAGATGGACAGAACATGAAAATAATACAGAAAATAAAGTGATATTCTAATATTCAGCAAATTATAGAAAGTTGCCGGTGAGTTTAAACATAAAAATGACAGTAAAGACATTTACAAGTTATGATCAGTGCTTTTTTTTTTCCAAAAAGGTAGCAGTGCCACTTAATATATTTTATTTATATATTTCTTTACAAAAGTTGATTCAAAGAGCTCCCGGAGAAAAGAACCAGAAAGAAAAACTCCAGTCCTTGCTCGATAATGTTGGCATTTGCATGAAGATTGCATTAATGATATGTTATGTTGTCATTGATGTCAATTGAACCGTAATGGTATTTATGATATTGCTAATATTGTTGTTATTATTGGTATTGGCTTGTAACCGGCAAGAAGAGCTTTGAGGAAGATGTTATAAACCGATAAGTTAGTTTGTGAGTTGAACCGGTAAACCAATATATAAGGTTAAACCCTTTTCTATGCAATGTAATCGGTAAACCCTACCAATTGTTTCTTTGTTAAACCCTAACTGATCAAGTTTGTTGGTTTAAGATCTAATGATGAGCGGTAATTATGGAGACACGTGTGATCATTGAATGAGGATAAGTTCATATTGTTTTTGGCACATTGTTTGTTTGTTTGATTGTCTAGGGAACTAGCAAAGTGGATTGCATCTAATGCATAGCGCGTGATGAGTTACAAAGTCCGATGAAGCGGCGATCATGGAGTAGTTGGAATTTTCTTGAAGAATGTGAAAAGATTGTTATGATTTCTAACAGTCAAGATTGAATCTACTTGTTTGTAATCTCTATGAGAGAATTAGGTTTTTGTTGCGTTACCAACCTAATTGATTTGTATTTAAGGTTGGTGAAGTTGTTTGTAAAAGTCTTAGCAAAGTCTTGGCTAAAAACCAGTTGAGTGTGTGTGTCATGCCCAAAATTTAGGGCAAAAACGGAACAATTTTTTTTTTAAAAGATACTAATTTAATTAACAAGCACACTCTTGCGACAAGCGTTAACGAAAATTTCATTAATAAATTCGAGCTCATTCTGAAACAAACGAAGCATCGACAATCTGTTATAATTTAATTGCGGAAAAAAAAAACCTACTGGTTTAAATTCTATCTCCAAAAGGTATTTAATTAATAGTTTTATTAAATTAATCATACTAAAAATATTAGGAGAGATATTTTAAAATTTTTTTCCCACTATGACTATATAGTCTTAGCAATTTTAATTAATTTCTTCTTTATAATTTTCTTCCATATCTATATTGTGTACATATACATATCGATCATGCATATATTTTGTATATCAATAACTTAATTTATTAAATTAATTAAACTCAAAAAAAAAACATACATATATATTCATATATATATTCCCATATATATATATATGGAAACATATATATTATTATATATATGTTCTACATATATTCCATTATTTTAATCCTAACCTCCTAAATCCATTTCAACTTTCTAAATATTATCACTTAATTTCCTCAACCCTAATTAGGGTTCTAAATTCTTATTTAACCATTACCTAAACCCCAAATACATATTATATTTTTTTTATATTTTAAAAACTAAACTTCCCTAGCCCCTTTCGGGCTAGGGTTTAACCCATTTTCTCTTTTTTTAAACAGAAGAAGACTCATGCTGGGCCGAAGACCCTATGGGCGGCCATGTCCATATTTTCTTGCAGGTCGCGGGGGTTTAGAAACATGCTGGGCCGCGCGCGCGCCACTGTGTGAGCGCATAGTGGGCGTCGCGGCACCACTGTGTGCCCACACAGTGGCGGCCGTGGCCGTCCACTGTGTGCCCACACAGTGGGAGCCGCAAGCGGCTCCACTGTGTGTGCACACAGTGGGCGCCGCGCGGTCGTCCACTGTGCATACACACAGGGGAGCCCGCAGGGTTCCCATCCTATTTTTTTTAAAAATTTTTTTTTTAAATTTACAATAACATTTATTAATATATATATATATATATATAAATATATAAATATATATATTTATATATATGTATATATATATATATATATGTGGTATTTTCATAAATAAATAAGCATAGATAAAAAGATAAATTTAAATTCTAAATAAAATTTATATATATTTTAAAAGAGAATTATTACATGCAAATTTTTAAGCTAATATAATAAAGGAAAAGATAACCTTAAGTTAAATCAAAAATTTAATTATATATATATATATATATATATATATATATATATATATATATATATATATATATATATATATATATATATATATATTTATTTATTAATTTAAATGCATCTATAAAACAAGCTTCTAAATCAATGATTAACAAAAAAAAAATACAATTTAAAGTATTTTACAAAGATACATTATACGTTTCCTTTTTTTGTAATAAGAAATCCATTAACAAGTTTTTTTTTAAATAGATTATTCACATAAAACAACTTCTCTTTCCACCTAAAATACTTATAAAGCTTTCAGCTTAAATAAACTTCTATTTTAACTTAATTAAAAAATAGGTAAAAATCTAAATGAAATCAAACTTTTTATTTCTTTCATAAAACAAGAAGCTTTGCATGCATCACTAATTTGCTTTTCTTTTTCAATTATTCTAGGAGTAAAATCAAGCCTTTTCTCTTTCTTTAAAACATCTCTAATATATACTACCAAATTTACAGCAATGTTTTCTCTGAACAGTCACAACAATAAGACTTCAAATCTATTATTACAAAATTACAACTTGCTTCTCCTTTCTTTTGAATTGAGGCATTTATTCACAACAACTTTAAAACAACATCTGCAACTGAATTCAAATATCTTCAAATTCCATCTTCTGAATAACTTTCATGAATTTCTATCCTCTTTGCTCTGGATTTCCTGCATAATAGAAAACACAAAACTGACCACGGAGTGCTCACCTCCCAGCCTAGGCTAACTGGTAGCCACCCCCGAGCTCGGAGAACCAATTCCTAGACGGGTAACAAACAGGCAAACACAAAGAAACACAAAACATACAAATATTCCAGACACATTCCCAACCTGGCTTTCACAGCACCACACTCTGGTGGTGAACATTTTCAAAGGGTGGTAGTGGACCAAATACCCTGAGGAGAATCTGCAAGTATGTAATAACAAGAAGCCACCTCATGGCACAAATAACATATCAAAATCTCAACCCCATAATTCCTTATGCCCCCCAAAGGCATTCTAGCCTTATAACCCTCCTTATGACCCCCATTGCACAAACAGGCCATGCAGCAAGGGTCACACAAAGATCCCTTGTGATCGCTCTCTAAAGAGAGTCTCTCACTCGAGGGCTGTCACTGCTACCACCCTCAAGATCCTCTTCTCTCCCAAGAGAAAGAGAGATCTTGAGAAAACTCCCAAAACACATTCATTCATAAAACAAAACCAAAAGATTTTCAAACATTCGTTTTCAAGAATACAGATTTTCTTATTCAACAACTTCCAGAAATAAACAAAATCAAGTCATTAAAAGTAAAAATGAAACCAACCTTAATCTGCCCAAAGGTTATAATGATATCTGAAGAAGAGCTGCCCAATCCACAATTCTTTATTTTCCTTAATCAATTTCTTTATCCCATAACATTATTTTCCAAATTTTCTTCTGTCTCCAAAAATGGAGAGTGGGTGATTAACCAGCTATTCCCAAAAATCTTCCTTAAGAAGCTCACTCTCTGAGTTCTCACAGGATTCTAAAAAAAAATCAACAAAAAGAAGGAAGAAAACAAAAATGCAAAAAGACTTTCCTTCCAAGAGGGAAAATCTGGATTTGATTTCACTTCAATTTTCAATTTTCGCTCAACTCAAAAAAGCCAATTTTTAAAGCGTTAAAAAGATCATAATAAAGTAGAAACTTGCCTAAAATTACCCCTAACCCCTAGGTATACCTTATGGGCTTCAGGAAACCCTAATAAACTACCCCTAGGTGTTCATTTAACCCATTTTAAACCCCTCTGAAGTTTATTTTCGGGTCAAACATAAGTTGACCACTCCAAATATTATATTCTCAAAATATCTTTTTGACAACACATTATTTTATTTAAAATTAATAATAATTAACACTTTCCCATCAAGAGACAAGATAAAATATTAAAATTTAAATCCACACATGTGTCAAGTGACACTAATAAAATACTTTTACAAAAATAACATGAAATTGTCTCTTGAGGTTTTTACACAATAAATTTAAATAACACATAACACACATGCAGCATATACTGATACGAATAAAATACAACACAACGGGGTGTTGTCTCTCCAAATAGACAAACCCTGGCTTTACGAACATACATAAGTCTAGGTTTGATTCTCCGTAATTTTCCATGGTCACATGGTGAATTTCCTGCGCATCTCAATTTACACATTAGTACTCCCAAATATTCATATAAAATATAATTCAATTATACAACAATGCACATCATTACTTGCATACAATTTTCATCTGCACAGATTGAATACATCTTTTGTCAAGAAAATTCACATAAACAATTTTCTATCCCAATTCACATAAACTAAACATACATCATAGCTCTATTTTTAAAGTAAAGTCCTGCAAATTCATTAACGACATCTATCATTGCAATATCATTCTATCTAATAATCATGTAGTGTTCTATCTCATAAAGCATGTAAGTAAAACATCAATTCATAGCAATGTTATCCAATATCCTGAAATCATATAAGTTCTAAGTCTCAAAATGCATCAAAACAAAGTATCCATAGTAGTCTAAAATATAAAATCCACTAAATGTCAAACTGAGTCGAGGTGAGGCCTCACAGTGTGGTTGCCTAATCGGAGAATGGATTTGTAGTTTGTGTAAGGGCAAATTGAAGCTTAAAAGGATTTCATCAAGAAAATGTAGTGTTATTCAAACAAATCAAGAATCTTGTTGTTTTCTAACAATTACAGCAGAATTGAAATCCCCTAACTAGGTAAGCTCTAACAAGCTTGGTTACTTATTAAATCCTCTAACAAGGTGGTCCATTATCTTGGATTCTCAAACCCTCTACCAAGGTTACTACTAACAGGGTATTTTACTTTTTCATCAAGGCATTTTGTAAATCCCTTGACTGGGTGATTCCTAAGAGAATCAATTCTTAACATGACTTATTGTAAAAGCTTTAACAGGCTTGGCTCCTAATAGGATGAACTTCAGAAGAGCTCAGATAGCTATCCTTGTGAGTCTCATCTCACCATGGTTTTTACCTATTTGGGTTTTCCACGTATAAACATTTTTATCAAGTGGTGAATGTTTTTATGGTTATGATATTATTTGCTGATTTGATTAATTTCTGATAAGGCATGATAACAAGAAGCATTGAGAGATTGAATATGTTGAGATATGATTAAGCATTTTGATGTTTACAGGATTGATATTGTTTACTGTTAAGTTGTTATAACAATTAACCGGTTGATGTTGAGTATTGATCTTGATAAGTGAAAGTTTACTTTGTGAGTTTGAATTTGAGATTGGGAAGTTTGTATCAGTTTTTGAGTATATTGATTCACCCCCACACTCTCAGTATTCTACCAGATACTTATTCTTTCATCATACCATCAATTGGTATCAGAGCATCTCAGGTCCTCTTTAACCTAAAATCCTAACAGCTTGAGGAAAAGATCTTGTAGATCATGATGAAAAAAGAAGGTCCAAAATTCAACAAAGATAACTATAGGATATGGAGTGACAAAATGAAGATTTACATTAAGAGTCTTGGTAGTCACTATTGGGATCATGTAGAAACTAATTATTATGCACCTACTGGAACCCTGACTGATGATCATAAGAAAGAACAACAAGAAAATCATCAAGCATTGGAGGCTATTATCAATTCATTGTCTGATGTTGAATATGTAGATGTTCATGGTCTTGAAACTGCATATGAAGTATGGAAAAAACTTGAAGAGATCTATGGCGGTGATGAACATGTTAAGATTGCTAAAGAGGAGAGCCTAAGAGGAAATTTTGATGACATGAGAATGTCTAAAGGTGAGAATATCCAGTAGTATGGTTAAAGGATAAAAGAGATAGTTGGTGAAATAAAGAGTCCAAGAGGGAAAGTGGAAGATGCCAGAGTGATCAGTAAGGTACTGAGAACCCTGCTACCGGTCTATGCTATCTAAGTTACAGCTATTCGGGAGCTGAAATCCATTGACAAAACAAAGATAGCTCTTGACTCTATCATTGGCGAACTTACTACTTTTGAATTAAATGGCTATGATGGTAGTGTACAAAAATCAGAATCTGCATTCAAAGCTTCTATATCTAACCCATCTATGAGAGGAAGTAGAGATATCGGCCATAGCTATGAATCTAGATTCAACAGAGATGTTGATGATGAAGACAACCTAGTGGAACTTGAAGCATTGTTGGCAAATGATTGGCTAGAGGCACTGGGAAATATAGAGGTAAGCTACCTTTAACATTTTTTGCATGCAACAAGATTGGTCATATAGCAGCTAACTATCCTAATGGTCAAAATGAATACAAGAGAGACAAATTCAAGAAGTATAAGGGCAAAGGTAAGAGAGATTTTCTTATAGCGATTAACAGCGGTATTACTGATGAAGAGTCTGATGATGATGCTAGTGAAGATATTGTGTTTGTAGCTATTAAGGAAGAGATATCATATCAGAAGGCACTAGTGTCCAAGATGGATAACTCTGATGATTGGATCATTGATAGTGGTTGTTCACATCACATGACCGATGATTGGAGAAAATTTGTTTCCTTGAAGGAATTTGATGCCGGTGTTGTCAGATTTGGCAATGACTCACCCTATATGGTTAAAGGTAAGGGAGTTATTTCTCTTAATGGGAAGAGCAATGCTGACGATATCTATTGGGTTGAAGGCCTAAAGCACAATCTTCTGAGTGTGGCATAACTTAATGATAGAGGATACTCACTGGAGTTTAGAAATGGTATGTGAAAAATCTTTGACAAAAAAGGTGAATTGATTGCAACTAGGAAACAGACCAGAGGTAATCTATTTTATCTTAATCCTAAAGTTAGCAACTGTTTGATTGCAAAGGTAGATGATAGATGGATTTGGCATAGGAGATGTTGTCATATAAACTTTGATAACATTGTTAAAGTGATCAAGTCCAAGATAGTAAGAGGTTTGCCTCAGCTAGACAAACTAATAAGTGGTATTTGTAAAGAATGTCAGTTAGGAAAGATGACTTCTTCAACTTTCAAGAGCAAGTCCTTCTCAGCAGAGCACTTGTTAGATTTGGTTCATACAGATCTACGTGGACCAATAAGAACAAGAAGCATTCAAGGTGATAGATATTTTATGATCTTCACTGATGATTGTTCAAGGATGATGTGGGTCACATTCTTGAAGGATAAGAATGAAGCTTTTGGTAAGTTCAAGGCATTAAGGGCCTTAGTTGAGAAAGAGAGTGGTAAAAAGATAAAATGTTTGAGAACAGATCAAGGCGGTGAATTTACTTCTGAGGAATTCACTAAGTATTGTGATGAGAATGGTATCAAGCGGCAACTTTTTGAACCAAGGACACCACAGAAGAATGGTATAGCAGAGAGGAACAACCGGTCAGTGGTTCAAGCTGCTAAGACAATCTTGATACAAGGAAATATAGTGAAAACATTTTGGAAAGAAGCTGTAAGTACTATTGTCTAAACAATGAACCAAGTTCTGATGAAAAGAGGTAAGGACAAGACCCCTTATGAATATTGATATGGGGGATCACCTGATGTTAGTCATTTCAAGATATTTGGTAGAAAATGTTTTATTAAAAGAGGTGATTACATTAATAAGTTTGAAGCTAAGAGTGACGAAGGCATATTTCTTGGCTATTCCACCAAGAGTAAGGCCTATAAATGCTTCAACAACCGGACACAGAGAATTGTTGAAGTGTCGATGTTCATGAAGATGAATGTCCTAAAGTCTCAAATGGAAAAAGTTCAGAGAAAAAGGATGAAGATCCTTTCATTTTTCTTTTGGAACCTGAAACTGTTAAATTAGAAACCGGTAAAGAAAATCCTAATGTACTTGTTCAACCAGAACAAATAAATTCAGAAGAAGATGATAATGAAGAAGTTGAATCTAAAGAGAATGATCATGTTATTCCTAGGTATGTGAGACTAAACCACAGTCCCGAGCAGATTATTGGGGATAAGGATGTCAGAGTACTAACTAAAAGAAGAGTTAGAGAGAACTCTTGCATGATCTCCACCTTTGAGCCAAGAAGTGATAAGGAGGCATTTGGTGATGATCATTGGGTTAAAGCTATGAAGGAAGAAATGGATCAAATTGAGAAGATCAACATTCAGACCCTAGTACCCCAACCGGTAAACAAGAATGTTATAGGTACTAAATGGGTATTCATAAACAAGTTAAATGAAGATGGTGTTGTAGTTCATAACAAGGCAAGATTAGTCTGCAAGGGTTATGCTCAAGAAGAAGGAGAAGATTATGGTGAAACTTTTGCGCCAGTAGCAAGACTGGAAGGTGTCAAAACTTTACTTGCATTTGCAGCCCATAATAAGTTCAAGGTATACTAGATGGATGTTAAGTCTGTATTTTTGAATGGGATATTAGAAGAAGAGGTATACATAGAGCAGCCTGATGGTTATGCATTGACAGATGAGAAAGACATGGTATGCAGATTGCATAAAGCTTTGTATGGATTGAAGCAGACACCTAGAGCATGGTATGAATGCCTTCATATAGATTTGATGAAGATAGGCTTTGCAAGAACCAGTGATGATAGTAATATTTATCTCAAGTTTGAAGAGGATGAAATACTAGTCAGTGAAGTATTTGTTGATGATATTATTTTTGGAGGTAATGATGTCATGAGAAATAGTTTTGCAGATGAAATGAAAAATGAATTTGAAATGTCTTTAGTAGGGGAAATAAAAAATTTCATAGGCTTGCAGATACAACAAATGAAAAATGGTATTTTCATTACTCAATCTAAGTATGTGAAAGAGGTTTTGAAGACTTTTGGCATGAGTGACTGTAAACCAGTTGGAACACGAATGGTTACAGGTTGTAAGTTGTCCAAGGAGAATGCATCTAAGTCTGTTGATGAAAAGGAATACAAGTCAATGATTAGCAAATTACGCTATGTTGTTCACAACATACCAGATATTGCCCACGTGGTTGGTATAGTTGCAAGATTTCAAAAGAATCCAAAGGAAGCACACCTGATAGGAATAAAGAGAATTTTTAGATATTTGAAAGGTATAGTTGACTATGGATTATGGTATCCATATGGAGGAAACTTTGATTTGAAGGCATACACTGATGCTGATTGGGCAAGAAATATTGATGACCAGAAAATTACTAACGATGGAGAATTCCTTCTAGGAGGAAGGTGAGTTTCATGGAGTAGTAAGAAGAAGAGTTGTACTTCACAATCTACTATTGAAGGTGAGTATGTTGTAGCTTATATGAATTGCACACAAGCTATTTGGATGAGGCACATTTTGGAAGGTTTTAAGATGAAGATCTCAGAACCTATAAAGATTTTATGTGATAATACAAGTGCCATTAATATTTCTAATAATCCTATTTTGCATGCTCGCACCAAGCACATTGAATTGAAGTATCACTTTTTGAGGGAAAAAGTTCAAAGTAAAGATGTTATCTTAGAGCATGTTTCTACCCAGGAGTAGCTTGCAAATATCTTTACCAAACCTTTGCCTAAGACTACTTTTGAGTATCTTAGAAGTCAGTTGGGGGTTGTCCCTCTTCATGAAGTTAGTTAAGCATGATGTTGATTGCATCAATCCCTGAATTACTTGTAAAATTTAACATGGATTGATAAAAAAAGTGGATGTATTCCATAGGGGGAGCATCAAGTTGCAGTATGTTGTTGATGCACAATGAAAATTTGACATTACATGTTTTACTTTCAATTTGGAATTATTGTCAAAGGGGGAAAAGAATTATGTGATTGAGAAGAAGCATTATGTGACTGGCAAAGGGAAGCCAATGATAGGCTGATGATAGGAAAAGCATGGTGAATACTTGGTAATGTAAACCAGGATTCCTATTCACCAATTGCAGCACCAATCAGAGGCGCTGATATTTGTATTACCATCAATGCCAAAGGGGGAGATTGTTGGCATTTGCATGAAGATTGCATTAATGATATGTTATGTTGTCATTGATGTCAATTAAATCAGTATTGGTATTTATGATAGTGTTGATATTGTTGTTATTATTGGTATTGGCTTGTAACCGGTAGGAAGAGATTTGAGGAAGATGTTATAAACCGGTATGTTAGTTTGTGAGTTGAACTGGTAAATCGGTATATAAGGTTAAACCCTTTTCTATGAAATGTAACCGGTAAACCCTACCAACTATTTTTTTATTAAACCCTAACCATTCAAGTTTATTGGTTTAAGATCTAATGATGAGCAGTAATGATGGAGACACATGTGATCATTGAATGAGGATAAGTTCAGATTGTTTTTAGCATGTTGTTTGTTTGTTTGATTGCCTAGGGAATGAGCAAAGTCGATTGCATCTAATGCATAGCATGGGATGAGTTACAAAGTCCAATGAAGTGGTGATCATGGAGCGGTTGGAATTTTATTGAAGAATGTAAAAAGATTGTTATGATTTCTAACGGTCAAGATTGAACCTACTTGTTTGTAATCTCTATGAGAGAATTAGGTTTTTGGTGTGTTACTGACCTAATTGATTTGTATTTAAGGTCGATGAAGTTGTTTGGTAAAGTGTTGGCAAAGTGTTGGCTGAAAACCAGTTGAGTGTGTGGTTACCTAATCGAAGAATGGATCTGTAGTTTGTGTAAAGATAGATTGAAGCTTAAAAGGATCTGATCAAGCAAATGTAGTGCTATTCAGATAGATCAAGAAAACCTGTTGTTTTCTAACAATTACAGTAGAATTGAAATCCCCTAACTGGGTAAGCTCTAACAAGCTTGGTTACTTATTAAATCCTCTAACAAGGTGGTCCATTAGCTTGGATTCTCAAACCCTCTACCGAGGTTACTCCTAACAGGGTATTTTTCTTTTTCATCAAGGCATTTTGTAAATCCCTTAACTAGGTGATTCCTAACAGAATCAGTTCTTAACAGGACTTATTGTAAAAGCTTTAACAGGCTTGGCTCCTAACAGGGCAAACTTCAGAAGAGTTCAAATAGCTATCCTTGTGAGTCTCATCTCACTATGTTTTTTACCTATTTGGGTTTTTCACGTATAAACATTTCTATCAAGTGGTGAATATTTTTGTGGCTATGATCTTATTTGTTGATTTGATTAATTTTTTATAAGGCATGATAACTAGAAGCATTGAGAGATTGAATATATTGAGATATGATTAAGAATTTTGATGTTTACAAGATTGATGTTGTTTACTGTTAAGTTGTTATAATAGTTAACCGGTTGATGTTGAGTATTGATCTTTATAAGTGAAAGTTTAGTTTGTGAGTTTGAATTTGAGATTGGGAAGTTTGTATTAGTTTTTGAGTATACTGATTCACCCCCCCCTCCCTCTCAGTATTCTACCGGATACTTATTCTTTCATCATACCATCAGATAATACATAGAAAGGTTGTGAAACTTAAATCCCTAATATGCCAAAAAGGTACAATATATCTCGTAATGTCTAGAATACCGAATGCCACAAATCATCCCCAAGTATCGATTACTTCCTGGAGTATGTTGAACAAGATGAAGTCTAAACCAAAACATCATGAAACCTATACACATTTACATCGTTGTCCACATTCTGCCTCACTTATGCATTTATTCAACTTGAATTCTAACACGCTTCATAGATGCCCAAACCGACATCCATTCACATCATTCAGATACAACAAAACCATGGAACCCTGCAATTATAATATCTCACATACCAAATTTTTATCATTATGAAAAAGACAACTGCATAGCCATGTGCAATATTATCCTATACCCATGTCCTCCAAAATTATTTTTATAAGAATTGGAAAAGAATGGAGATCACAATTCGGACCCATCATATTAAGTTCCACCTTAGAACTTCCCATATTTGCCAAATGATCTGCAACCCGGTTCCCTTCTCTATACACATGTGAAATAGTAAAGTTTATAAATGTATCAATAAGTGCCCATGCTTGTTCAAGCAAATATCTTATCTGCCAATTGTCAATATTTCTCTTTATGCAAGTGTTGATAATAATATCTAAGTCACCTTTGATGTGAATATAAGAGATGTTCATTTTTTTAACTAGTAGAATGCCTTCAAGCAAAGCATATGCCTCTACAATGTTGTTAGTACTCGGTGGAATGGAAACAAATTTCAAAGCAAAAACACACCCTGTGTGGTCCCTTATTCATACTCCTACTCCTGTATCACATGGGTTCCCTTTAGAGGAGCCATCAAAATTCAATTTGAAATGCGTCGAATCCGGAGGACACCATTTTACTTTATTTCTATCAATTTTACTCATTCTCACTCTCAGAAAGAAAGGTGATACAGGAATAGAAATGCCCTTCCAACAATTAATAACTTGACCATCCCAAGAAGTAAATTCCCTATTTGGATTTAACTGATTTGAAACATGAGCATTAACTAGTTCTGATACTGATTTTTCAATGTCATCAAAAACATCAGAAAGAGGAGATGTCTGCTTTCTAAAAATACGCTTATTTATTTCCCACCAAAGTGACCATACTATTGTGGATGGGTTCACTTTCCAATTGCATGCAAAAAGAGAGGATGAGTATAAGACTAGCCAAGACTAGAAAAAACCCCATACATTATTTGGAAGAGGGATGCTAAAGGAAAGTTTAGCAAGCACAAACATCTAACAATAATGAGAAAAATCACATTGGAGGAGGAGATGGTCTAACGTTTCATTATGCTCACCACAAAGTACATAGGAAAATGGAGGTGCAATATTCAATTTATCAAGTCTCTCATTGGTAAGTATTCTCTTGTGTAGAGAAAGCCAAGCAAACATCCCTGCCTTGGGAAGAATATTGTTGTTCCAATAGAAGTTATAAGCTCTTTGTGAATAGGATTAAACAAACATCTGATGAATTGCCTTATACCCTTCCTTGATAGAGTACTTTTCATTCTTTGCAGGGAACCATATCAATTTGTCCAAACCATTAGAGATAAAAATTATGCGGTCCTTGAGAATCAAAGAAAATTTTACCTTTTGATCCAAGGAGATTGGAGGTGAAGCTGGATTCATCCAAATGACATGATTTGAAGGCTTCTTAAGATCATCTATGTAATCATATAGGTAAGATCCTCATTGAGTAATAAATATAGGGATCACATCTACTAGATTCCTCAAGATTAAGAGGGGGGAGACCACTCCATTAATCATGCCAAAAGTTTACATATTTTCCATTATGTACTTGCCAAGATAAATATCTAGTAATCACATTCCTAGAAGCCATCATGAAGTTCCAAACTGCAAACCCTAATGGAGGATCAAGGATATTAAATATACGTGATGGGGTAGGAATATCTAAATACTTTTCTTGCATAATTTGACACCACAAATCATGTGATTTTACATAAATATTCCAAACCAACTTTCCCCCAAAGGCCTTATTCATTTTTGAAAGATCATGTAGACCAACCCCGCCCGTGGATTTACTTGGAGTTATTTTGTTGAGAGACACAAGTGGGATGTTTTTATCTTCTGAAAGATTACCTTTCCAAATAAAATTTTGAATAATTTTCTGGATATGGGAAACAATAGATTTTGGGGCTTGAAGGACTGAAATGTAGTAGTTTGGGATTGTAGCCAAAATAGTCTTGACAAGAAGGATTCTGCCTAACAAAGATAACCATCTAGCTTTCCAAATAGAAATTCTTCTTTTTAATCTATCAATCACAGAATTCCAAAAAGAAGGTTTCCCGTACTCCCATAAAGAAAGGGATGCCCAAGTACGAAGATGGAAGAGAATCCACTGGAAAGCCCAATGTCTAGATAATGTTGTTAGACACCATTTTAGAAGTATTAAATATGAATAATTTATATTTCTGAGCACTGATTTTCTGCCCAGATCCAGAAGTATATATGTCCAACATTTTCTTAATATGCCTTGCTTCTTGAATATTGGAACAACCAAATAAAAGTGTATCATCTACAAATAAAGTGTGGGTGATGGAAATTGAAGTATTAGGGATGCATACCCCCTTCCAAAGACCCAGAGTCATCTTCTTATTGACCAATCTACTAAAAGCTTCTACCATGATAATAAAGAGAAAAGGTGATAGTGGGTCACCTTGTCAAAATCCTTGAGTGGCTCAAAAAAAACCAAAAGGATTAGCATTAATAATAACTGAGAAATGTGCACTAGAGAGACAATTTTTTATCCATTTGCACCACTTATCCAAAAAGTCAAACTTTTTAACAAATCTCAAAAGAAAAGACTAGCATACTTTATCATATGCTTTCAATGTGTCTAATTTAGCTACGAAAGCAGGGGACAGTGAAGAGTTAATTGAATGAAAAGCTTCATGGGCCACAAGTGCACCTTCTGATGTTTCCCTACTAGGAACAAAACCTCCTTGTTGAGGAGATATTAATTTAGGTATCAAGGATTTCAACCAGAGATAAATAGCTTTTGTGAAGATCTTGTAAATTATATTACACAAGGAGATAGGCCTAAAGTCTGCAAAATGTTGAGGGTTGTTGGATTTGGGGATAAGAGAAAGATGGGTTAAATTGAAGTTGTTGAGAATAAAATCTTTTTGTCTTGACTCATCCAAAGCAATTAAAAGATTAAAACTTAAAACGTCCCAACACTTTTGAAAGAATAGCATGGTGAAACTGTCAGGACCTGGATACTTGTCAGGAGCCATCAAAACTACCACCTCTTGGAGTTCAGCAAGAGAGAAAGGTTGCATCAGATAATCATTATCACACTGTGAAATCAGACAAGGGATGGAATCTAGCAATACCTTGACACTGGACTCCTCAAGAACAAAAGGAGGAGAAGGAGCAAAAATATTTTTAAAGAAGAGTTCACCCTCTTCCCTAATTTCTTGTTCATTAGTTAATTTTACCCCCAAAGAAGAGGCATTTATAGAAAAGATAGTAGATGCAGCTTGCTTAATCTTTGCAGATACCTTAAATAACTTAGTATTTTTATCCCCATCTTTTAGCCATAGCTCCCTTGATTTTTGTCTCCAATACTCCTCTCTAGAGCATAATTCTTCCTAGTAACTTTGTGAATGCTTCTTCCTTGAGAAGGTTTCAGGATTAATCCCATTAGAAAAGATAAGTTTTGTGATGTCCTTTAATTCCTTCTCTACATTTGATTTCTCTGCAAAGATGTTTTTGAATAATTCCCTATTCCAGACTTTGATATTTGATTTTACAAACTACATTTTCATATAGAATTGAAACATTTTGTTCCCCCTATAGAAGGGGGCACTTACCCACCATCAGCAAAGCAGAGCATGAAAGTGTGGGTGTTGAAACCATATTATTTCAAGTTTAAAAGAAGGTCTATGATGAGAAACTTCATGTTTATCCAAGCATAATGAGATAGGAAAATGGTCAGATCCAGAGAACAATAGAATATTAGAGCTAAAAGTATATTTCTAAAGGATCCATTCATATGAAGTGAAAAACCTGTCCAATCTGCTTGCAATTTGAAGGGAAGTTCCTTAATTTGTCCATGTAAATTGACCATTAGAAGGTGAAATGTCAGAAAGGGCGTTATCAGACACAAAAGATCTAAAGTCGTCAATCACCTTAGAAGCAGTAGGGTTGCCTCCCTATTTCTCATCCTAAGATAAAATGGCATTAAAATCTCCTCCTAAAATGATTTTCTAAACTCCCTGCTGATGGATCTGACAAGATAAAGTATTCCAAAGAGCATATTTCTCATGAGGAGCTATTGGACCATAAATATTAAAGAGAAGAAAGGATAAATCAAAATTTTCAATAAGAATAAGATGTCAATTTGTCCCTTGCTTCAAGGTTTTTTCTTTGATTGTCTTAGGATTCCACAAGGTCAGAATACCACTAGAATCCCCTACTGTAGGAACATGTATGAAATCCCATAAATTCCATTTTTTTAAAATATTTTGAGAGGCTTCATCAAAAATATTTGTTTCTTGTAATAAAATGATGTCTACTTGGGAGGAATCCAATTGCTGCTTGATCTGTCCCTTCTTGTCAAAGGCATTCAAACCTCTGACATTCCAAGATATAATCCTCATCTTTGTTCTTCTTGGTCTTGAGTGGGGTGAAAACTTGTCTACAATTGTAGACTGGATACCAGCTGCGATCTCTTCTTCGATTTTAAGAATCTTGGTCTTCTGACCTCTTTTTTTAGGTGTTTTAGATAACAAAGAAGATGACGAGACTAATTGAGCAAGAGAGAGATGTTGAGAAAAATCAAAGTCAAGCTATGTGGGAGGTTGAAAGGCCTGATATGAATTATCTTCAGCCACAAGGTGATCAGCATGACTAGACTCCAATAGGGGTGAAAAAATGGGTGGTGAAGTATTAAGAGCGAGAGGAATAACATCCACAGAAGGGACATCCTGAATTTTTGGGAATTCCTCGAGAGCAATTTCATCAATCAAGTTTGATGCAATAGATATAAGGATAGCATGTGCCATTAATTAGATATTTGGAGCATTCAATGAGGATCCAATAGTGGGAGGATTACAATCAACCACATGGAAAGGTTGGCAATTAAACATCAAGCTATGAATCAAGTTATCCTTTGCATTCTATGAAATAGAGATTTCTTGGAATTGAGAATCTGAGGGTCCCATGGAAGTTAAACTCAAAAAAGAAGAAGTGAACTGCCTAAAGAGAGAGGAAGAAAATATGTTCTTATACAACCAATCAACCAAGATTAAAGAGCAGTGGATCTTAAAAGATATTTTCTTGTATCTACCCACAAATTTTTGCAGAGAACATGAACCAGAGATAACAACCTAATATTGAGGAGAATTCTTCCAATTGGAGGGCCTTGTTGTTTTTTTTGTTGGAAGTAAAACATCTGTCATACAATTGAAAAAGAATTTAGAAGGAATCAGAGAAAGAGGAGGATCTTCCTAAAACTGAACACCCTGGAAAGGTCTTGCAATATTATCAATATTATTCAGAGGTACGGGACTCTCTGATAAGTCAGCTACACTTGTTGTCCCACTTAGTGTAGAAGAAGGAGATACAATAGACTGATAAAAGGAGAATTTATGAAAATCAGTCACAAAGTCCTTGCAAACCCTAACAACATCAATACCTGATCCTTGACACTGCGAATTAAAATGGCCCAATTTATCTATATAGTCATCAACATATTTGGTACCCTATATGCAAATGTTTTGATTCCATTTCCTTATGGAGGAAGTCATTAAAATAGACTTGGGAAGTGGCTTTGTGAGGTTTAGCAATAGGCATACCCTGATGGTTAAATGGGAAAGTTCATATGGGATAAGGTCATGCTTGATAAAAATACCCATTTGATTAGCCAAAATTTCCACACTATCTAGATCACGATACTCAAGCGAGAGCCCCGAGAGAGTAATCCAAAAAGGCATGAAAAGGGGGGGAACTGAATCTAGACTAAAATTTGGAACCCACACCAAAGTGATAATACCAACACCCTTATAAAATAACCCCTTATATCTATGAACACAATTTCTATGTTCTTTGGAATCAAAAATGGCAATAAAAAAGAGAGATTGCTTATCCATCAAAAAAATATCCTTCAAGCCCAGCCAATTTTGTTTAGCCCAAAATGAAAGTTGCATAAAGGAAATAGTAGAATTAATTTTACCAATGAGGGTTGTGGCACGTAACAGATCTATTTGAGGTTGAATAAGGTGGTCCAGCAAAATGATCTTATACACACCCTCAGATTTTCCTGATTCTCCAGTATTAGCAGCATTTGTGATCTTTGGCGAGACTAGAACTGAGCTACCCTCTTTAGTTGTATCATTTGAAAGTTTCCCATTACCTTCTGCATCTAAATTTTGTGCTAGTGAATCGGGAATAGATGTGCAAGGGATTTTCTTTCTCTGGTTATGTGTAACCTTTTTTGGTTTGAAGGGTGCTCCTTGCACAACTTGTTTATTGGAAGATTGTTTGGGGTTGAAAGAAATGTGGGGTTTATCAATTGGGTATTGTTTGGATAGGTCACACATGATGGAAGATTAACAGGATTATCCTATGACTCGGATAGAGAATGATGTGACAATGGTGGTGTCCCTTCACAAATGTCAAAGGGCGGTTGTGGTTTTCGATCTAGTCGGCATTCAAAATGATGTCGTGGAAATCTTCTTTCTCTCCCCTTACCCTACAACCTACCTGGAAACCGCTGGACTCCACCAAAAGAATGCCTATCCTCTGATATAATGTCATGTAGCTACCACAAAGCTTGCCTAACTCCCATAGGTCCAGGCCCTAGAAACCCTTGTTGCATGGCTTGCCGCATCACTTGAGATTACTCAATGCCTTAAATTTTATCAAAAGCTCAGATACGCTTTCACAGTCATTTGAAAGCAAAAGCAAAGAGCAAAAACTATGATTATGATGGCTGATATTGAGTAAAAATGAGAACTCCATTGGGAACCTAAATTTATACGATGTAAAATGAAAATATGACAGAATTTTATTTAATAGCATAGAATCTATGATAATATTGCCTTACAATATATCTCATTTGCAATCCTAACCCAAACTACTTATCGAAATCCCTGCATAAGCCCTACCAATCTGCAATTCCTCTCAAGCATTTAATGAAAAAACATACACCACAACAATGCAACGAATGAAAAACCCGTTGATTCTACTCATTCAAAATATGATAGAATTATACACTACAGAAATGGATCAGAAACATTTTCTATTGAATATGTTTGCTACTTCTATCATGAAACAATTTACATATAACTCCTTGAAGAACCTACAAAAATTAGACACAAATGCTTTTTATTGCTCTGTAAATGGCTTTACAGATTGCTCATTTCACCTAGACTCACTATTGGAACTTATCTTTTCCTAAAATAAAGCTCCTGGAACCAAGAATTTGGAACAAAACATTTGAAACCAAAAATTTTGGACCCTGCCTCATGGCCTTGAATTCCCTTTTATAGAAACAAGGGAGCAAACAAGCTTTGAGAAAGAGGAGACACCTGTCACCAGTCTATAAGACAGCTTGTGGTTCTGTTATAAAATATTCTTTATGATTTCCCAAAAACTGTCCATACTAGCATTCATGATGAGGTACAACCAAAATTTCTAACTACATTTTGGTAGAAACAAAAACTCCTTGAGCCATGCCATTATCACCCTTTATTCCTCCAGATGGACCGTGAGATGCATCGTTCTATCCTACAGAGAATTTCCCTTCCCGGAAGGGAATCTAGAACCCGACAAGAAGTAAAGTCGCCCTCAAACTAGAGGAAGAATTCCACACTTCATGCCTAGGATCATTGAAAGTGGAAAAAGGGGCTCCCATAGGAATATAATAAGAGGGGAAGGGGTCGCAACTTCCATGCCATTACAAAACTGACTGGCTACTGCCCCTTACCCAACCTTATCTTTTTCCTATCCCTCTATGAGATCCTTCCCCAAACCCTTGCCAACTAGTGGCAAAGGAGAAGAAAAGGATGTGTCATGAGGGGTTCTTTTAGATGAGAAATGAATTTCAAGACTCCAGTGACTATCCTCCCAACTTTCAAGGCTCCATTGACTATATGCATACTCACTCGGAAAAGGGGACTTCCATCTAGTATCAAAAGGTTCACTCCTTGCACGATATTACTCAAACATCTTCCTTATCTCTAATGAAACCTCTCTAGAAAATAATGAGGTCTTTGTTTTCTTCTACCCACTAAAGCACCACCTTGCTATATTTATAATAAAAAAAATCACTTCATTTGGCGGTGTTCATTCATGTGAAAAATCATCATTCTGATGCTCTCTACTCATCCCATCAGCTATGGGCTCGGGAAATCATGTCTATCAAATCTAGGACACTGTCACATTTAAGCTATCAATCCACTGCCTTCTACCAAGGCTCACCTTACATGAGTGATTTTTTTCTGATTTTATTGTCCCTTGACTGCAAAAGTTTTGCTTCAAAATCCCTCTTTGGACATTGAGTCATTATCTTTTAAATTATTCTCAGAGATACTTCCTTGATTTTACCTTACTAAGAATCCTTGACAACACACATTCTCTGATATTATTGATAGGTCCCTGATCATTCTATTGCCAACTCAGAAATCATCCTTATCCTTATCCTTTGAAACTTGGGCTTCTCATTGTCATGGCGGTGAGGTTTGCTAAGATGGCATCTTTGGTACTGTCAATTTTTCTTGCTAATTCTACTCTACTCAACAAATGACCCTCAGAATAGGCCTTCTGAAAATTAGTCGACGTCCATGTGTCTCAACTTGTCTTCATTCATCCCATGTTGACAAGCTTACATTTTGTCTACCTTTATTTTCACGCATGGGTGATAAGCAAATAGCTTCAATCACCCTTTTGAAATATAATTCATATTTTCACCATAGATCTTATCCAGCCTAGAATATCATGCAATCACCATCAATCAATCTGACACTGGCCTTCCAATGTGGCAGGTGGGTCTATCAAAATCTTGACTAAGCATCACCAAGTCACCTTCCAACTCAACTATGTCAGCGGCCCCACCCTCGAACTTACTTCAACCTGCCTTCGACACATGGCATCATATCATGATGTTGTGGTCCATAACCCCCATGCATCTTTGAGCGCTAGGTTGCAAGGGTCGTTGGATTTTCTCGATCTTTACTCCAATGCCACGGTAACCACCAATTTTAACAAGTTAATAGTCTAGCATCTTTTTTACCATGATTAAAAGATCTATGTCCATTCAAGCATGTGTAGATAATAGAAACATTTAGTGGCCTGACAGTTATCATAAATTCTCTGGCTGTAAATAATAAGGCTTGGGAAAATCAACAAGGTGCTGACAAAAATAATAAAGGGGGGGCCCAGCCATGGGCCAATAAAACTTTAGTGCACGAGACTTAGGACAATATTAAAAGGGTCAGCCGAAACAACTTAATGCCTAGGGAAAAACATGGCCCCGCCAATGGTAAGAAGACCCTTGGCCTTAAGTGGAGAAAAAGGTAACACTAAATTATAACAAGCTTAGGGTTTTTATAAAGACTTAATCAAAATGAATAAAACCCTAACACCTGAGCTTGAAACACAAGACAGAGAGAAAGATAAAATCAAAATGTCCAGTATTTTGCCTAAGGTATGAAAATTATTGCTAGGTCATTTTCTAGGGCTATTAGTGGCTCTAGTTGGGGACGATCATTACTCAAGGATGATATGAGAATCCAAAATCTCATGTGGAGCAGACCATTGCAGAGAAGACTAAAAGGGAATTTACCTAGACAAGGCAGCTTGAATAAAAATTTAAACTACTCTATTATGTACAAGATCTAATCTAATGCTCATGGAAAATAACTACTTTAAGAAAAGTAGAGCTTCAAGAATTGTCCATGAACCAGCAATTCAAGAAGAAAAGGAATACTATTGGGCATAGAATCAAAAAGGTTTACTCTACCCTAAGCTACTTGTGGCTTGAAAATCAAACCACATATGGTGGCCCAAGGCCATCTGACAAGATCAGCCAATGCTTTGCTCTATCATAAACATGGTTTTCCTTTGACTACATCAATTTGAAAGTATAGTTGGAATTTCATTGATCAAACATGTTGGCATTTTTTATCTGGCTACCGTACTTAAAACTATCATTACATTCACTATTGAACTTCTGAAACTTGTGTAATTATTGAAAATTTAAAACACTCTGTGACCCAAACAAGCCATGCTCACTGAAAAACACACTTCCATGTTGAACACAACATGCATCATGGCTCATATTAGTGTCATACTCAAGAAAGACACCTCCCTACTGAAAAGGAAAAGGCTCACATTCTGATATACAGTCGGGAATATAGACTTTATTTAAATTATTAGTTTTCTCATCAAAAGTGGAACACTCAAAATAATCCAACCGACTATTGTACACAATAAGCAAATTGTTATAAAGAGAATAAAAAGGATCACAATTGATCCTCCTATGCAAATGCAAATCATCAGACTTAAAAGGGACCTCATCCTTTTGTTTTGAGTCAGATTTGATGTCATTCATACTAGCACAGGGGAAAATTCATCCTCATCAAATGACATCAAATTAGAAATCATATCCAAGTTATTGCAATCATTTACTTCACAAATTGATGCAACATCTAAGATGTCCAGACTCTCAATTTTCTCTTCATACAAAGGATTAGAAACCATATGAAAACCCTTCTCAAAATCATAATGGCAAATCACTATTTGATCCATATCTGCATCCTCATCAAACAACTCATTAAAAAATTTATTGAAACCACTGCTCATCTCAAGTACACATTCATTTTCATTAGGAATAAAAGAATCACAATCTGAACTATAAAAGCTCTCAATATTATAGTCCTCACAAGCTTCAGCAAAATTATCATGGTTATTCTGATCCCTTTGAACTTCACCTTTCCCAACCACACTTGCCAGTTGAGAAATATTTTGATGATAAGAAAACTAAGGAGCAATCTGATCCATTGTATGAAAAGGCATTTGTAATGAGGCAATCGGTGTATTATTATTTTTTTCAGGCACACATACCTAGACTAGATCCGCATGTACATTATTTTGGATAATTTCATGTGGCATAGGCATAAACAAGAGCATACTTTCTTCATTGGAACATTTCAAT
Source organism: Cryptomeria japonica (assembly GCF_030272615.1). Classification (NCBI taxonomy): domain Eukaryota; kingdom Viridiplantae; phylum Streptophyta; class Pinopsida; order Cupressales; family Cupressaceae; genus Cryptomeria; species Cryptomeria japonica. The sequence continues at coordinate 64,775,337 of NC_081413.1, read as the reverse complement.
CCAATCACTTCTTGAGGGAGAAAGCTTTGGAGAACGAGGTGGAGATTGATTATGTACCTACAAAAGAACAAGTTGTTGATCGCTTTACTAAAGCACTCACTAAGGATACTTTTGAATATCTCTAGGATAAATTGGGGGTTATTGCTCCTCCTTTTTTTGAGCTAAATGCATATATAGATGCATTAGTCCATTGAACTCCATGACTATTATTATTTTGGACTAATGATCGGGGATTCCTCTTAGGGGGAACTAAGTGCAATTGTGAGTTTTGAGGAGCTTAATAGAATGAGCTAAACAACTTTTGAGTTTGAGCCTTTTTCCTTGATGGCAAAGGGGGAGAGAATAATAAGTTAGAAGGGAATGAGAAGATTGGAAAAACGAGAGAAAAAATGTGAGTAACAAAGTAACTTGCAAAGGGGGAGAATAGTGTATTGGAAAGCATTGGAAATTTTCTATGAGATTTATTGATATTATTGTTATTGTTGATGTGTTGCCATCAATGACAAAGGGGGAGATTATTGTAATTTTGGGCAGAATGAGCTATTGGTGTGTTTTCATTGATGTCAACATGCTTTGGTTGTCATTAGTGACTCGTTGGTATAGTTGATGTTGAGCTTCCTATGCAATTGTGTTGAGATATTTGCTCTATATTTATTCTATATTTTACATCTATTCATGTTATTTGGATATGTTGTTAAGCAATGTTTGGAGATGCTAGATTTAGGATTTGGTACTCCAGATTGTAGTGCCAACAATGTTGCATTCACCAGTGTGTGGCAATGTTTGATAGTGTTTTTGTGTGAAATGCATGCTCCACATTTCTCCACATTATGGTTTATGGTGTTGCGGTTTTGGAGATTAGTTGGTAATGTCCTTATCTTCATTCTATTCAGTTGGCACGAGTTCTTGGGCTTTAGAGGTATGGTTTAAAAGTTTGATGGTGTTTATTCCATGTTTGGCCAATCTCGAGTGTTTACACTTCACATTATTGCTTTGATGATTATGGATCGTTGTATAATGTGTATAATGTTTATTTTGATCTTATTTAAGATGTGTTGTGGTCCACTTTACATTCTTTTACATTGTGGGAATGTTTAGTTCCAACCTAATTTGAATTGTGTTCGATTAAGATGCTTAGCCGACCTTGGAAGATTTTACATATGTAAGGATGAAATATAAATAAAGGATAATTTGTTGAGGATGGTGTGTGTGTGTGTGTGTGTAAAATTTAAAATACAAAGGGTGATTCATGGCATATGTGTATGATATGAAGGTGTGTGAAAGAGGATCTATCTCCTTGATTATTTGATAAGTGTTGTTTGAGTTGGTGAAAAGTGTTGAGCAGTGTGGACTTTCATGTGTTAGCTACTAGAAGCAATGAGCCAAAGGTATCTATGTAGATCTTATAGTTGCAGAGGTGTATCAATGGTGGATTCTTTCTCTTTTATTATTCTCCATCTAGGCAATGATCACTCTAGTAGTGAGCCTTTCTTTCTTTCTTTTGGGTAGTGAGCCCTTTGGTAGTGAGCCTCTGGCAATGAGCATTTTGTTGTAAAAATCATCTTAACTGGTTTCACCCTAACAGGAGTTCATATATTGAGAATAGTATTCTCCATGCATGTCAAATTTGGTGTTTCATTGTGTATGATGTGTTCTACTTTTCATGTTCTTTTGTGCTATGAATTAAGTGATAAAGTTAAGTTACTATGGATTTGATTTAAGGAAAATATTTTAGTTGTATGTACAGTCGATTCACCCCCTATCTTAGTTTTCTTGTACATAAAAACATTCAACAATTGTATCCCAAAGTCATATCAATTATCTTTTCCCTACACCAACAAGATAGCCAAATATGAGGCACTCACTATAGGTCTACAGTTTGTAATATAGTGGAAGATCTAGGAGCTCCATGTTTTTGGTGACTCCCAACTTGTAATCTAACAAACAAACAATGATTATCAAACTAAGGATGAAAAACTAATGCCTTACAAGAAGATCCCTTGGTCCCCGTATACGAGATCCCTCCATCTAAGCTCATATGTGTTATTGGTCTAAATTCCCCTTAGTATGGTGATATATTCTCTTATCTCCATGATAACATCCTTCCACCCAACCTTTCTAACAACCAACATCATACTTTCATTTGTCAAACCCCCGGATATGTCATCATTGTTGACACCCTTTATCATAAAGGTCTCAATGGTGTTGGATATGGTTGGTCCTTATTGCTGCTAGGACATGTTGTTGTCATTGATGTCAACATATTCCTGTGATTTATTCTGGTGTGATTGGGAAGATCTTCTGATCCGGTTTTGTAGTTTGGTTTTGTTGATCACTGTTTTGCAGAGGTTGATATTTTCTCTGGTATATTCAAGTGTGATCAGATCTTGTGCTGAGACTTTGGGATATTGTTTTGGATGGTATTATGTATCTTCATTTCATATGGTTCATGATTTGGTTCTCTGCAAGTTATCTTTCTTCATGACAGTTGCTGATTGGTTGTGTTCTTGAGCTTCTAGATGTTGACAGATGAAGATTTGAAAAGTGGTGTTGGTGCAGCTATTTTGGATGATTCTAATGTGCTTGTTGGTATTTCCTATTCGTGCCCTATTTGTTTTGGTGATTCACAGTAATTGTTTTGCAATTTTTTGGTGGTCTCTATCAATCGGTGATGATTTTTCGTGTTATACGATTTTCTTGGTGGTGTAGCATGTTGCAGTTGATCTTGGCATGATTTCCGATGGAGTTGAGTGTTTGGGAATTTGATTTAGGTCCATGCTATGCTATGTAAATCATTATATTGGTCTGTTGGTGAATCTTTGTATCATGTGATATAATTTTGTAATTGAGGGTTGAGGGTTTAGCCGACCTTGTTATCAAGGTTGATGAATTGTATATATAGGTGAGTTATTCATGTAGTTTGGGTGTCGATATTGTGTCTGCATTATCAAAAAGTGGTATGCATGTGAACAAGTGGTTTATCCTTTGGTTTTGAGTTTGAGGTGAGATTGGTGTTGTAGAGCAGACATCTATTCTTAACCAGAACTATAATCAAGCATTTAGATATGTTATTCCTTCAGTTAATTTCTTTGGAATTGTAGTCCAAATCTTATTGTAAGTCAGTGAGACTTCCCTGAGGGTTGTAGCCTTCCTAGAAAACATCTTTTGAGCAGTGAGCTCTAGGAAGTGTTCTTGAATGCATGTGCATTCCTCATTGTAATATTTTCATATACTACTACAGAGTATCATCTTACTGCGGGTAGGTTCCCACCGTAGATTTTCCCTTAACTGAGTTTTCCATGTCAAAAATCTTGGTGTTGTGTGTTGTGCTATTAATTTTCTTATATGTTTATTGTTGCAGTTTGTTAGATCTATTGTTGTGCTTAAAGTTTTGTTTATTCCACTAAAGACTGATTCACCCCCTCACCCACTCTCAATCTTCCTTCTTTGTTGCTGCTAATAATTGGTATCAGAGATAGATCCCCCGGTAGAAGATTACTCGCTTGAGGAGATCCAGGATGGCAGCTCAAGGTATTCTCTTTAAGAAGGGTAGTCCAAGGTTTGATGGAAACAACTATACTATATGGAAGAACCATACGGAAGTGCATTTGAAATGTCTTGGAGAAGATTACTAGAAGATTACAAAGAATCCCTATGTTGTTCCTCAGAATCGACCATCTACTCCTGATGAGGTTAAGGAAGCATAATACAATATTAGAGTGAAGGAATAATTTCTTAGTGCCCTGGCTGATTTAGAGATGACAAATGTTATGGGACTTTAGACTACACATGAGATCTAGGAGAAGCTTGAAATTCTATATGAAGGTGATAAACAGGTGAAAGTTGCTAAGTTACAAAGATTGAAAGAAAAATATGAGAAATTGAAGATGGGAGATGATGAGAACATACATTAGTTTATGGCTAAGGTGAATAATCTTTCTCTAAGTATCAGATGTGCTGGTGGAAGCATTAAGGAAGATGAAATTGTTTCTAAGATGCTGAGATCTTTGCCTCCTTATAAACACAAGGTTGTTGCTATTGATGAGATCTAGAGTGTGACTACAGTGACAAGAGATGTGTTGGTTGGAAAGCTTGTTGCATTTGAGCTGAGTGAGTTTGGAGAATCACATGGAAAGTCTAAGATGGCATTTAGAACATCTGCCTCTGTATCTAGTAAGAAGAAGTATGATCCTGATGAGTGTAGAATATCCATATATGAGAGAGAGAGAGAGAGAGAGAGAAAAGAGATTCAAGAGAAAGAAAGAGAGATTGATGAGCTTGAAGCACTGATTGCCCGGAGATTGCCTAAAGGTGTCGATAAGTATGATGGAAATTTTCCTTTGAAATGTTTATCTTGTAATAGGATAGGACATTTTGCTTCTAGATGTCTAGAGAGAATAGATAAGTATGACAGGCATGATAAGTTTGATAAGCATGATAGGAATGATAGATATGAGAAGCATGAGAAGTATGATAAGCCTCATAAGTCTAATCGAAACTTTAGGAACCAAAAGAACTGTTATTGTGTTGCAGATGAAGGTTTTACAGATGATGAATCAGAAGGAGATGAAGTTGTGTTTATTGTCATTAAAGAGGATAGACCTATACCTATTGATTCCACTAGTTGTTATGTCGAGGAGAAAGCTTTGGTAGCTAAGGTATAAGAAAAGGATGAATGGGTGATTGACAATAGTTGTTCACATCATATGACTGGTGATAAAAGAAAATTTGTGAGCATGGAAAGGTATGATGGTGGAATAGTTAGATTTGGAGATGATAAAGCCTGTGTAATCCATAGGAGAGGTTCAATTTATTTTGATGGTAAGCATAAAAGTAATGATGTTTTGTATGTTGAAGGTTTGAAGCATAATCTTTTGAGTGTTGGATAGATGGTTGATAAGGGTTATGATCTACAATTCAAGGATGGTAAATGCAAGATCTTGAATGCCTTTGGTATGGAGATTGCATCTGGGGCTAAGACTGAAGGTACCATTTTTCATTTGAATGCTGGTGAGAAAATTTGTTTGATTGCTAAGATAGATGAGAGTTGGTTGTGGCATAGGATAATGTACCATGTAAACTTTGATTCAATGATTAAGATCTATTCTACACAAGTTGTTAGAGATCTTCCTAAGATTGTTAAACCTTCTAATCCAGTATGTAAGGAATGTCAGTTGGGTAAGCAAACAAGGATTTCATTCAAGAGAAAATAGTATACATCTAATGGACTACTAGATCTTGTGCATACAGACCTATGTGGACCTACAAACTTTAGAAGTGTGCAAGGTGATAGATATTTTATGCTACTAATTGATGATTATTCCAAGATGATGCGGGTTGTCTTTTTCAAGGAGAAATCAGAAGCATTCAACAAATTCAAATATTCAAAGCTAAGGTGGAAATTGAGTCTGGATTCAAGGTGAAATGTCTGAGATCTGATAGAGGTGGAGAATTCTGTTCCAGTGAGTTCAACACATTCTGTGAGATGCATGGAATTAGAAGACAATTATCTGCTCCTAGAACCCCATAGCAAAATGGAGTTGTTGAGAGGAAAAACAGAACTATTTTGGATGTTGCAAGGACTATGCTAATTGAAGGAAATGTTTTGAAGATCTACTAGAGAGAAGCCATTAGCACTATTGTTTGTACACATTCAAAAGAGTTCACATCAAAGGTGATACCGGTAAGACGCCTTATGAGCTTTGGTTTGGTCATTTTCCTACTATAAGATATTTTAGAGTATTTGGTAGCAAATGTTATATCAAGAGAAATGAGGATATAGGAAAGTTTGATGCTAGAAGTGAAGAAGGTATCTTCTTGGGATGTTTAACTAAGAGACAAGCCTACTGGTGCTATAATAAGAGACTGAGAAAGATAGTTGAAAGTGCAAATGTGAAGGTGGATGAGAACCTTGGGAAGGAGATCAGAGCATGTGGTTATGATGATGGTCAACATGTTGTTTTGGCTCTTGTTTAGCCAGAAGAGCCTAAGCAGAATGATCTGGTAGAGACTGTTGATTTGAATGTTGCTGCTGTCGGTGAAGATGTACAGGAATCTGAGAATCAGAATAGATAGAAGACTCTAAGGTATGTAAGATTGAATCATTTTGAAAATTATATTATTGGTGATAAGAATAAGGGTGTAATGACAAGAAGAAGGATAGTTGCTGAAGAAGTTGTTTGGTTTTTAAATTTGAACCTAAAGATGTTGCTGAAGCTTGTAAAGATGAAAGATGGATGAGAATTATGGAAGAAGAACTAGATCATATTGAAAAGAATAATACTTGGGAACTTATGCCTAGACCTAAGGATAAGAATGTTATTGGTACTAAATGGGTATTCAGAAACAAGTTGAATGAAGTCAGTGAAGTTGTAAAAAATAAAGCTAGACTAGTTTGCAAAGGGTATTCATAGTAAGAAGGAATTGATTATGAGGAGACTTTTGCTCCGATTGCCAAACTTGAAGGTGTTATACTGTTGCTTTCTTATGCTGCTTATAAAGATTTCAAGGTATATCAAATGGATGTCAAATAATCCTTTTTGAATGGTGATCTAGAGGAAGAGGTTTACATTGAACAACTGGATGGATTTTCACTATCGGATGATGGAGACATGATATGTAAGTTGAAGAAATCTCTTTATGGATTGAAACAAGCTCCTAGAGCCTATTATTCTAGATTAGATAAATACTTGTTGAAATTGGGATTTACTAAAGGTACTGTTGATAGTAATCTATACTTCAAGATTGAAAATAATAGCATCCTAATTGTTGAAGTCTTTGTTGATGATATTATCTTTGGTGGTGATAATGACTTGAGCATGAAGATTGTCGATGATATGCAGAAAGAATTTGAGATATCTATGATTGGTGAGATGAAATTCTTGTTAGGTTTGCAGATTGCACAAATAGGAAAAGGTATATTCATATCTCAAACTAAGTATGTGAAGGAATTGTTGAAGAATTTTGTATTAGATGACTCCAAACCGGTTGGAACTCCTATGGTGACTAATTGTAAATTGTCTAAAAATGATGAATCTCTGAAAGCTAATCAGAGTTTATATAGATCTATGGTTGGTGCACTAATATATCTTACTCAAACTAGGTCTGACATTATGCATGTTGTGTGTATGGCTGCTAGATATCAAGTTGATCCAAAGGAGAGTCATGTCAATGTTGTTAAGAGGATATTCAAATATCTAAAAGGAATTGTGGACTATGATTTATGGTACCCAAGGAATGATGATTTCATGTTGTGTTCCTACACTGATGCTAATTGGGTTGGTGATGTAGATGACCATAAGAGCATTACCAGTGGAGCATTCTTTTTGGGTAATAATTGGTTTCATGGGCTAGCAAGAAACAAGATTCAGTGTCCTTATCTACTGCTAAAGTTGAGTACATCATTGTTTCTCTACTGGAGTAGTCTGTGTTTTGGGGAGAGAGATTCATTTTTTTGTTTTGTAGAGAGTTTGGTTCTCTATTTTGGAGATCTTTGGCAATGTTATCAAAGGGAGAGAAATTTCATGTGAAAAATAGTTGTTATCTTTCTTGACCTTAGGGGGAGTTTGTTGGTGATATCCTCTTTCTTTGCATTGACTTTTTTTCACATTCATATGTTATCATCAATTCCAAAGGGGGAGATTGTTGGATATGGTTGGTCATTGTTGCTACTAAGATATGTTGTTTTCATTGATGTCAACATATTCATGTGATTTATTCTGGTGTGATTGGGAAGATCTTCTGATCTGGTTTTGTAGTTTGGTTTTGTTGATCACTGTTTTGTAGAGGTTGATATTTCCTCTGGTATATTCCGGTGTGATAAAATCTTGTGCTGAGACTTTGGGATATTATTTTGGATGGTTTTGTGTATCTTCATTTCAGATGGTTCATTATTTGGTGCTCTACAAGTTATCTTTATTCATGACAATTGTTGATTGCTTGTGTTCTTGAGCTTCTAAACGTTGATAGATGAATATTTGAAAAGTGGTGTTGGTGCAACTGTTCTAGATGATTCTAATGTGCTTTTTGGTGTTTCCTAGTTGTGTCCTATTTGTTTTGGTGATCCCCGTTGATTTTTGTATGAGTTTTTGGTGATTTCTATCAACCGGTGATTATTTTCATGTTATGCGGTTTTCTTGGTGGTGTAGTGTGCTGGAGTTGATCTTGGTGTGATTTCTGATGGAGTTGAGCGTTTGGTAATTTGATTTAGGTCCATGTTATGCTATTTAAATAATTATATTGGTCTGGTGGTCGATCTTTTTATCGTGTGATGTAATTTTGTAATTTATGGTTGAGGGTTTAGCTGACCTTGTTATCAAGGTTGATAAATTGTATATATAGGTGAGTTATTCATGTAGTTTGGGTGTCAATGTTATGTCTGCATTATCGGAAAGTGGTATATGTGTGTGTAAAGCGGAAAATCGCGATCGAACCCTAGTTGCTCTCCCCTCTTCCAACTCCAAGGAGAGAGAAGGGAGATTCACTAGGGTTGATGGTTTTCACTTAGGGAAGAGACTTTACATTCAAAAGAGGGGTTGAAACCCACAAGATCCAATCCCACACAATGCAAGATTGGATGCTAAATGCATTTCAAGGGTTAAGAAAGCAAGGCTACCCTCTTTTGTAAAGAATGTTGATAGAAGAATTAAGCTAGGAATGCATAGAAAGTGATAAAGATTTGCTTATAAACTGAGATAGGGATATAATATGAAGTTGCGGACCTGGAATTAGCAGTAAAATGTCGATACGGCGCTGTCCTGCAAATTTGAGCAAAAGTTGTCGGGACGATGGCGCCCAGCGTGCACACGGTCCTCCGAAAAATCCGCGAAATGAAGGGGGATCTGTTCATCTCTGCACAAGGATTCCAGATCTTCAATTTCAACCATGTACCCACAACCTACACACAGAAAAGCGAAGACGATTGGGGGGTTAGGGATTAGGGGTTTGCCTTTAGGTCAAACCCCGGTTTTGGAATTAACCAAGAAATGAGAAATGTTGTAAATGTAATGTAAAACAAGTACTAATACCTTGTTGTAAGGATGTTTGTATCCTTATGTGCGAAGGTATAGATGTTGTTGTTTGTTGTATGTTGTATGTTGTATGTAGCATGTAGTATGTGATCTCCTCTTCAATGGTTGAATCCTTGTCTTGAATGCAGCACTTAGCCTTGAATGGAGACTTAGAATGATCAATTGCTTGAAGGAATGCTTGAATGCTTGAATGCTTGAGTATAGTTTCCACACCTTTTCCATCATATCCAATGAAAGAGGAAAATGTCATTTATATACTTGTCATTTAGGGCTGATAGACTGATTTTCCCGACCTTAGGCCGACCAGGAAAGATAATTTCCAATTTGCAAACAAAAAGACCCGAAGTCCAAAAGAGATCGGACCCAAAATAGGACCCAGGGACCAGGGCGCTGGGCGCCATGGTCCTGGGGGACCAGGGCACTGGGTGCCCTAGTCCTGAAGGACCAGGGCGCTGGGGGCTCTGGTCCCACCTCCCAGGACAGCAGGGTGCAAAGGAGGTTCAGGCCAGGGTGCAAGAAAATGCAGTTTTTGGTGTCATAAGCAGGTTTCGGGGTCTCCATTCAGGTTGCGTGTTGCGTCGCCATCGTGAAGACCGAAATGCAGTTGAAATTGCAAGTGTCACAATTTTAGGATGCTACATTTAGCCCCCACTTTAGCAGGAGTATAAGCGTACGCTCATACTTCCGGTAAAGTACAAGGAAACAACATTGAAAGACTTTCACCATGTCAAGGAGGCAAGATACACCAAGCCCCCAGTGGACTAAGGATCTTACGACTTCAATTGACACAGTAAAAGGGAAGATACGAGGGAGAACCATGACTGTCAGTAGTAAGGTTCCCTCACTATGAGTCATGCAAGAAAGATATCAAAAATTTTCAAGGCAAAGCTAAATTTGCCAAGAAATTTTCAAGTATCTTGAAAAGATATGAACGGGATGTATGCCCCCCTACGTTAAAGCGATCGCACATGCCTCACCGGGGGTGATTGCTTTAAGGTAGTGATACATATAAGAATGAGAAGGGAAAGGAGCACGTTATCACAAGGATTTAGCCCCCAAGTGTGAGATAAGCCCAAGGATAATAGACACAAAACACAAAGCACAAGGTGACTTCGCTTTCCTCGGGGTCAGTATGTTGTATGATAATTCATGTATATCATATGTATGTATGCATAATTGTTCTTCATTCCCCAATCAAGGAAGGTCACCTAGAAGAAGGGAACACATGTGTCTTTTGAGTCAACATGAGAGAGATCGAGAGATCTCAATGCTTTGCATCGTCCTCAAGTAGACAACACTAAGGACAACAAATAGAAGAATGAGAGTAACATATAGAGGAAGTAACAAAAGAGAGGGGGAGAGAATCTGCTATGCTAATGAAACTAATCTAGCACGTCATCTACCCCCCGATCTTGCTGATCAATGTTTTGGGAAGGTAGGGAACACGCTAGAGGAGGAACATCCAACACAGCAGATGGAGCTATCACAAGATCCAAACAAGGGCTATGTTCATATCCCAAGCCACGGTGTTCTTGTCTAGGAGCTAGGATAAGTGCTTTAGAAAATTTATTAGATAAATGGTTATCAATATCAACAAGTTCATATTCACCATCAGAATGAACAGGAGAAATAGCATTTTCATCATGAATAACATTTTCATCTATATCATCATCAAGATTTATAAAAATAGGATGTTTAACTCGCACAGGATCAAGACCATCATGCATCTTATGTTTAGGAGATTTCGGCTCAATCGTCGGCTGAGGAGAAAATGGAATAATGCTTGTTGAAGGTGTTTTTGGGGATTGCAAAGTTTGAGAAGCAGCTGCCTGAGCTCTAAGACGACGCTTTCATCGGCGTTCACGTGCAGAAAGATTTCATCTAGTCTTAGTAGGAAGTGAAGAAGATTGAGGAGGAGGAATGTTCTCATCCTTATCACTTGGGTGTTTAGGTTGTGGTCTCTTAGGTTGAACAATAGGAGAAGAGGAAGGTCTCTTCTCTCTATAGAAGGAAGGAGGAGGAACTGCTCCATATAAGGGAGGAATATTTGGTTTAGGAAGGAGACCAAGCCCATCATGACAAGGAGGTATAGGTCTACTCTTAGGAGGTTTATTAGTCATAGGCATAATCACATCCATAGGGATGGGTTGGGAATCTTCTTGAGGAAAGACATTAGTTTTATCTTTCAAAGGAAGAACTTCCTTCTCAAGAATGATAGGAATGTCAAGTTTGGGTGTTCTAGGTTCACTTAGAGATAGGATCATGTCTTTTTTCCACTTTTGATAAGATTTGAAAAGATGATCACTTCGCGGAGGAAGAGATTGGAATTGTTTAGGCCAAAAATAATCAATAGGAACGCTAGAAGTTCTTTCAGCTGGTTTAAAGAGACTATGATTGACAGTAACAACTTCACCATTATGGGGAAATTTCAAACACTTGTGAATAGGAGAAGCAATAGCTTTCATGGAAGATAGCCAAGGATAGCCAAGCTTCACACGAAATTGTTCGGAAGATGGAATAATAGCAAAGTCCACCTCAAGGGATTTGTTACGGACCTCAATAGGTAATGTAATAGAACCAATTGCAGGAGAAGAAAATGCATCAAATAGTTTCACAACCACATTTGTTTCATCATAGATCACTTGATTCAATTGCAAAGTAAAAAGAAATTCTTCAGTAATAACATTAACCATGCACGAAGGATCAATAAGCACTCCATGGCAAGGTATATTCTTGACTTTTGCAACTATGTATAAAGGACCATCAGGTGCTCTAATGGTTTCACTGGAATCAAATGTGATGGAAGTTTCTTTAGGGATTTTCTATTGCTCCACAAAGTTAATCACATTCGGAGTCATGGACACAAGATCATCAGGTGAGACAGAGGAATCAGTAGTATCAATCGCATTAGAGGTATGAGAAGGTAATGGATCAGTAAAAATCTGAAGATTTTGGTTAGGAGGAGCTACAGATTTATTGCCTTTATCATTCACACTAGAAACAGAGATAGTATTATTATCAATCAAATCTTGAATTTTACCCTTTAAAGAAAAACATTTTTCAGTATCATGCCCAGGTTGACGATGAAATTGACAAAAAGATTTGTTATCAAAATAAGGTGAAGTAATCTTTGCAGGATCAATTTGCCTTATAGGAGGAAGAGTAAGCACATTTTGTTCCAATAACTTATTCATAATACTATGCAATGATTCATTCAAAGGAGTAAACTTTCTTTCTTTCTTGAAAAACTTAGAAATAGGAGACACACCTGATGCTGCATTCACATTGTTGTTGATGATGTTTTCATTGAATTTAATGGACTCTCTGTTCGGTTTAAACTTCCCAAATGGTTGTTGACTACTATCACCCTTATCACTCGGAGCCATAGGATGTGATTGTTCCATTTGACTCACAGTCAGTTGATAATTGTGAAGAGTTGTGCACAACTGTTGGAAAGAAGTAAACTCAGAAAACAGGAGTTTTTCTCTAATGTCTTTTTGTGAATTAGAAATGAAGATTCTTTGAATATCATTGTCAGGCACTGGAAAAGAAATTTGAGCATACAAATGCTTATATCTACCAATGAAATCAGTCACTTTTTCTTTAACACCTTGTTTACAATGCATTAAATCAATCAAAGTAACTTTAGGACTTATATTGTTTTGAAATTGTTGAATGAAAGCATTTGCAAGTTGTTCGAAAGAAGTAATAGAATAGGAAGGCAACGAGCAATACCATTGTAGGGCTTTTTCTCTTAATGTTCTAGTAAACAGTTTTGCAAGCACCCTTTTGTCATAAGCAAAATCGGTACATATTGTTTGAAATGTCTTAACATGTGTTAGAGGATCACCCTTACCATTATAAAGCTCCAAATGCGGAATTTCAACATGTTTAGGGGGAATAGCTCGAACAATGTCAAGAGAAAGTGGACTCGCAACATCAAATGTGGGCACACTAAACTTAGATTGATTCATAGAGGCAATTTGTTGTTGTAAAGAAGAGACAGTTTGTGCAAGATTATTAATGGTCGCTTTAGTCGAAGAGTTCATATTAGACATGTTAGATTGTGATGGAGGTGTTATGTTATTGAAAGAAGGTAGAGAGTAAGGTGGTGGGACACTATGATAGTTAGTCATAGGAGATGATTGGAAAGGAGGAACACTACAAGGAGGAATGGAAGGGTTAAATGAATTGCCCCCTTGCGTCATGTTTATTTGTGGAGATATAAGAGGAACACTCACTGAAGGAATGAATGAAGAAGTTGGATTGAATGAAGGAAGAGGGTTGATTGAAGAAGAGGGATTTCCCCCATGATTAGTGATCATAGGAGGAATGTCTTGTATTGAAGTAGTCATTATGTTTGATGTAAAAGTAGGTATACTAGCAATAGAAGTCGTCAAAGGAATAGAATGATTGTCTTGAGTAGGAGGTTGTGTATAACCTAAGGTTTCGGCACAACTTTTCATAGGCATCACATTTGAATCCACAATGTGTGCAATACCACGCAAAATATCAATTCCATTCTTATCACTTTGAAGCATACATTTTAGACCCTCAATTAAAGGAAGAGCTTGACTATCAGGGTATTCTTGAGACATCCATTGTCGAAAATCGTCAAATTGGTTATCCAATTTTGAAAGTTGTTCTATAGAAACCTCATGGAGAGCTTCTTCATCATTAAGAGGATTAGCGGAATTACCCATGTCCTCGTTAAAAAGGCCATTCAAATTAGGTTCCATCTCCTCAGTAATTAAACCTTGGAAGGACTTAATTCTAAGGCTTCGTCTAACGGGAATAGTGTAGGTAGGGCTTATTGTTGTAAAACTCATGCACTAGAGAAAGAGAGAAGATTTTGAATTTTAGAGGTAGCAAATTTCAGTAAAACCAGCCAATCTTCCAGATTTAAGTTGTTAAATGCAATCAGGACAATCTCCCGAAATTTTGGAAAAAATGTCCGGGACCGTGGCGCTCGGGGTGCACACGGTCCTCGCAACTTTTTTCGAAATTTGCAGGGATGAAAGTTATGATGATTTTACAGCTAACCTGAAAAAAATTGAGTGATTTTACGATCTGTAGATAGGCCAAATTAAAGTTGCAATCCCAAAATTGAACCCTACCAAGATTGTCGAAAAATGCAAAATTTGAATTTTGAAAAAGAGAGGGAAACTGAAATTTTGAATTTTATGATTTTTAGAGGGAATACCAAAAGCAATGCAAGTTTTGGATTTTAAAAATTGACTTAATTTCACGCAAAATTCGATTTTGAAAGCGGAAATCAAAGTTGTTGTAATTAAGCACTTAATTTCAAAAGTCACAAATTGCAAGAATTTGAATAAAGCACTGAAATTTCGAATGAATGTTAACACACTTTTCAAATTTAGGACTGTAAGAAACACAATTTTGACACAAATTTCAATTTCACCAATTTTTGAATGTTTAGAGGCCTTAATCCAAGCAATCACAAGACCAACTTTGACTGTAATTTTGAAAGTGTTATAATTGATAAAATCAGCCAAAATTCTGGATTTTAGCAGGAAAATACAGTAAAATCTTGCTCCCGAAATTTCGGAAAAAATGTCGGGGACGATGGCGCTCGGAGTGCACACGGTCCTCGCAAATTTTTTCCAAATTTTCAGGGATGAAAGATATTGTGATTTTAGTGCAGGAATCCAAAGTTACAGCCGATTTGGAGATGTTTTGATCAGTCAAATTATCAATCAAAGGTTGAATCAAGAAGGTTTCAAAAATTAGGGTTTTGACACTTAACCACTTAATTTTCAAAATCAAAGCACAAATATGAATTGATAATTTGTAATAGAAGGGCAGATCTGAAACAAGCATCAACAATTAAACATTTCACAAGTTTAACTACTTAAAAAGAAAATTTAGGGTTTTTATGCAATTAACCTCTAAAATTTTGCAAAAGATCAAACATGGAAATGTAATCAAGGAATCCAATTTTCAGATCTAACTATGAATAATCAGAAAGGATGCTCACGTCGGGTTCACCAAAATGTAAAGCGGAAAATTGCGATCGAACCCTAGTTGCTCTCCCCTCTTCCAACTCCAAGGAGAGAGAAGGGAGATTCACTAGGGTTGATGGTTTTCACTTAGGGAAGAGACTTTACATTCAAAAGAGGGGCTGAAACCCACAAGATCCAATCCCACACAATGCAAGATTGGATGCTAAATGCATTTCAAGGGTTAAGAAAGCAAGGCTACCCTCTTTTGTAAAGAATGTTGATAGAAGAATTAAGCTAGGAATGCATAGAAAGTGATAAAGATTCGCTTATAAACTGAGATAGGGATATAATATGAAGCTGCGGACCTGGAATTAGTAGTAAAATGTCGATACGGCGCTGTCCTGCAAATTTGAGCAAAAGTTGTCAGGACGATGGCGCCCGGCGTGCACACGGTCCTCCGAAAAATCCGCGAAACGAAGGGGGATCTGTTCGTCTCTGCACAAGGATTCCAGATCTTCAATTTCAACCGCGTACCCGCAACCTACACACAGAAAAGCGAAGACGATTGGGGGGTTAGGGATTAGGGGTTTGCCTTTAGGTCAAACCCCGGTTTTGGAATTAACCAAGAAATGAGAAATGTTGTAAATGTAATGTAAAACAAGTACTAATACCTTGTTGTAAGGATGTTTGTATCCTTATGTACGAAGGTATAGATGTTGTTGTTTGTTGTATGTTGTATGTTGTATGTAGCATGTAGTATGTGATCTCCTCTTCAATGGTTGAATCCTTGTCTTGAATGCAACACTTAGCCTTGAATGGAGACTTAGAATGATCAATTGCTTGAAGGAATGCTTGAATGCTTGAATGCTTGAGTATAGTTTCCACGCCTTTTCCATCATATCCAATGAAAGAGGAAAATGTCATTTATATACTTGTCATTTAGGGCTGATAGACTGATTTTCCCGACCTTAGGCCGACCAGGAAAGATAATTTCCAATTTGCAAACAAAAAGACCCAAAGTCCAAAAGAGACCGGGCCCAAAATAGGACCCAGGGACCAGGGCGCTGGGCGCCATGGTCCTGGGGGACCACGGCGCTGGGCGCCCTGGTCCTGAAGGACCAGGGCGCTGGGCGCTCTGGTCCCACCTCCCGAGACAGCAGGGTGCAAAGGAGGTTCAGGCCAGGGTGCAAGAAAATGCAGTTTTTGGTGTCATAATCAGGTTTCGAGGTCTCCATTCAGGTTGCGTGTTGCGTCGCCATCATGAAGACCGAAATGCAGTCAAAATTGCAAGTGTCACAATTTTAGGACGCTACAGTGTGAACAAGTGATTTATCCTTTGGTGTTGAGTTTGAGGTGAGATTGGTGTTGTAGGGCAGACATCTACGCTTAATTAGAACTGTAATTAGGTATTTGGAGATGTTATTCCTTAAATTCATTTCTTTGAGATTGTAGTCTGAATCTTATTGTAAGTTAGTGAGACTTCCTTGAGGGTTGTAGCCTTCTGGGAAAATATCTTTTGAGAAGTGAGCTCTAGGAAGTGTGCCTGAATGCATGTGCATTCCCCATTATAATATTTTCACGTACTATTACAGAGTATCATCTTACTGTGGGTAGGTTCCCATAGTTGTTTTTCCCTTAACCGGGTTTTCCACGTCAAAAATCTCAAGGTGTTGTCTATTGTGATGTTAATTTGCTTTTTTGTGTATTGATGCAGTTTGTTAGATCTGTCGTTGTGCTTAAAGTTTTGTTTATTTCGGTGAAGACTAATTCACCCCCCCTTCTCATTCTTCTTTCTTTGTTGTTGCTAACAAATGGTACTCTTCTCAAATGTCTAGAAAGTGAGGAATTTCAAACCACGTTGCGATAAATTCACAAAGGTATATATGAAGCTCACTCAAGTGTTCAAACCTTAGCCAAGAAACTAATGAGGATTGGTTACTACTATCTTACAATGGAAAAATATGCCTATCAATTTTTCTAAAAATTTATGCAATGTAAGATTCATGGGGATCACTTAATACATTCACCAACACAGGAACTACAACCAATTGCAACACCTCAACCCTTTTATCAAAGGGGACTCGACCTTGTGTGTAGGATTAACCCTCCTCATCTAATGGCCATAATTTGATAATAACTACCACTGAGTATTTTACAAAGTGGATTGAACTCCTTCCCCTAACACAAATTACCAATAAATAGATTGCGACATTCATACTCAATTATATCATTTATTGGTACGATATTCCCCTTTCCATCATCACTAATAACAAGAATCCTTTCAAGAATCAAGATTTTGTGAGCTCTGTGATAATATCCATACACAACACTAGTTTTCCACTCCCTATTATCCCCAAGACAATGGTCAAGTTGAGGCATCCAACAAAACTATCTTAAAGATCCTTGAAAAATATTCAATGACACTAGTGCATATGACTTAATCCTGCCTTGTGGGCCTATCGCACGAGTTTTTGCACACCTACTAGCGCCACACCCTACTCACTTGTCTATGGTGTCGAATTTATCTTGCACATTAAGGTTGAGCTACCATCCTTATGGGTCTCCTTGTGCAATCTTATTAGTGATGAGTATTACATAGTCTCTCGTATAGTATTTAGAATTACTGGATGAGCGCAAATAGAATTCTTTCAACCATGTCAAGGCATACCAACAATGCATTGTTGGCATTCTACACTGTAATGAGAATTGAAGGTGTTATCATTAATGGAAACCTTGTGGAAACCTTCAGGAAACCTTGTGGCATTCATCTGGTAAACCACCGGCAGGTACCAACACTAGCAGACACTTCACCGACAATGGCAACAATGCATACCGGCACTCCAGCCGACAGGAACAAACTTTTGTTTACTGTATTTAATTGTAAATATCTTTATGTAAAGCTGACATGGCATATTGTAATAGAATCATAAATGTATGAGATATTGTAAATCATTTTGATATGAGAGATATGAGAGAGGATATATAAGATGAGATATATGTGAATGCATAGGACATTTTTTGTATAAGATTTATGGTTATAGTATGAGCTTAAACTGGTACTGAACTCGGCATAGTTGATGTTGATTTGAAGTAGTACATTATATTGGATTCTCATAATCCATTTTGTAAGTCAGTGAGACTTCCATTTTGTAGATTGAGCAATGAGATCTAGGCAGTTGGCCTTCCTGCATGTGCAGGCCCCTCATTGTAAGTAATATTTATTCATTGGCCAGTGAGTGAATATTGTGGGTCACAAATCCCATCGAGGTTTTTCCCACACCAGATTTCCTCGTTAAACATCTTGTGTTATGGTGTGTTTTCTATGTTGTCTTTATTGTTCCTATTTACTACATTAATTCTTATTTACCGGTACACTGTTTTGGAATGCAAAATACTTAATAAGGTTAAATATTCAGTAAACCGGTTAGATACTAATTCACCCCCCCCCTCTCAGTATCTTTGGGACTGTCATAAATCCTAACATGCATGATCTAGAGCTATAATCATAACATGAATCCTCACACATTTGAGGTCGGTAACTTAGTTCTCAAACAAAATCCCAAGAATCAACAAGATCGAGAGAAACGGGCTAATTTTGAACCTAATTGGCTTGGACCCTACATTATCACAATAGCCTATGGCTCTAGAGCATATTACTTATCTAATCTTGAAGGGTAAACCACTTGAGGATCCTATTAACAACATGCACCTTTGTAGGTTCTACACATAGCTCTTCAGAGAATCCCTTCAAAATACAAAAATATCAAAAAATATCAAAAATACAAAAAATTAAAAATATAAAAAAATCATCACCTTGATGAAAACCTAGAAAATAGGCATCTTGTGTGACACAAAAGATTTTTATTTTTTATTTTTTATTTTTTTAAATAAATAAATTTGTCCAACAGTGAAAACCACGTAAGTGGCACCCTGGGCAAGTACCATGGTGAAAATCCGAAAATCGGCACTATGTGTAGAGACATTTTTCTCCTCATCCTATCATTCCATAATAATAAGTACCCATCCCCTGTTGGAAACCAATAACACTGAGAGGGGTGTGAATCAGTGTTATACTAGAATAGTAGATTTTAGCTTTAACAAAACATTCATGCACCAATCGGTATACCGGTATAAACAAAATTAAAAGAAGTAAAGCAACCAATAAGCCAAACACATAAATGAGAACCATAACACAAAGATTTATACATGGAAAACCTCAATGAGGAAAAACCACGGTGGGATTTGTGACCCACAATATCAATCCACTGGTCATATGAAGAGATATTACAATATATGATCGGCATGCACTTGCAGGAAGGCTTACAACCTAGAGCACACTGCTCAATCACAATAGGAGCCTCACTGACTACATAAAATTCTAGACAATAATTCGGAGAAGTGTGAACTGCTAAGATAGCATCTTCTATGCTAGAATATAGTTCCGATTTAAGATTTGTCTATTCCAATTGAAACCCTAAACCCCTTTATCAGAATAACCCTTACAATAAATTCCTCACATACATAATCTCTCCGATATATTTCACATCATATGACAATTTCATATCCATCACCATGTCTCTATCCTTATTCTTATTTTAAAATGATCTAATCAATCTGCTCTATATACCCTATACAAATCTATGCCTTATGTCAGCTTACAAAGATATACACAATATCAAATTACATGTCGGCTATATAACAAAAATGAATAAACATTAAAACAAGTTTTTGATTTCGGATCCAAGATAAGTTGGTGTCCAATACCAATAACCTCTACTATACCATGTCAGCCTACATTACCGATGACCAAAGAAGTCTTTCTATTCTACCGGTGCCGGTGTAGAATCTATGAAATGCCTATTGGTACACCATATGAAGTTGGAACCCAAAATCATGTTGCCATTAATGACAACATAGTAAAACCAACCAATAGAGTGTCAATTGCCAACATCCCCATCATGGCTTGTCATTGTTCTACCTAAGGTCATTTCATCATCCATAATAAATCCCTTTCATCACCTGTTTCTTCACTCATAATAATTGTCCTATCTTCAACTGGGAGCACATCCTCAACCTAGTGATGGAATTGGATCTTTAGCACAACATGTTGTGAGGAAAATTGCTTTTGTCATACCTTCTTTCTTTCATGCACAATCCACAGTAAAGGTTTGTTTGCATCATTGGTTTGTAATAAAGTTTTTGCTTGCTTCATAATAAGGTATTAGTGTCATGGAGTGAGATAGTTTCAGATGAGATAAAAGAAGCAGTGAGCTTCAACCAAATCAATCTCTCAAACAAACAGAGATTCTAGCATGATTTGAGGATCTTGTATGCCTACACGCTACTTGTCCTTTATCCAGATATTATCAACATTGTGACTAGATTAAACTTTAAATATTTGTGGCAAGAAACATATGTAGCATGAGGATTTTTGTGTCTAACATTATTTTCTTAAGTCTTTTTTTTATTTGATTTGATCTTTTTGTTATCATGTTTCCTATTATTATCTAGGATGTCTACAAACTAGAGTGGTTGGTATGGGTCATGATTACCTAATTGTTTCTTATGGATTGTTTCTTAGTAATACTATGGCTTGTCCAAGGATATGGTGACACAAGATCACCAAGGACATCATGGGTCTAGTGTGAACAGGGGCGTTCCTTATTTGTGAGTGCCTACTTCCATGCAAATGATACACTGGTTATCTAGGTCTAAATCATATTTGGGTGGTTAAAAATATTTTTCATAATAATCTCAATGATGATAATAGCACAAGAATTATGTCACCTTCATATCTTCTACCTTTTGTCACCTGATCCTTTTGTGTCTTCCATTGTTTTCCCTTTGTTCCAGAACCCATGTAGTCCTACATAATCAGACTAAGTATAATGACAAACCAAAATTACTAGGTCATGCATATCATATAGCATACATCTTGAATCCACATAATTCAACTCATAATGCATTATCATCCATACATATTACACATAGAAAGCATATAGAATCAACATATCATGTAGAGTATCACATAAGAACACATGCATATAGTCATCACCGGGAATATCTCTCATCTCATATATATATCAAAAAAAATGTGTCGAATACAATGATATCAAAATCATAAAATGGCTACTAGGAACCTCAGCGTTATCACCCATAGGTGTGTGCATATCATCATACAACAAAAAAAAACTGATACAAAATCTAGACCAGATGGAGCTATGATGAACTCCCACCCTTAAAACTGGCTAGCCTCAAAGGTGTCTGAGCTCCTGATGATAGTCTATCCACTCCTATCCTTGTTGTTGGTAACAGTGGTGGTATCCCTCCACCTACTCCTGTCAATCATGTCACTCTTGATGACCCAGGGCCCTTCTTCCTTTATCTCCTCCATTGCTCTTCCCATCCATGCGACAACCCATGCACTATCTTATAGTGCCTCTCCTAATCAAACCATCTCATCCCAACTAACGCATCCTCTTTGGGCCTCTAAGTCATCTCAAAATACTTGGTGCCAAATTAGCCTACAATCATAGCAATCAATGCATCAGCTTTATCAACTCTATCAGTTTTATTAGCTTTATCAAATTTATTAGCTTTATCAGTTGTATTTGCCTATCACATTTTCTACTTCAACTTTATCAACCGCATTTATCTATCACATTTGTTGCTTTAGCTTTGTTAGCTGCATTTGTTTATCACATTTTCCACTTCAGCTTTATCAGGCGCATTTGTCTATCGCATTTGTAGCTTTAGCTTTATCAGGTGCATTTGTCTATCACATTTGTTGCTTCATCTTTAGTAGTCACATTTGTTTATCACATTTGTTGCTTCAACTTTATTTATAGATTTTTTCTATCAAATTTGTCGCTCTAGCCCTAAAATTCTATCAACTTTGCTAGGCACACATTTTTAGCAATCCAACATGCATTTTTTTAGGAGATCCTTCCCACAAGCTCCTATTTATAGGCGCTAAAATTATAGTTGTTGGTGTTACCCTTTTGCGCTCCTACATAACCCTAGTGACCTAATCTTGGTCCATTCTTTGTTGCTTTACCTCACATATTTTATCGTTTTGTCTACCCTATACTTTTTTTTGTCAAGAGATTGCCTGAAACCTCTTGCCACTTTTTCATCCAATCTCTTGATCAAGGGGGCATACCACCTTCCAAACAACGGCACGTATCAATTAACCTATATATTTTTGAAACTACATGATAAATTGTATTGTCTCAAGGAGGGGCAAAATATAGACACCTAAAATTGTCCTAGCCTAATTAAATAAATATTTTTATTTTATTTAATTATCCCTTTTTCTTCTATTAATTAAATATTTTTTAATTTTTTTAATTAATTCACTTAACCTCTTCTTGGGCCCTTTTCTATCCTAGTTTAAATAAATGTTTTATTTATTTAAATTTCCTTTTTCCCAAATTAAATAAATATTTTTTATTTATTTAATTTATGTGTTCTTTCTTCTATTAATTAAATATATCTTTATTTAATTAATTACTTCATTTAGCTTTTTATTGCCATGACAAGTGTCATTCATCTCTTGATTTATCCCTAGCCACCTTCCCTTTATTTTATTGTTTTCCCTACCTACCCTTCAATCTTAACCGACCATCTTTTATCCCACCTCTTAATCTTAGTCCTTCATTTTTATGATGTTCTCTATAAAAGAGGCTTCCTCTCCTCATTTCCCTAAATCTCAAGTTCAAGCATACCTACACTCCGTTGAATTGCCTACTTCAACCGCATGCATTCGCCATTGGGCTCTTGTGCAAGCAAATAAATCTAAGAGCAACCATACTAAACAAGATCAATGGAGATGGGAGAACAATGAAGATCAAACCCATCAAATGTGTGAACGGTATTATTTGATTTATTTCATGATTTTACATATTTTATGGTTCTTCATTGATGTTATATTGGATTTCATTGTAGGTATAGGGTTTTGTGGTTGAATCTTGTTAGTATTTACAATTTTAGGAGTTCAAATTTGACATAAACAATATGTAACTTAAACCGTTTTCAAGGAGGGTGGACACCGGAGGAAAAATTCCCATTAATACCAATAAAAGTTTTCCATGAACAAGCATAATCATTAAATGTTCATGAACAACATACAACATTGTCTCAAAGATATAGAAAGAGAGAATAATGAATGGCATCAATGTTTTAGACTACTCATTCACTTTTACCATTTATGTAGGATAAAAGGTCCTTATAAAGGATGAAGAAGTGAATTTGACACTCTTACAATAGATGGATTAGAATTTCTATTGAGGTGTACTTGTTTAAGGAAATTTTATGTATTAAAGTATTTATCACTTTTTAAATTTGAGTAGATCACAATTTTCAAAAGGAAACATACAACTAATTCTAAAATCAAACACATAGTAACAAATGTTTGCAAAATAAAATCATAATAAACTCAAGTAATTTAACTTATAAATGAACTAAGTGATACCTTCACTCATATAAACCTTGTTAATCAATCTAATTTAAGAAATTAACTAAAATGCTAACCAATCTTTATATTATACTTTCAATTTACATGTCTAATATAAATTCTAACTTAACTTAATATTGAAAAATTAAATATTTTTTGTTTGGTTGTGAACCTTCATTATATTTCTTTCTTTTACAAAGTCTTTCTTAGATGTAATTAAATTTTAATGAAAACATGATTACCTTTTGTACACAAAGACTCTATTTTAGTAAGATGCATATACTATACCTCACTTGGATATACCATGGTAGTCATTACTAATCTTAAAATGTCTGTCTAGAAAAGTTTTTTTCTTTGGAATCAAAACAATCATAGCATGGCCAATATCTGATTCATTGGGATAAGTGTGGCCCTCCATCCACTAACCGTTGTATTATTTCCATATTTGGGGCAGATGATATCCCCTTTTTGGATTCTCATCATTGTCTTTTGCCATATATTCTCTTGTATGCCTAAAGAAATAGGAACAAACCCATAAGACAGGTTAAAATGCTCAACGGAAATGGATATATTACTAAAGTGAATGCCTGCTCCATGGAGACAAGAGCATTATTGCCAATCTTTGTAGTTGATTGGGGCATGCTGAAAAAGACAACACCCATTGAGTGGATTGGCATGGTTCCACACAACAACCCACTTGGAATAAGCATTTGATTTGAATGACTAGGGTAATGATCCTTAGCAGTACATTCATGTACTTAACTGTTTCGCCGACTGATTTGTATCAACTTAAAGTTGCATATACAAACCAGTTGCTCTAAAGAATATTGTGAGTGATGTCCTTTGCCCACTTCGTTTTTTTTATTTGTTGTAACAGTGTAATTATACCTTGGGTTAAGACTATACTCTCAATGAAATCTGCACCTTTAAGCATTATATATGTCATGCATGTCTTTGGAGATTGAGAAGAAGCTTTGAAGGAGGCAAATTTAGTATTGAAGAAGAGAAGCCATGAGAGATATTAGAGCAGCTCCAAGTGTAAGCCATCCTTCAATATGGCTCTCCCCAGTCCCATATCTGTTGGGGGCAGTGGGATCCATGATTGCTCTTATATTCATTGCTCTGATAATTCTAGTATGCTCCCACTGGAGAAATCCCAGTACTTCTTCCCAAGATGATAGTAATAACACAAGTGATTCAAATCTTGGGGAGATCAATGAAGGGATGAAGAAGAAAGTGTTATATTGTTCAGAGGATAACAAGAGTGACAAGGTAATTGTGATAATGGCTGGTGAAGTTATGCCAACTTTTATTGCTATGCCCATCACTCTGCAGAAACCTGCAACTTAAAGCAGACAATAGACAGAGAGTGCATGCAGCTTTTCTAGATTTGTTCAAACTTTTAGGTTATCTTGCTTTGAGGAAAATGAGATTTTTTGGGGGACCCATGTAAATTAAATAATAAGAAACTGGGATTTTTATTTTAGTAAAGCATATTGTATCATGGTTTAATGATTTCATGGCACTGTGACTCTCAGAGTTTGCTTTATATCTTAACGATGGGCTGGATTATTATTTTTTGCTACACGCAGTAAATCAGCTTGCGATGTACTTTTTTCCTGGGGCATGACTTTTATATTATGTAAGGACATAAAGAAAAAATGTAGTACAGCAATGTGGTATATATGTAGGAGAGCACTGACAGAAGGATTTGAGACAAAACTAAATAAAGTTATTTGTTTCTTACTACGATTAGATGATTTGAGTGTAACTGTTAAAAAGGAGACATGAGGTAAATAATAAATAAGTATAAATCGATATAAAAATGAACTGTGGAGTGTTAGATGCTGTGGAATATTTTTAATTAGGTAATATTAAATAGAATTATAACCATGTTATCTATAATATAAATAAAGAGATATATTGCTTTGTTTCATTTATTAAGGATAATGAAATCTATATGTTTCAAAATTTAGGAATGTTTTAGACAATTACGTATGTGGATCAGATTCAAAATATTCTTCTTTACTCTGTGTTGAACTGATTTTATGTTTCTAGATCTAGTTTGTCGCTTCAAAGTCACTCTATATTTGTAAGCTAAACTTCTGATTTCAAAACTTTCCTTGTCAACCGTCAAAATATTGTACTACTAGACAATGATATTCTTTCACACTTTTAGTGGTTTTTGTCAAGCTAGCTAGCAGTATTAAAAATAACTTGCTAGATGTATTGAAAGCTTCTGGATTCAACAGCATGCATCTTTTTGTATCAATGTTTTGGAGATCCGAAATGTTGATACAAAAAGATACACGCAATTGAATTCAGAAGCTTTCATTACATTAACATGGACTATGGAAACTTAATGTCTTTACCTTGATAAATATCAAAATCTAAACATGAACATTAATTCTACAATGATTGCTAGGTGATTCACACACTAGAATCGCTATGATCATATATACTAGATTCCTTGCTTGATTTGAGTGCAAAAACAATCAATTAGTCTTTTGATAGTCAATAATATTCACTAATTGGATGGTTCCTAAAATGATTGTAAATGAATATTTTTTTATACACAAACATAATATTAAATCACAAAGATTTTTGCAAAATCATCCTCAAATCAAAGAGTGAGATGGCGCCAATCAACAAAATGTTTGGTTTTGATTTTATAATTAGAAATATAAGAGTGCAACAACAAAGATGGCCTCGCACCTATGAACATGACTTAGGCTAGAGTGCTAGGTTGGATTTGTGTCCAATAGGAACGAATTAGTGTTTAAATTGGTCTAGGTGTGTAAGCCCAAATATGTACAAAAATGCATCATTTCTATTGTACAAATGTATTAATACATTGCACAAAATTAGAGATAAAACTAAATAGGAAATACACCAAGATGTGGTTTTCACCATTTTATTTTACCCCCACCTTGAGGTACATGTGAATCTCTAAGTATAAAGCATGCATCCTTAAGTATGCTTATTCTAAAATATGTATAAAGTAAATACAATAGTGAAATGAATGTGTTGTTCGTAAAGGATGAATATTCTCTTTCCATGTTCTTTTCTTTCTAATTGTACTAGTTGTAGACACCCAAAAATGTCTCATCACTAATACACTAATTAGTCCTCTTTATTAATTAAATAATTCTTTAATTATTTAGTTAATCTAATGTTTATTCTTATAAACTGATTTAATCATACCTTTCATCTTTACTAATTACTTCATTTCTCTCCAATTAGTTAATCATTTAACCATCTTTCTTATAATTAATTAAATATTTATTGCTTAATTAATTATGAATTAATACATTGAATTAAATAATATTTATATTATTTGATTAAATTCAATTTCTAAAGTTCCTATAATCAAATAATTTTTTTGAGTTATTTAATTATCTAACTCATTCTTTTCTAATTCAAAATTCCCCAAATTCTAATTTCACGTAATTTCAAATAAATGTGTATTTCATTTAATGTTTTCAAAAATTTAAATTTAAATCAAATGCAAACCAAATGCAATTTCATGCCAAAATCCTATAGCACATGCTCAAATTCCTAACTGGCAGTGGCTTTCAGTATAACTCTCAATCACCTTTTCTAATTCCAAATCAGCTTTTTCGAACAGACTCATCTAATCAGTTATCTCCCCAATCTATTCAGTTCACTGATCAATATATTCGGTCAACTCATCAATCAAATATGTTTAACTCTCAATGAATACTATCTCAACTGATCTCAACCATTGATCGATTATGTTCTCAAATGCATCTCAACCGTTAAAATTTCCTCTTTGAGATTTATAAATTGGGCTTCATTCTACCATTTTCAATAACCACTATCTTCGAAATTATTGTGGTGTTCTTATGCAAGATTTCCAGTGCAACATTGAGAACCAGCCAACGACAACAATTGAGAAGAGAAATCGAAGCCATGAATGGAATCAATAAGGGATTTTTAGATTAATTTTCATGTTTTAGTGATTTTCATTCTCTATTTCATTGTCATTGTGGATTAGCTAGTTAGATTTGAGGTTTTATGGTTAAATTGATTAATCTAGCTTTAATATGTCAAATTTTCCCATGATACATTTGGTGAACCCGATGTGAAACTTACAAACTTACTGATCTGGTTTTAATTTGTTTTGTTTTGTAGAACCCGGTATGGTGTTTCACATTAGTATACAGGATTTTGCATGCATATGAGCAAAATTCTGCTTACGTCTAGATGGTGTTTCGCATTCATCTAGATGGCGTTTCACATGTGTATATCAAGTGTTTTTCATACATGATAGGTAAAAGTGTGGAAGGTTTATGAATCGGTTCTTGCTATTTCTGTTGTCGCCTGTGAATTTTATATTCATATTTATTTTCAGATTTGAGAAAATTTTGCTAAAAAGGGTAGGAAATAAATTTGCAATGCCTCTAACCATATGGCTCATAGGATAAAAATTAAAATTGCAAGATCATGACAGCGAGTAGAACACAAAAGGTTGCAAAGACAGTATCAGAAAACCCTATGACCAGATCAATTGTTGATTGAACTGGAATTACAGATCAAGCACTTTCGATATCAAAGATGTGTCCTAGCCTACATTCAAAAGTATAAGATGATACATGGGATGCAATTAAGATTTTAAATGAAGATTTGTGAAAATTAACTATCTATTTTGCAGGATCTAATTTGCATTTTTTACATAGGAACTAGTTTCGCATGCGTTTAGTCACTGTTTCGCATTTGTGCAGATAGTATTTTGCATGCATTCAAGTAGTGTTTTGAAAATGTATAGTTAGTGTTTCACATGTGTTTAATTAGTGTTTCGCATTCAGCTGTTAATTATAATTCTGTTTTATTTTTGTTTTGCCTTTGTTCTCATGAGTTTTTTGCATTATTAACTATTTGTTACAACATGTGGTGAAGCAAAAATATAACAGGGATGTTTTGATCAGTCCAAGACTAAAATTCAAACTGCGAATGATTTGTTTGCAAAGGTAGAATAGGTGAATGTTTTATTTTTTTAGAGTAAAAAAAAATTCAATTGGTTCTTAAAATTAATCAATGTCTTTCATGTTTGGCACACTTGTGCTCGTGAGAGGACCTACTGCTAACACACACTATCCTCTCCCCTGACTTTTGAGGTCCTGGGTGCAAGAGAAAAGTGTTAGCGAAGCTCAATTTTTATTTTTTATTAGAGAATCTACCTCTCGAGAAGCCAATAGGGTCGATGAGAGGGAACGACCCAGCTATTATTTCTTCAGCCCACTATATAAATTAAAAAGTTAGGAAAAAGCCACAACTGCTTGGTGATGTTTATTTGCACTGACAATTCCCTCAGTATCCACATTTGTACAAGGTGCATAAAAATCCTTTAACGAGGATAGGTACGGGATCTTAAGTGAGTCATTGCCGCATGGGTAGACACTAAGTTCCACTAAAGTTCCACCACTACCAACCAACTATTTTAGAAGCCAAAAAGCCTTCTATTTGTTGGCAGAGGAGGTCGGACCTCTAAATCTGTCGCACAATCTCACAATCCAAAGTAGAGATAGCAAGTTCATTTAGACCTACATGTCTCTAATAATTTGAAATTTGGCATGCCTGAGAAGTGAGTGTCGTGGAGGGGAGCCAGTGTTGCTAAAATTCTAAGTTTTCTACTCTTGATAAGTGTGACTCGGATTTATTTCCACTGAGGGAATCCAACAAGTATTTCCTTTTGCCAACCTAGGAATTTGTACTTGAATGTGTTTTTAATTTGTTAAAAAAATCAAACAACCATTTTGTATCCTATGCTTTCAACACAAATAATTCCTACAACAAAGATTTGCAATTCCAACAAGGTCACAAAAACAACAACTTTGTCACCATAAGGCTTCAACAAGGTTCTCAAAATTAAAAATTAGCTCAAACACAAGGTTAACTATGAAATTCTATGCCATCTCATTTAGCTTTTTGTGATCATAGAGTGATTTTAGATGTAGAAGCATCCCTAGTTCATGGCAATCTTGCGTCAACCAAAAATATTTCCTTTCTATTTTGCATTTCGTTATGTATTTTCTAGAATTGACTCACTGGATCTCGTCGAGTTGGATTTTTCTTGAGGATTTGATCATCTACCTTATTCCCAAACTGTGGAGCATTTGGATCATTTTCCGATAACTTATCACTATCGGTTTTCGAGATAGTTTTCTGGTACCGGTTTCCTGATTGTAACCTATCGGGATCTACCAGATCCCTTTCGTAGGTTGCGGAGCTCTGAGTGTTGATTCTGATGTTCCTTGGTATGTGGTCGACCTTCCCTTTGATCTACACTTCATCCTTTGTATTTTCCAGAGGAATTTCTTTGGCGGAGGCTGACCTTGTTGTTTTTATAGGTTAGGTCTTGTTCTTTGGTATTTGATCCCTTTTGGGCCGACCGAATCCCTTTGGATCGTATAAATCATTGTAATTGTGCATTAGAATGAAAGAGAAGTGGAGATAAGCTAAGAGATAGAAGATGGATCTAAATATTTGAGGTCCCAATTGTGACTTGTTTTGTAATTAAGCATGGTTTAGCAAGCCAGTGAGCCGGTTTCTGTAACCTCATTGTTACCAGTTGATTGTAAATAATTTTCATGAAATAATTCATGTAGTTATGCATTGCCTCCATCATACCCTTATGTTTTCGTTGTATTTACTCTTTCTAACTGGCCTGGATAGATCTCTTTGAGGTCTCTCCTAACTGGTGACTGCACCAAGTGGTATCAGAGAAATCTTTCCTTCCGAAGGTTGCGTTGTCCTAAGAAATTTTGTTGTAGGGTGGCAGACTATGGATCTGACCTGCAGCTGTAGAGGACTGGCGTGAAGATGGCATGAAGAGGCAATAGGAATTGTAGAGCACGTGGGAATGTAGACCTTGTTGTGATGGAAATGTTGTGAGGAATTGCAGCCTGGTTGGAAACCGTTGAGACACCCCAGAGAAGAGGTTGGCATATTGAAGATGTAAGTGAATATGAAGGATAAGAAGCCTCGGCAGAACAAGTAAACCCACTGGCGATTAATCCTGATGAAGAGAGGTTTTTTAGGGTTTTGAGTATGGTGAATACTAAACTTAATTTTACCCCACCGGAATATGATGGAAAGTTGGATTCGGATGAATTGATGCATTGGATCTCGAAGATGGAGAAATATTTTGATTTTGAAAACACTGCATAAGAAAGAAGGTGAAATATGCATGTACCCGGTTGAAGGGTCATGCATCTCTTTGGTGGGAGCATTTATAGGTTGATAGACAAAGAAGACGTAAAGAGAAGATCAAGACATGGGATCGGATGGTTGCTAAGTTGAAACTAAATTTTATGTCAGCTGATTATCAAGTGAACCTATTCCAGAAGTTGCAGAATTTGAGACAGAAGGAATCTAGTGTGAAGGAGTACACTGAAGCATTCTAAAAGTTGAATATCAGATCCAGACATGTTGATGATGAAGTTGAACAATTTGCAAGATATTTGAATGGATTGCGGATGTCTATACAAGAAGAACTCAGTTTGATCAAATTGCATAGTTTTGAAGAAGCTTACCAGTATGCCCTGAAAGCATAAGAGAAGATGAATAAAGGACATGAGCAGAGGAAGAGAGGCAGAGGTGGAAGGTTTTATGGAGGAATATTTCAAGGAGGAAGAGGATATACCAGTGGTAGAGGACCCTGTATGAATCAGAACAAGAACAAGGAAGTGAGAAAAGTAGGTAATTCATACTAGAAAGATGATAGAAATTTCTATCAGAGGAGAGAACTGGATGGCTACTGGAATGAGAATTTTGGAAGAGATGATAGAAGACAAGACGAGAGTTTTTAGAGGAACTTGCTATAAGTGTGGAGGAGAAGGACTTCATACTTTTGAGTGTAAGAAGACAGTGAATACCGAAAGAACAATAGTGGTGTAAGAAAACCGCACCACATCACCTAATAAACTAGAAGATGGAGAACTATTGATGATGAGGAGAGCTTTGTGTCATACTGGGAGAGATGAAGAGCCCTTGCAGAGGAAGAATTTGTTCAAGACCAAATGTAAGGTATCCGGTAAGTGTTGAAAAATTTTCATTGATAGTGGTAGTTCAGATAATCGTGTTTCAGAAGAGATGGTGAATAAGTTGAATTTGAAAAGATTGAAACACCCTAAGCCTTATCAAATGACATGGATTCAAGATGATCATAAGTTGTTAGTAAGTGAGCAATGTTTGGTGAAATTGAAAATTGGGAATTATCATGATGAAGTCTTATGTGATATTATGCCTATGGATATTTGTCACCTTTTGTTGGGTAGACCTTGGTAGTTATATAGACAGACAATACATGATGGGAGGAAGAATACATACACTATTTTGGCCAATGGGATGAAGCAAACCTTGTTTCCCTTGGAGGAACCTTTGAAGAGTGAAGTTTGTATGAATGCTAGAATCTATTTGGTGGATGGAAGAAAATTCCTGGATGGAATGAGACATGATAATGTGTGTTTTACCTTAGTTCCTAAGAAGAATGAGAACCCAAAGCATGAAGAAGAACAACTGAAAGAGATAAAAGATTTGTTGACAAAGTATGAAGACATCATTTTAGATAATGTACCTGATGGATTACCACCTATCAAAAGTATCAGTCATTGCATTGACCCGATTCCCAGAGCTAGTTTTCCTAACAAAGATGTATAGCGGATGACACCAACAGAGAATGATGAGTTGAGACAAGTGCAGGAGTTGTTGAAGAAAGGTTTGATCAAAGAAAGTCTGAGTCCTTGTGCAATACCAGCAGCATTGGCACCTAACAAGAATGGAGAATGAAGAATGTGTACCAATTCCAGAGCAATAAATAAGATCACAGTGAAATACCGGTTTCCTTTTCCTATTATGGATGACATAATGGACTTTTTTAGTGGAGCCAAATACTTTACAAAGATAGACTTGAAGAGTGGATATCATCAGATCAGGATCAAAGAAGGAGATGAGTGGAAGACAAAATTCAAGATAAATGAAGGAATGTATGAGTGGTTGGTGATGCATTTTGGATTAACTAATGCACCGATTACTTTCATGAGGCTGATGAATGAGGTATTGAAGAAATTCTTGGGTAAGTTTGTTATTGTATATTTGGGTGACATTTTGATTTTCATTAAGACAAAAGAGGAGAATTTGTTGCATTTGAGGCAAATTTTGTAGAGGTTGAGAGAAGAAAAGTTGTTGATAAATCATAAGAAATGTACTTTCATGAAGGATGAGTTAGTCTATTTGGGATTTGTGATATCTGGGGATGGTTTGAAGATGGACCCTGAGAAAGTAAAACCAATTGTTAAATGGCCTACACCGGAAAGCATTGGAGAGGTAAGATCATTTCATGGATTGGCTAGTTTCTATCGAAAATTCATCAAAAATTTTAGTTCAGTTTGTAACCCTATGACTAAGACAATGAGGGGAGATAGGAAGGAGTTCAAGTGGACCACCAGAGAAAACATAAGTTTTGAATTGTTGAAGTAGAAAGTGACTGAGCAGCCTGTGTTAGCTTTACCAGATTTCAATAAAGTATTTCAAGTGGATTGTGATGCAAGTGGAACAACAATAGGAGCGGTCTTGAGTTAGGAAGGGAGAGAAGTAGCTTATTTTAGTGAGAAATTGAATGATTCCCAGAGGAAATATTCAGTGTATTATCAATAATTTTATGTCATAGTTCAAGCCTTGAAGAAGTGGAGACATTACCTATTTCCTAAGGAGTTTGTGTTGTATACGAATCATCAAAATTTGTAGTATTTGAACAGTCGAAGTAAGTTGAATCAGATACATATAAAATGGGTAGAATTTTTGCATAGTTACACCTATGTGTTGAAGCATAGAAGTGGGAAATCTAACAAAGTTGTTGATGTATTGAGTAGGAGAAGGAATTTGTTGATAGAGATGAGAGTGACAGTATTAGGATTTGAGGAGTTGAAGACCTTGTATGATGATGACCCAGATTTTGCAGAACCTTGGAGAGCATGTAGAGAACCAGTTACGGTAGACAGAAGCAAGTGGTTGGATTACTTCATTCAGGATGGGATGTTATTCAGAGGAGTTCAATTGTGCATACCTAAGAGTTCTATGATGGAAAATATGATAAAAGAGAAACATAGTGGAGGATTAGTCGGACACTTTGGTGTTGATAAAACAGTAGCACTGGTGAGTGAGCATTACTTTTAGCCCCATATTCATAAGGATGTTAGGAAATATGTGCAAAGTTGTAGATTTTGTCAAGTTGAAAAGGGTAGTAGTTATAATGTGGGATTGTATAAACCTTTGATAGTACCGGAAGGACCTTGGGAAGATATAAGCATGGATTTCATACTAGGATTGCCTAAAACACAAAGAGGGAATGATTATATATTTGTGGTGGTGGATAGATTCTCGAAGATGGCTCATTTAATACCTTGTAAGAAAACATCAAATGCAATACATATAGCAGACTTATTTTTCAAGGAAGTGGTGAGATTGCATGGATTACCTAAGAGCATAGTTTAAGACAAAGACACTAAGTTTGTTGGTTATTTTTTGAGAACACTTTGGAAGAAGATGAAGACAGATTTGAAGTTCAGTTCGACTTTTCACCCATAGACTGATGGACAGACAGAAGTAGTTAATTGAAGCTTGGGAAATTTGTTAAGATGTTTAGTTGGAGACAAAATCAAAAGTTGGGATTTGATTCTTGCACTAGCAGAGTTTGCCTAGAATAATTCAGTAAACGGGATTACCGAAAGGACACCTTTTGAGATTGTTACTAGAGCACACCCTAGAAGTATATCAGAATTAAGAGATATTAGTAGTGAAGGCCAAAGAAGTCCAGAAGCAGAAGAATTTGCAAATCACATGAAGGACTTACATATTCAAGTTAAGCAACATTTGGAGGACATGAACAACAAGTATAAGGAGACAGTGGATGAGAAGAGGAGACATAAGGAATTTGAATTTGGCGATGAATTGATGGTGTATCTGAGAAAAGAAAGTTTCCCGGTTGGAACTTATAACAAGTTGCAGATGAGGAAGCTTGGACCTTGCAAGATTTTGAGAAAGTTCAGTTCTGGAAATGCATATGAAGTGGAGTTACCGGATAGTCTAAGTATTTCAATTGTATCTAACATTGCAGATCTTCATCAGTATCATGAACCAAAATTCAGTGAGGACAATATTGAAGACTTGGAGAAATAGTTTACCCAGAAGGAAGCGGATCAGATTGAAGACATTTTGATAGTAGGATTGGGCGTAGTACCCAGAGCAGTCAGTATAAGGAATATCTTGTGAAGTTTAAGGACAAACCAATTGAAGATTCATCTTGGATTTCTTAGGTAGAGGTAGACCACCTTGGTTTTCCTCTGACCCTAGCAAAGTGAGAGACTCACTTTTTTCAACAACCCCAGATGTCTGAAGAAGGAGCATCCCCGGTTCATGGCAATCTTGCATCAACCAAAAATATTTCCTTTATGTTTTGCATTTTCTGGCATTGGCTCACCAGATCTCATGGAGTTGTATTTTTCTTCAGGACTTGATCATCTACCTTATTCCCAAACCATGGAGCATTTGGATCATTTTCCAACAAGTTATCACTACCGGTTTCCGACACAGTTTCTGGTACCAATTGCTTGGTTGTAACTTACTGGGATCTACCGGATCCCTTCCATAGCTTGCAAAGCTCTGAGCGTTGATTCCAATGTTCCTTGGCATGTGGCCAACCTTCCCTTTGATCTACACATCATTTTGTATACACCTAAAAATGGTCTGAAGATAATTAATTAAATAAGCAATTATTTAATTAATCCCCCTCCCCAATTTAATTGAATTCATTAGAAATTTGATTAAATTCTTCCACTCATCTACTTATTAATAAATCTAAGGATCTATTTAATAGGTTCATTTCAATATTCCCCTTTGATTAATTAATTCAAATTAATTAATCCCTCCCCATTTAAATTCATTTCTTCTAATCTTCTAATTAATTAAAACAAATCAATTTATGAGTTGTTGAAA
The DNA here is from genome assembly GCF_030272615.1 of Cryptomeria japonica. Lineage (NCBI taxonomy): Eukaryota > Viridiplantae > Streptophyta > Pinopsida > Cupressales > Cupressaceae > Cryptomeria > Cryptomeria japonica. Next base: position 64,739,875 of record NC_081413.1, on the reverse strand, counting down.
GTTAATTAGTCTTTTCCTATTATTTGAATTTTTAAATTCAAATTACCCACATGCCTCCTAACTTCTAACCACCTAACCTAACCACTTCTAAACCTAACCCATTCCATCTAACCCTGAGTTTAATTAAACCTATCTTAGTTTGCACATCCTAACCTCCTATGGTGTGGATACTCTCCCCTTGAAACATATCTAATTCTTGGGCCACATGTCCCCTCTCTTGCAAGCGCCTTGACACTTGTCACCATAGAGATGAAAAATGTCCCCTTTCCTCCAACCTCTTTTCCAACCTCCTCCAATTTCACCATTGATATCTTCAGACTCAATCTTGACCATTGATTCCTACCACCTCACCCCTCGCCTTGGAAATCCTATAAATATCCCCCATTTTGGAGCAATAATCATCCCATCTCATTTGCATTTTAGGCATTGTTACTATAGGCATAATATCTCTTAGCATATCATTTGAGCATTGTTATTATAGGCAATTGCATCTTAGATCTAGCTTAATTTGATCAGTTTCTAGCATAATTGTTGAATCATGTAGCTTAATCATTCTCTTTTCTAGCTTAATTGCATCATTATAATTTCAAATCCTCCATCTAGGTGTAGTCAAGTCACTGGAATTTTCTTATCCACATCTGAGAGGAAATCCACACTCGTGTCTCTTAGGAGGCGATAGATCACTTTGCCATGGTTTTATCTTTCTTTGTTTTAAATTTGCTAACCATGCTTGTAATGATCTATTGAGTATTTGTGTTACAGCTGCAAGTATCACACTTCACAGGCATGACACATCCTTTGGATTTTTTGGAGGAATTTCTTTGGCGGAGCCCGACCTTGTTGTTTTTACACGTTAGGTCTTGTTCTTCGGCATTTGATCCCTTTTGGGCCAACCGGATCCCTTTGGATCATATAAATCATTGTAATTGAGCATTAGAATGAAAGAGAAGTAGAGATAAGCTAATAGATAGAACATAGAAGATAGATCTAAAGATTTGAGGTCCCAGTTGTGACCTATTTTTTAATTAAGCATGTTTGAGCAGGCCAGTGAGTCAGTTTTTGTAACCCCAGTTGTTACCGGTTGATTGTAAACATTTTTCATGAAATAATTCATACAGTTCTACATTGCCTCCATCATACCCTTGTCTTTTTGTTGTGTGTTAGATACTTGATTAGTCCCAAAGACACTAAGAGGGGGGTGTGAATCAATGTCTAACTGGTATTTGAAATATTTAAACTTGTTTGCAACTTTACAACCCAAATTAATGTACTGATAAATGAGCAATAAAGCAATAAAGAGAAATAAGAGAGACAGCATCAATGCACACCATAACACAAGATATTTTGGTGAGGAAACCCGGTAGGGGAAAAACCTCGATGGGATTTGTGACCCACAATATTTACTCACTGGCCAATATGAATAAATATTATTGATACAATAGGGGCCTGCACATGCAAGAAGGCCAATAGCCTAGAGCTCACTGCTCAATCACAAAATGGAGTCACACTGACTACAAAATTGGATGATTAAATCCAATGACAATGTACTGCTCAAAATTGCATCTACAATGCTTGATTCAATCTCGGTTTAAGCTCTGTCAAATACCTCTTCCATAAACCTTTCTTCGCTCTGCTCTACTCTTATTCGCTCGTCAAAATTATTACATCAAAATGCATATACAAATATTTGCTCTCATAATCCACTTGCATTAATCACCTATACATATTTTGCATACCTAACACACTTTTCACATACCTATGTCACTTAATAAATGACCTATAAGATCTAATACATATATGAGTCTTTACAATACATCATGTCGGTTATACAATGTAATTACAATACAAAACAATATAATTTCCATGTCGGTTGTGGTGTGGGTAAGATCTTATGTCGGTGTAGACTGGGTGTTGGTGTGAATAATCTTGTTGTGCATGTCAGTGTCGGTAGATGATGTTTGTTGCCGATGTATGATGTGAACCATATTACCAGTTGGTTGCCATCAATGACAACATCAACTATTCTCATCTAAGTGTAGAATGCCAACAATCTCCCCCTTTGACATTGATGGCAACACTCATGAGAAAAATCCAAAACAGATATCCAAAAAATTAAGTCCAAAACTTGATTAAAAAAAAAAGAGTGCTCCCCTTGAGCAAATGATCTCATCTGTACATTTTTCTCCATACTACTACTCCCCCTTTTACATCAATGACAAAGGATGTCAAAAAGAATCAAAGAATTTAAAATTCTACCTCATAGATTGTATTCGGTTATGTACAATTTGAAAGATATATGGGTAAAAGTACAAAGTTGTGTCACACTTTTATAAAGGAAATGGCCAATGTTGATTTAAATTTTTAAAATAAATTAATAAAAACTAAAATATATGTTTTGAATTTTGAAATGATGTAAACTAATAAAATATATATTTTTTTGTCTATTTTATGTTTGTAATTTTAACAAAATTTTAAAAAATTATTTGAATGTAGTTTTTTATAAAGTAAACACTATAATTTAGTTGCTGATAAAATGTTGAAATTGAAGTTACACAAGCCATCACACTTTAACTAGTAAATTTTACTTTTATTTCATCAATACTTGTGTGTATATTGATAACTTTAAACTTTAGTGCATGGATATATTTTTTTAATATTTTTTATAAATATATATTTTTCAATAAATTTGAAAAGTTGAATGTGCTGAAATATAACTCTTTCCAATTCCCACTAGCTTTTTTCTTAAATATTTATCCAAATTAGAAAATAATTATATCATATTGACATAGATTCTTTTCTCTACTACATATTTTTTTCAAAATTTTTAAATAAATTTTAGTATTTTTCCTTGACAAGATAATCAACCTTATATTATAGTGTTGATGACCTAGTTTCAATAAAAATAAAATATAAAATATAAAATATAAAAAACTAATTAAAATACTAAAAGATATGTATTTTGGAAAATTTACTTATATATCTATTAAAGGGTATTTTTACATTTCAAAAAAATTATTATTTATAAGAGTAGTTGTTGAAACATCAATTTTTATTTTTTATTTTATTTTGACAATTAGACCCAAAGTGGTATAAAATATACATTTAGTAGACACTTCCAATTGGAAAATTTATGGTCCATATATAACTTAGCTATAATGAATCTATATAGACCATATGTTTGACTAAAATTAATTTTTAGTTAGAATTACTTAAATTCACTTATGCTAATAAGTTAGCCTGAAACATGAAACAATTTTGTGCTTTTACCCATCCACCAAAATCAGATTAAGACTCTGCATGAATTTGATGTTGTTAGAGATAATGGTTTCAATCTACTAGATCATACCGATTAGATAATGCATCTGTTGCTCCGATGATCTTTCTCCTTGAATTGTTGCTTTGGACAGCTCAACTTGCTTAGTTATAAGGTTGTCCAATCTAGGACCAAGTTTGTTTTTCAGCTCACGTGCCTTCATTCTTATCCTTGCTTTTTCCTTTTCCATTTTCTCAATCTTTTCCTCAAAAACTACCATTTCTTGATTAAAAACTGATGTAAGTTCCAAAGAACCTATCATATTGTCTGCTATATCATCAATCTCTTTCTGTGTCTTCTTTATATCTTCCTCAATGTCTTCTGTCAAGTTGTGAGGCTTGCATGCTTCCTTATACAATTCTTTATATTCCAGAATGGTGGAATTAAGTACTGATAATAAGGAATCAATGTGCTCAATACAATCCTTGATAGTTTTATTAAAGAAATCATTTTTCTCCTTATTCACCCTTTCCTTAATAGTCTCCTCATTAATCTTATCTATAGTTAACATATTTGAAGCAATAAATTTGGACAATGTGTCCAATTTACATAAATATACATCAATGTGATCTATCTTACAAGTCAGTGCAGTCATCTTCAATATAGGTAATGTGTTATCAATGGCCTTGAATGCTAAGGTGTTGCAATCTATGATCCTCTTAATTGAATCCAAAAGTACATCAGTCACATCTGTAGGCCTAAAATTCATGGTGGAAGTGCTATGCTCGGCTATAACTTTCTTTTCTTCAGACACTTGTCCAATTGCCTTAACCACTTCTTCCTTATTTCCATCATTGACCTCTTCTTTATTCACTGTTTCTTCTTTTTGCTCATTTTGTGTTTCAATTTTTCTTTCAATCTTACTATCTTCCTTATTCTTTGTCTTGTTGATTGTCGGTTTAGCTATGCTCTATTCAGGTTCTTTCTCTATCGGTTTCTTTACCTTCTGCTGATTGTCGACATTTGTAGGTTCAGATTTTGTTTTTACCTTTGCTTCTGCTTGTGCTTCTGTCGATTTCTCAATGTTAAGCTAAGTAGCATCTGGGATGGTGTTAGGTTTCTCAACTTGTGTTGGTATCTCAATGTTCTGAGAGTCAATTTTATTGACCGATGACTCAGAGATTTCAATATTTGTAGCATCAATTTGTTTTACCTCTGCAGTCTCTTTGTCCATGACAATATTGAAGTCTTGTGTGTCCACATTCATGGTAAAAAGAACTTCAGATTCTGGATTTATGTCATCTCTTGTTATTTCCTCTTCCTTCTCTTCCAGTTGACTGTCAGTTTGTACCGGTGCCTCTGTAGTTATTGGAGGGGTGTCTTGTGTCAGTGGAGGAAGCTTATCCTTGACCATTATATTAGGTACACTACCAATTTTGATGAATACTAAGAGGGGGGGTGAATTAGTATACCGAAAAATACTGCACTTAAACACTTAAACAGTCTAAAGATAAACCAGTAAAATAGTTTAACAGACAGAACGGTTATCACACATGCAAACCAAAACACAAATAAAGCATTAACCCACAAAAGCAATACAGCCATAACACAAGATATTTAACGTGGAAACCCAAATGGGAAAAACCACGGTGAGATGGAACTCACAAGTCACTATCTGCAGAATAGAAACCAGACCCGTTAAGGTCTTACAACGTTCTTTACCAGAAAAGATCCTGTTAGGAATCTCAATCTCTGTTAGGAGATAAGTCTGATTAAAGACTACCTTGCTAGAGGATTTTAGATCCATAGATGTGAACCACCTTGTTAGAGGATTTACAAAAGGCTTTTTGGGCCTACCCGGTTAAGGGCTACAGACTTGTCAAAGATGTGAGTAATCAACAAGTGTTTGATCTAGCTAGTAGCATAGACTGCTTGGTTAGATCCTTGGTAGCTCATTCCTAATGCACTCCAGCATTACTTCAATCTTCTACACATTCATATTCTCTCCAACTCCTTAATCACCTTAAACCCTAGCAACAACATAAACCCTTTCGACAACTCTCTAAAACCCTAGACATGATGTCCTTTTAAAGGAATCTGATTTCATGTCAGTCCAATAGGATTACATTTCAATTTCCTAGGTTCAATGAATCTAGACATACTCAGTAACACGACACAAAAAGCACCGCCAGTGTGTCAGCACCGTCAAACAATCGGTGGATTGGTAACTCATCATAAAATGCCAGTTGGTAACTCATCACAGAGTATTACTGGCTCATACAAAATACCGGTTGCCAGTTTATCAAAAATGAAGACTGGTAAGAATGTGTTATGACACTTTGCTCCCTTGTACCGCTTGGTATCCACGAACCGCTTGGGGTCAACATGCCACTTTAGGCCGGGAAACACATTCTGCAAAACATCAATAGTCTAAAGACTATAATACAACATACCTACAACATACCGGTTGTGCTCTGACTCATACATATAAAGAGGATCTTAATGCAAGTGTGTGTCCATCAATGACAATCACAACATGAACATCAAAAATGCCAACAATCTCCCCCTTTGGCATTGATGGCAACACTTAGGAAAATAAAATTTTGACATCTAAGTGTTTTACAACAAAAACATGCCATTAGCAAAATTGCTCCCCCTAAGCATATACACTATCCCTTAATCAATACAATGTATAGCAATTTTGCATACAGAGCATTAACATAAAGCATATAGCATATATCAAAACATATAGCAGAATTTTAAATCCAGATACTTCTCCCCTATACTTCTCCAAAATAGATAGAAAATTTTAAATCTAGAAACTTCTCCCCTATACTTCTCCAAAATAGATAGAGTACTTCTCCCCCTTTGCCAACAATGACAAAGTATCGTTGAACAACCCTGTTTCCATTTGATATATAAAAATAATAAAAGTTTATGACAATAAGGAATAGTACTTGTCAAAAATAGATTTATAGTCCTACAAGAATTGCTTCATTGATAGAGACCAGGACTCAAGTAGGGAGGTGGCCACTTCTTTCTCTATTTGCATCTGGGAGACCTGTTCTTCCATGGCATCAACTGTGCTCATCTCCTATGTAACTGTCAAGGCATCCAGGTTCAGATAACACTACTAAAGAATTTGCAGACATGGAAGTAAAACCAGTTGAAGCTCCTGCAAATCTCTAGACTGTGTGTTGATCTCTTGCTCCATTTTCGCTGACTGGATATGAAACCGGTGAACAGTTTGCCCATAAGTTGTGAAGGAATCATAAGGCGGCTTGAATGTGCTCAAGTAGGACTGCAAGTCCTATTCAAGTTTTTGCTTCTGAGTTATCACATCATCATAGAACAAATGGGGTTGACAGATTTTGTTGAGTAGCATATTCCCCTCATCTAGAGCGTCCCTTATATCCTTTTGTTCTTTCTTCAGTTCAGTCTGGAGTGCATTCAACTTTTTCACTAGAGCTATATTAAGAGCCTTTTGATGCTCCTTCTTGACATTAGCCTCTTCTGCCTCTTCAAGGCTCTGCACCTAATCATCTACTACTATGCATAGGAGCTTTAGTCTAGCTAATGATGAATTGGTGTTTGGAAGATTTGTACCGGTTATCAAACCAGTAAGTGTGTCCACAGCCGCTTGAATTATATCCTGCTCTTTCTTCCTTTGAATGATTTCAAGGCACTCTTGAGCAACCTTGATGCTCTACATTAGCTCCGATTCACTTGCAGACTGGAGATCTATAGGACTGGAGAGGTCAGCCAGTTTGGCTTGACTCTCGGTTGTCGTTGGAGTCTCCATCTGGGTTCTCTTCACCGCTTCTCCTGCCTAGTCCTCTTCCGCTTTCTTCTTCTCTACTTCTCTCCTCTTCTCTACTTCCTTGTCCTCCTCAGCCTTTTTCTTTTATGCTTCCTTCTTCTTCTCCTATTCCTTATCCTCCTCTTCTTTCCTTTTCTTTTCATCTTCTTGCTTCTTTTTCTCCTCTTCATCTTTCTTCTTCTTCTCCTCTTCATCTTTCTTCTTTTTCTCTTCTTCATCCTTCTTCTTTTTCTCCTCTTCATCTTTCTTCTTTTTCTCCTCTTCATCTTTTTTCTTTTTCTCTTCTTCGTCTTTCTTCTTCTTTTCCTCTTCATCTTTTTTCTTTTTCTCTTCTTCCTTCTTCTTTTGCTTCTCTTCTTCATCCTTTTTCCTCTGCTCTGCCTCTTCCTTTGCCACTTCCTATCTATCCTCAGCTTTCTTCTCTTGTTCAGCCTATTTCTCTTGTCCTATTGCCTCAAATGGCATTTCCTGAGTAACATCTTCTTCATCTAGGGCATCGACATCAATAGTGTCCACCGGTTCATCAACCAGATTTCCTTCATCATCAAATGCTTCATCCGGTTTGGATATAACTGGTTCTTTCTCAGCTTGTCGGTTGGCTTCAGCCAATCAATGCATCTTAAAAGAATCTAGAGCACGAGTGTGTGTATCCTTGAGCACTTCCTTACCTTTTCCTTCTAGTAATAGGAGTCTTCTTCTTCTCATGAAGAAAAGACCTTTGTATTTGTTCATTACATCGAATAGTTCCAAATTTGATACATCAGGAAAGTGTTCAGCAAAAACTTTTTCTCTCATTTCCTGTTCCTGCTCTATGGTGATGCACCATTTATTGTCTAAGGACTTATACAAAGAATCCGGTGTTTAAGATCTAATGTCTGAAGGGGACCGGTCATTAATACATAAATATTGAATTATTTCTTTTTCCACCGCCTCCTTTTCATCATCATTAAAGTCATCAAAATAATCAATTAAATCATTCAATACTTTTCTCCTAATGTTTTTGATAGCTCTTTGACAATGTGTCAAAGGTTTGTAGGAGGAGATATCTATATTTACCAGTGCTAAAGATGTTGGTTCATTCTTTGTCTCCTTTCTAGTCTATCTCACCTTCTTAGGCTGCTCCTCAGACACAGTTTCTTCTAGAGTCTGGAGAGTAGCTTTTTGTCTTCCTTTTCCTCTCGAATACTTTAGCCGGTGCTGCTTCTAGTTTCTTTTTGGCTAGTGAACACTTGGTCACTTTTGGAGTTGCAGTAGTAACCAGTGTTGATGTTGCAGGCACTGCCTTTGCCTTCTTCATTGTCGGTTCTTTCTCTTTCACTACTGGTGGTTCCTCAGCCGATGCTATCCTCTCTAGGTAGCTGCCAGTTCTCTTCACCTTAGGATCAAGTGGTGAGGCAATAAGGGTAGAGGCATACTCTTCTAGCATGTCATACATCACCTCATAGCCCATTGGCTCCACTTCTTCCTATCTGGGCTCAACAGCCTCCATTATGCATTGATCCACCTTGATGGTGAAATAGATGTCATCTTCATATTTCTTGACGATATCACTTGAGATCCTCATCCTTTGGCTCATTTTTTGTCTGAACTCATCAAAATACTTGTTTAGAACTTCAGGATAATCGGTTCCTACTGCTTGCAAACTTTCCTTTATCTGTTTGGTAACCGGTTTGTCTGCAGACCACTGAATGTCTCCTACTCCTAGGAAGTAGCCTTGGAAATAGAAGAACAACCCTACCAGTAGTTGTCCAAACTTGAACCTTAGTGCATTGTCTTGTTTGATCGACTTCATATTTGACAGGAGTTGCCTCTGCATGCCAATGCACAGATTGAATGATGCATCCTCCTTTATCATCCGGTAAGCAGCATTTACCACTATAGCAGATACAGAGTTGATTCTGCTGGTAGAGAATGTCCGGTAGCCTATCACCATGCAGGCATACTTAACCAGATCATCCTTGATTGAATTTACAGTCATGCCCCATGAGTCGCTCACTGAACTGGTGAGCCTGGACATTTTAGACTTGCTAATCATCCTTAGGGATGGTACTTCCCCTGTATTGCAGAAACCGGTGACTACATGAATTGTTTGTGGCATGATATCATGCGTCCTCTCCAGGTACATTTTGTCACCATGGACTCTACTCAAAATGATCCTTATATGATCTTCTGTAAAGTCTTCTAGGAAGTATACAGCATTATGGAGTTTCTTCTTCTCCAAGATACTATACTCCGGTTTGATTTTCTTATCCTTTCCACAAAAGAGATCTAGTTGGGAGTGGATGGCTAGAGACCCTAGGTCTTCAATCTTGCAATCTATGTAGTCAGAAATTCCCTCTTCTACTATCACTCTAGCCAAAGCTTGTGATAGGGCATTATACTTTGACTTGTGTTGAATAAAACTTTCAGACTCAATAGATGCACTAGAACTGGTATGAGATACGAAAGCCATTGTAGAAATTTTAAGAACTCAAGAAATACCTTTTAAAACACGCAAATTTAGGGCTTTCTGATTCTCCTTCACTCCTCACTCCATCGATAGCTGAATCACCGTTTTGTGTTCTCCACTTGACCATTTTCTATTTGAATTTGAATCTCCTTCATCATTTCTCAATTTCTCCAAATCTCTGCTCAAATCGCCTTTTCGTCGCCCTGCTCTTTGAAAAACTTTTCTTCGCTCGAAAACTAATAGTGAGAAATGATTTCAAAAATGATTTTAAACATAGTTCTCACCTACCATCATTAATGCTCCTCCATTAAGGCATAAACCCTAATTTTCCTTTTTACCATTTGCGGTCTTCTGCCAAGCGATGGGTATCACATACCGGTTAAGGTCTTTTGCTGGTATAAACTGGGGGTTCAAAAACATTTTGTTGTTTGCTCTCCCTAAGCCTTTTGAAGCTTAGTTTGCCTATTCTGACATTTCCACACTAGGTGCAGAAACCAATTCCTCTTCCAACATTACTAGTTTCCTCTTCCAGGTTTTGTTCATGTCCATTTGAACTATTTCAACATCAATTCCTCCTTCCGGAGTGACCGGTATATCATCAGATATACTCTTTCTACTTCTGCAGAATCTTGCAATGTGACCCGGTTTGTTGCAGTGATAGCAAACCAATCCAGGTGCTCTCCAAGGTCCATTGTTCATGTTTCCATTCTTCCTTCTGCATGTTGCAACAGTGTGACCATGACCATGACAGATCATACAATTTTCTCTCCATCTAGTTGTCGCTTGATAGCCATTGCTTCTTGGCTGATGATTGAAGATATTAAACCGGTTGTGATTCTGGTTCATAAAAGGTTCAGGACCAACTCCTTGGGTCCTCTGAGGATATCTTCCAGTGTCATTCATGACAGACCTGCATTTAAATTCTCTATGCCCATACTTGTTGCATGCATAAAAATGACCATTGAACTTATTGGATCTAGGTACATTGTTAATAAAGTAAGGAAAATTATTGTAGGCTTTTCTCCTACATACATTGGCAATGTGTCCTTCTTTAAGATAGTTAAAGCAAACAAGTTTGAATTTTTGCTTACCTTTTCCTTTGAATGCCAGTTGTTTCTTTGATGCTCCGGCATTTGTACCAAAGGTCTCACCTTCCTCATGACCGGAATAACCAAGTCCATTGGTATTCTTGACCGGTTTGGCAGATTCAAGCTTTTGCTCTAGCTTGATAGTACTCTTGCTGAAATTAGCAAGTATTTCCTTTGACTCAGAGAGTTCTTTGGAAATAGTAGCATTTGTTTCCAATAGTTTTTCATTCTCAGAGATGGCACTGTTCAGTTCACCTTGCATGTCATCCTTTTCCACTTTGCTAGCATGGAGTTGAGCAGTTAGGGCACTGATCTCTTGTTTCAGCTTCGAGATCTCATGATCTCTATCTTTCACCAGATCTTTAGCTTTCCTCCAGTTCTCAAGCTCTTGACACATCCAGATAGTCAGTCCTTCCAACTCCTTTCTCAGGTTGGAGTTTGATTCATTCAGCTTATTTACTTCTGCAATTAGAGCTTCCATATCTGTTTCATCTGCAGAACTATTTTCAGATAGCTCCATCAGCTTTTCTACATGTTCTCTCCTTTTTGCTTGAGATGCCTTGTATTTGACCATAAGATCATCATAGGCTTGCTCAGACTGAGTGAGTTGTAGAGTAAGTTCCCTCAACGTGTATTCCCCCATATCTCTTTCCAAGTGGTTAAACTTATAGAAAGGTAGGCTTTGATACCAATTGATGAATACTAAGAGGGGGGTTGAATTAGTATACCGAAAAATACTGCACTTAAACACTTAAATAGTCTAAAGATAAACCGGTAAAACAGTTTAACAAACAGACCAGTTATCACACATGCAAACCAAAATGCAAATAAAGCATTCACCCACAAAAGCAATACAACCATAACACAAGATATTTGACTTGGAAACCCAAATGGGAAAAACCACGGTGGGATGGAACTCACAAGTCACTATCTGTAGAATAGAAACCAGACTGATTAAGGTCAGACCGGTTAAGGTCTTACAACGTTCTTTACCAAAACAGATCCTATTAGGAATCTCAATCTCTATTAGGAGATAAGTCCGATTAAAGACTACCTTGCTAGAGGATTTTAGATCCATAGATGTGAACCACCTTGTTAGAGGATTTACAAAAGGCTTTTTGGGCCTACCCAGTTAAGGGCTATAGACTTGTCAAAGATTTGAGTAATCAATAAGTGTTTGATCTAGCTAGTAGCATAGACTGCTTGGTTAGATCCTTGGTAGCTTGTTCCTAATGCACTCCAGTATTACTTCAGTCTTCCACACATTCATATTCTCTCCAACTCCTCAATCACCTTAAACCCTAGCAACATAAACCCTTTCGACAACTCTCTAAAACCCTAGACATGATGTCCTTTTAAAGGAATCTGATTTCATGTCAGTCCAATAGGATTACATTTCAATTTCCTAGGTTCAATGAATCTAGACATACTCAGTAACACGACACAAAAATCACCGCCAGTGTGTTGGCACCGTCAAACAATCGGTGGATTGGTAACTCATCATAAAATGTCGGTTGGTAACTCATCACAGAGTATTACCGGTTCATACAAAATACCAGTTGCTGGTTTATCAAAAATGAATACTGGTAAGAATGTGTTATGTCATTTTTCTCCCTCATACCGCTTGGTATCCACGAACCGCTTGGTGTCAACATGCCACTTTAGGCCGGGAAACACATTCTGCAAAACATCAATAGTCTAAGGACTATAATATAACATACCTACAACATATCGGTTGTACTCTGGCTCATACATATAAAGAGGATCTTAATGCAAGTGTGTGTCCATCAATGACAATCACAACATGAACATCAAAAATGCCAACAAATTTTACCTTTACCTTTATCCTTTTGATATACATTTGTAAAAGACATCCATTTTTTGTCTATCATTTTCTTCTTTCTTTTCTCTTTCCACAAAGAATATGTCCCACTTGTTTGTTGTTTCATCTACAATTTCCTTAACTTAGCCTGTCATAAGGCTAACCTGTCAGTGACCACTTACAAAAACTGATCGGTTGGCTTCTGCAATCAATTCATCGATCTCCTATTTGGAGTTAATAGGGTGAACCGCCAGCAATGCTTTAACTTTTAATTTCTTATCTAATTCCATAACTGACATCCTTTTAGCTTCTAACCTCAAATACAAATCATTAGGTAGATCATCTACAACTTCAATTAGAACTTTCTTGTAGATATCTATATGTAATATAATGCTTTCATCTATAGTTTTTTTATCTGCATCCTTGAAAGAATGATAGAGTTTATTTTCATTGCTAAGGTTACCTTCTTGTGTGATTTCATTTATCAATTCCTCCAGTGTAAAAGTGTCTAGTGCCTTAGGTTCTGATTTCTTCTTAGGAGTTACCTTCTTCTTGGGACCACTGGAATCTCTTACATCATGTTGCTTCTTTCTTTGTGTCCTTGACTTTTTTGGAGATGGGGCAGGTATCGGTGAAGGTTTTATTTTCTTCCTTTCAACTCTTTTAAATTCAGCTGCTTTATTGCTTTCTGTCTCAGAAGAAGTAACAACCGAGGAAACATGAGCTACCGGTGTCTACTCTGACTGACTTTTTACTTCAGCAGCAATACCGCCAAGACTCATCAACCCTTATGTAACTTCTTTTACCATTTTAGAATCATCTTTCATGAATTTGTCTCTTTTCTTCCTTTCCTTCATCATGGCTACATCACTTTCAATTGTTTCAGCACTACCAAATATTTTCTCTGATGGTTTCGGTGGAGCATCTAGGAGTATTTTTGCATATGATTCCAAGATGTGAGATTCCACCTCATATCCCATTTCAATAATCCATACTATTCTGGGTCTGACTGCTTCCATCCAGATTTCATCTCTCTTTACTACAAAGCATATTTGTTTATCATATTTGTCTACGATGGTTTGGGAAATCCTTTCTCTCTGTTTCATTCTAGTTTGAAAATTCTTGAAGTAATCTTTGACCAATTCATCATTGTTAGCTCCCATATCGATGATTGCCTCCTTTATCTGTTTTCCAATAGAAATATCATAGACAAATTCCTTATGACCTATATCGAGGATCTCCTTAGAAAAGGAAAGCATTAAACATACCAGCAGATTTCCAAATTTGAATGTTACTTTCTTGTCACCTTTTATCTTATCCAAATTTTCTATAAATTCATGCTTCAACCATTCACAAAGATCAATCTTTGCATTTTTTACAATCATCTCATGTGCATTGTGAATGCATGAACTTGACACATAATTCAATCTATTTGTGTGACCAACTTTATATCCAATTATCATGCTAGCAAATTTAACATTTTTATCCTTTATGTCATTAACCCTAAGTGACTGGTATTCATATGTAGCTCCAGTTAAGCTCATAACTTCCTTGTTAGGGATTTTCTTCTTCTTGTCAAGTCTAGAACCGATGGAGGGTAAACTAGTAATAGCTTGGATAGCTTCCTTGGTAATCTTGAATACTAAGTCCAACCACATAAATTCTCCATGAACCCTACTAAGGACATAGCAGACGACTTCATCTAAGAGTTCTGGCATATCAAGGATGCCTATGAAACCTAAATCCTCAACTATCTTATGTTCTGATTTCACTATCCCATCATTGTCAGTAATTTCATTCATGTACATGTTCATCAAATCTTCGGATCCTAAACTATTTATGTTGCAATGTATGTATTCCCTAGGGTCTTCAGTGAATGCGACTCCCTTCAAGATTTTGGAAAATGTACCAATAGAATCATCTTGTTTTTCTATCTTGGGAATGATCTTGAAAATTGGTCTAGGTCACTTAATGTTTTTCACAATGGTAGGGTTTGCTAGGAATTCAGGAACAAAAGACGAAGATGCCATTGTGAAAGATAAATAACTCTTAGCTGTGAAATCCTTGGATGCTCTAAAAAATATCTTTGTTGCTTTGCCTTTAGAATTCCTTTGCTCAATTTCACTCTCTTTAAATGCTTGGATGCTTGCTGAGTTGAAATGAAAGGTTACAATGCCTTTATAACAAAAAATTTTACTTACAACCACAATAAATGCTCACTGGTAAAGTGAAAAACTCCACATATCTGTCGGTAAAGAAGAAATATAACTTCTTACCATCAACCAAGGGTAAATGCATGGCTTTCAATTTATTGCCTTACCCCTAAGGATTATTCCTTAGTTGGATGAAGAATCTCCTGCCAGTGTAGGATTACCTTGTTCTACCAGTGTAGTGACAGATTCATCACCTTTCTGATCTCTCTTCCTAATCCATTGTTTTGAAAATTCATGCTTGATTTCAGTCACCTTCTCTTTGCCTTTGTTATTAGATCCTTTATCATTCACCGGTGAATTCTTGCTTCTACAAAATTTTGCAACAATTTTGTTACATGCATGACAAGTTACATTGTTTCTCTGGATAGCCTTTCCATAACCTTGACCAGTTTGAGTTCTGCATTGATTAGATAAATTTCCAAATCTACCACAAACATAGCATTTCACATTCATTCTGGAATTGTCTGAGTTATGACCATTTTTATTGCATTTGGAACATTGACCGATGGGTATGTTTGTATTCTGATTATTCCTAGATTTGCACTGATTTTCTCTATGACCAAATTTGTTGCAGTCAAAACATTTCCCATTAAATTTATAAGCATTAGGTTTTCTTACCAGTTTGTTGTGATCATGATTGTTTGTAGTCCCTGATCTTTCTCCATCTTCAAATCCAAGTCCAATTGTTTCTCCATTAGGTTTCTGACTTTTTAGCATATCATCAAGATTATCTGAACTTGTCTTGAATTTGTCTTTGTATTCATTTGCAGTGACCAACTCACTTTCCAAAGTGCTAACCTATCTCAAAAGTTCATCTTTGTCATGTTGCATGTGGATCAAATCAGTTTTGAGCATATCATTTTCATAACTAAGCCTTTGAGATTAATCTAATCTTTCATTTATTCTTTTGGCCATATCTTCCTCATTCCTCTTTCTATCTTCAATATCTTTGCATAGTCTCATGGTTAAATCTTGCATCTCATTCTTCATGTTACTGTTCTCTTGTCTCAATTTGTCTACAATATCTCTAAGAGTTTCTTTTTCTTCATCATCTTAATTTTGCAATTGCACATGTAATTATTTTCTCTTGTTCTTTGCTATAACCAGGTTATCTTGAAGTGCTTTGATAAATTCCCAAGCAATTCTGAGTTCATCTTCCAGTTTGATATTCTTCAATTATTTTGCATCAAAATCTTCAAGAGCTCCTTCCAATTGTTGTCTCAAGCTTTCCATTGATACCGGTTTCATGATCTTCCTCAATTTGTTAGGCTTTTGCAAATAGAGGACTAGGCTCTAATACCAATTGTTAGATACTTGATCAGTCCCAAAGACACTGAGAGGGGGGGGGGGGGGTGAATCAATGTCTAACCGGTATATGAAATATTTAAACTTGTTTGAAACTTTACAACCCAAATTAATGTATCGGTAAACAAGCAATAAAGCAATAAAGAGAAATAAGAGAGATAGCATCAATGCACACCATAACACAAGATATTTTGGCGAGGAAACCTGGTAGGGGAAAAACCTCGGTGGGATTTGTGACCCACAATATTTACTCACTCGCCAATATGAATAAATATTACTGATACAATAGGGGCCTACACATGCAGGAAGGCCAACAACCTAGAGCTCACTACTCAATCACAAAAAGGAGTCACACTGACTACAAAATTGGATGATTAATTTCAATGACAATGTACTGCTCAAAATAGCATCTACAATGCTTGATTCAGTCCCGGTTTATGCTCTATCAAATACCTCTGCCATAAACCTTTCTTTGCTTTTCTCTTCTCTTATTCACTCTGCTCTTCTCTTATTCGCTCATCAAAATTATTACATCAAAATGCATATGCAGATATTCGCTCTCATAATCCACTTGCACTAATCACCTATATATATTTTGCATACCTTTAAACACACTTTTCACATACCTATGTCACTTACTAAATGACCTATAAGATCTCATACATATATGAGTCTTTACAATACATCATGTCAACTATACAATATAATTTCCATATCGGTTGGGGTGTCGGTAAGGTTTTATGTCGGTGTAGACTGGGTATCGGTGTGAATAATCTTGTTGTGTCTGTCAGTGCTGGTAGATGATGTTTGTTGCTAGTGTATGTTGTGAACCATATTACCAATTGGTTGACATCAATGACAACATCAACTATTATCATCTGAGTGTAGAATGCCAAAATTGTGTTTACTCTTGTTGATCAGCCCAGATAGATCTCTTTGAGGTCTCTCCTAACCGATGATTGCATCAGTTTAGAATCCATAGGTCCTCATAGGTTTCATACCCTTCTTAGTCCTCATTTTTCATCAACCTTGTCTTAGAATCAGATTTAAGCACTTTCTTAAGAAATTATTTGATATCAGGAGACCCCCCATAAACAATCAATCTTAGATCAGTCCTTGTGCCCTTTACTCATCAGTCTAGTATAGGGTACCACCAACTAACAGTTCCAGTCCGGGTCAAAGAAATCTTCAATACTCCTCTTTCAAGTGTCACCATCTTAGTCTTGGGTTTTTCTTTCAGTAGCATTTGCATAGTCATTCTAGATGTCTTATCCAATTAGAAGAGTATTATAGCATGTGTTGAAATTGTATTAACAGGTGGTTATTTCTTCTTATTTCTGCAGCCTAATCTAGGACCAAACAAAGATTAGGAAGATATCATTTTAGTTCTTAATAACCTTTCTTGGAGGCTAAAAATGAATGCCCCCCAGTATATAGGAATTATGTTTGTCATAGAGGATGAAATAAGAAAAGCTTGTCATATTGAGGTTGAAGCTAAACAAGAAATTGTTCAACAAAGACTCGAAAGACTCAAGCTCCAACAACAACAACCTCATCCTAATCCCTAATAGAGGGTCAAGTCAGATTCATCATCATTTGCATACATAATCCATCCTCAATTTTAGGTTTTGCATTTAAGTCTTTAGTGCACCATAACCCATCATAGATCTTGTATTGCATCTTTAAGTCATGTTAGGAGTCTATATGCCTATCACCAGATCACAAAAGGATAAGAACCAAAGGGATCCACACATCTATCCTATGTTCAACCCCACCAACACAATAAACTAGCCAACATTTTCTCATGAACAACCCAGAAGAGGGCCAACATTACCAACAAACCTAAACAACATGCCTTCAATAGAGGAAATCCAACACAATCCAATGACGGAAGATCTTGACGTTACGCAACAAGACCCACACGTCCTCATGGTCCTCAATGCTCTCCTTAATCATGACCGAGATAAAAATATTTCCCTCCTATTACAAAATGGTGCCAAGTTACCCCCAAAATTTGATGTGACAACAATCTTGCCAGAAGGAGTTACATTAAACCAAAATGTGAATCAAACACTAAACTCATCCAAAACATAGACTACGTCCTCAAGCTCTACCCAAGGAGAAACTTAGAGCACACATGAATCATTAAGTTAGGCTACCGTAGCTTCAACCCAAAGATCACATTCTAGCATGTCATCATCAAATGTAAGCGCTACATCACAAACGCATGCCAAAGTTACTCCACACACAACCTCAAATGTATCAACACAAAGTCAAGCAAGTGCTTCCCAACTGTCGATTCCAACAAGCACCTCTCAACCAGTCGTGTCGATCTCTATGGGATCAACTTATGGTAACCAAAGTTTGAATCCAGGTCCCACTAATCCACTTGGTTCAAATCAACCTAAATGTTAGCACATAGTTTGTCTACTTTACTATGCCCAGTGGAACTCATAGCACACAGATTCACAACCACTCAACATTTCAACAATCTTCGACATACACCAACACTAATCCTTTTTTTGGAAACACGTACACACCAAATGTTTCCTTAGCACAAATAGACATTCTCCTTTAACAAGTCCAAAATTTACAAATGAAAATGACAAATATGAAATTAGGGAACAAGAAGAAAAGTTATACCATGGAGTTGTTGGAATCAATGAACACTAAGAGGGGGGGGGTAAATCAATGTTCTAGAATTTTTAACTTTCTTGAACTGATTCTTAAACCACTCGATGCAAATAAATAAAACTAAAGTGCAGAAACTCAATACAAACAAGCACAAAACCATAACACTGGAATTTTTACATGGAAACCCAGAAAAGGAAATACCACGGTGGGATTGAGACCCACAATATTAAAATATTGTGATCAGGAGTATAATAATATTACAAAGGGGAATGCACGTGCATTCAGGCACACTACCTAGAGCTCACTGCTTAGTTACAAGAGAGGGCTACAACCCTCAGAGGACCCATTGTCCTAAAAATATTTACAAATAATAACTTGAATGTTTGAACTAATGAATAGAATCTACAAATGCCAAATGCAGTTTTGGTTAAGCACAAAATATCTTAATTCCACTATTTTTGCACACTGCCATTTTTTGTTGTACGGTCATACACCTAAGCATAAATCCAAAGATAGCGCATGTGAAATTGTGCACAAATGCTCATACAACATTTGCACACAAAAATTGAACATAAAAATGGTCATATAGATTGGTCTTATATATTTGCATCACTGGTTAAATTTAGGTCACCAACATGTTGGTTGTAAAAACATTTGTAAAACATGAAACGTGTAAAAAGGAGTCGGCTCAATCTGATTACTATTGCACATGTTGACCAAAACAAATTGATTATATTCTTCACATATGTCAGCTCGACAACCTCAAACTTGGAACCAATCGACAAAATCATCCCAAAGATTCCATATAACACACTACACCACTAATCACCCAAATAACCATGTTCTTCTTGAAATGTCGGATGTCAGATCTTCAATGTTGCATGAGAATCAATACCGAAGGCTAGGATTGTGGACTAAGCTATTTCAATCATCCAATCGACTGCCTCTTTCACCACAAACAAAAATGTGCACCCAAAATTGAGTTCAACTCATTGTACTCTTACTCTATCGAGCATTGTGTTCCACCTTCCATACTTAAGCAAAGTAGACTTTGAACTTCTGGTAGGATAATTCTACATATTCTGGATGAAACTTGTGATCTGAGTTGTTATCAATGACAACACCCAAACACTCCTCAAGCACTTGTCTCTTCCGGTAAAGTGTCTCTTGCCAACAATCTCCCCATTTGGCATTGATGGCAACACTTGGTGAAAAATGACTATGTCAAACCAAAAATGTTATACACTGCAAAATTTCAAAACTTCAAAAATGAAAGATTCCAATAGGATCCCCTTGAGAATATACAAAAAATTTCACTTCACTATCCCCCTTTTATATCAATGGCAAAGGTAGGTATCCGCTCAAAATTATATGTACAAGGGTATACACAACAACTTACAAAAATTTGAAGATGTCTGCAAAAAAGGTCCTCAAGGACTGCAAGTGATCATCCCAACCTTTCTTCAGGTTCTCCAAAATTTTCATGAGAGCACTAAATAGATATGCATGCATTTTTGATCCCCTGAGGTCTGAAGGAACACTCTTATTTAGTGCATTCATGGCATCCTATTGACTGCTAAGTAGAGTATCCAACTAGGGAGTGATTAGGTTCCTTAGCTCTCCCACTCTACCAACTATTTTATATTTCTCTTGATTCAAGCTCTTGATTTTATCTAGTATAAGCATCACCTAAGCTTCATAATGACTAGCAAAGAAGGCCTCAGGGGCATAGGACCGAGATATACTGGCCAGTTGTCCTTCACACTCCTTGATCTTTTTATCAAGCTCTATAGAGAACTTCGGCAATAGAAGACATGACTTTTAGATTTTTCCTCCTCCATCCAATGCCTCTTGAATTCCCTTCACATTGGTAATCAAACCGATCCTATCTCCTTCAGTCATCCTCAAAACTATCCTTAACCTTATGGCATTGAAATGGTTCAATACTTTTACTTTAAAAGCTTTCTCTAGGGATTCAAAATGGGAGTCCACTGACTTAAGCATACTTCTCAACTTATCAAAGGGTGAGTCAAGTGTGTATTGCTTGAAAGATGGAAAAAAAATCTCAAGAACACTTGTAGCTAATGATATAATCTCTTTGTCCTCAATCTAGGACTTCAATAAGTCTTCACTGGCTTTAGCTTGGGCCATTGCCACAAATTTGAGTGCCTGAACAGGGGATAAGGAATTAAGATTAACAGGGCCTTGGATGAGATTTGTGTCGCTTATTACTTTCTTGCCCTTTTCAGATTCCATAGTGTCTCTTGCCACCGGAACCTGTCATGCCCAAACTTTTGGGCACAAATGAAATAAAAAAATTTCCTTTAAAATACTTAACCTAGTTCAACTAACTTATTTAAATAATGCAAGACTAATTTAGTCTTAACTATGTTTTGAGTGAATCAAACATCTAATTTAATTAGGCGATAAATAATCTAAGTTGAAAGCGGGATATTAAATTCTCCAAGAGAATTATTAATATCTCACCAATTAATCAATTAAACACATTTAACAAAAATCTCTAGTTAATTGATAAGAGTTATAATAACCCTCCTAAATTCTTTTAATTGCCTAGGGTCTAATTTAATCTGCCCTAATCCTTAGGTTAATTAAACCTTTTAAACAAAACTACCATTAATTAAAAGGTGTCTAATAAATTTCAAAATAAAAGGGCCAACTTGACATACATGGGTCATTTTAATCCCCTAAGATTTATCCTCCCAAGAGTTTAAGTTTAAAATTCCTTATTAAAACGCTTCTTCACTCCTATAACATTAGAAAGTGGTTATAAATGATTTGCAATTAAACATTTGGTTTTCAAATATATAAATATATATATATATATATATATATATATATATAATTCTACATACATATATATATATATATATATATATATATATATATATATATATATATATATATATATATATATATATATATGTAGATACCATATATCTAAAACATATATATATAAGGGGGCATGGGGGGAATGTAAAAATGTCCATCTATACATGTATATACACACATATATATATATATACAAATATATATATAATTACATATATATTTAAATGTATATTTATACGTATAATTCAAGGGTTGAAGTGATGGCCCTCTTTTCCCTTTTTTTTATTACCTTACCTTATTAAAAGAAAATTATAAAAATCCCTATGATAACCCTAACTCCCTTTTTTTTAAAAATACTCATATCCCTCACACATATTCTTTTAAAATCCATATGTGTTTGCCCTAACCCAAAATTAGGGTTAGGGCATGTGTGTGATAATTCTTATTTTGTGTGTGAGTGTAATGTCTCTTTTTTTTTTGTGTGTGTGTAGGTGTGGGGATGCAGCGGCCATGGGAGGCGGCACTTATTTTCTTTTCGGGTGGTTTAGGCCTACGTGGGAGCCGAGGCACTCATGGCGGGGGCCGAGCGGCTTGTTTGAGAGGGGAGTTTTGAGTGGCGGCCACTGCGGTACCCCGCAGGGAGCGGCCGCCGTCCACCAACAATGGCGGCTGTCGCCCACTGCGGGTTACCACAGTGGCGGTCACCGCCACTGGGGGTCGCCATAGTGGTAGGCTTAGCCCTGCCCACTACGGCGGCCCACAGCAAGCGGCGTCCGCTCACTATGGCGCCCGCAAGGGGTGAGGAAGGCGGCCGGCGGGGGTAGGGTTTCTTGGCCCTTCCCCTGGTCTGCACATTGATAAATAAATTTTTTTTTTTTAAACAAACATTTAACATTTATTTTTATTTATATATATATATATATATAAAAGTATGTATATATATAGTTTCTTTGAAATATGCAAACTTCAAAATAAAACATATAAATGAATAAAATATATATATATATATATTAAATGACTTATTTAAACAAGTTTATGAGTTCCCTCCTTTCCCTCTTTTCTTTTCAGTATTTTTAAGTTTATATAATCATGCAGAAATAAGTAAAATAATGACAGAAGCTATAGATGAAGGTAAATATTTTTTTTTTTGGTTTATATGTAAATCTGTATGCTTTATATTTTTTTTTTTTCTTTGTTGATTAAGGCAATCTATTCATTTCTATCTTATTTAAAATAAACATTGACAACAAGTTCTAACCCATCTATTTTCCTTTTTAAAATTTAGATTGAACCTTGGAAATGGAACACTAATTAGCTTTATTTTTCTGCAACTAATAAAATGACAGAAAATAGTAATTTATAACAACAACTATATTAACCTAGAAAACATGTAAATCAACTTAAAGATAGAGAGATTAAACCTATTTAACACATTTAGTAATTGTATTTAGCTCAAGAGCCTATATGCATGATATTCCTTATTTCCATAATTTTATTTGCATGAAGAATAAAAGAAACTTTAAATTTCAAAAAAAGAAATATGAATGCAACAACTTTTATATTTCTTTTTTCTTTTTAAAAAAAACCATAGAACTTAATAAAACTTATGCATTTCATTTTTACAAAAATAACTAAGCAAACTCATGCATTCCTTTAAGCATTTTATTTATTTTTTAATGAAGATAACATTACATATGGGATTGAAACCCTACTAGTCTCTTCTTTTAAATAAATAAGAACTTATAATAAAATACATACATTACTTTGCTTTTGGAAAGATAAATACAACATTGACTCCTCTTTTCTTTTTGCTACAAATTAAACATTCTTTTTTTTTTTGCAAACTTTTTCTGCAACTTAGAACAACAACTATTCCCTTTATCTTTTCTTTTCCATCCCAAGCAACCTGCAATAAAATACAACTTGACCATGGAGAGCTCACCTCTCAGCCTAGGCTTACTAGAAGCCACTCCCGAGATTGGAGAACCAAGCACTAGACGGGTCACAAACAAACAAACAACACAACAACAAAGGGCAAGCACTCAACATGCATTTTCCCATCCCAAGCTACACTCTCACCACAACTTGTGATGAACTTTCCAAGGGTGGAAGTGGACCAAATACCATTGGGGAGATTGCAAGCATAATACAACTCAAGCCACCTCATGGCAAAACAAAATACAACAAATTCACCTCTACTCCCTTATGCCCCCCAAAGGCATAAAAGACATATTTTCTCCCCTTATGACCCCCAAATGCATACACAAGGCTATGCAACAAGGGTCACAAAGGACACCCTTGAGATCACTCTCCATAAGGAGAGCCTCTCACCCAAGGCTGTCATACTTCTTCCACCCCAAGACCATCCTACTCCCCCAAGAGTAGGAGGCCTTGGACACTCCCAAAACAAGAACACATAAATAAAGAACAAGGAAAGGAAACATTTACACTTTTCTCCTACAAAACAAATTACATATACACATCTCCTGATACAAGCATTTCTTTCTTTCAAAAACAACATAAACAACATAAACAAAAGGAAGTAAAACCAACCTTAATCTACCAATAGGTATGTTAGACTTAGTTGGGGATGAGCTACCCAAATCCACACAAACTTTCCACCAACACTTCACCAAAATTCTATCCTACAACTCATTTTCAAAAAAATGCATAATCACCAACAATGGAGAGTGGGTGATTACTCACTAAGTCCCTAATCCTTGCCTAAGAAGGCCTCTCTCACACTTCCCAACCCCTTGGGTAAGGTGAGAGTTCCCATTGGTTTCTCTTCTCAACCTCTTACATGTTGCTAAAATTGGAAAGGGAAAAGGTGAGAGAGGATGGGGAAGAGAGTTTGACATCAAAAGGGAAGGTTGTCTATCCTAGGAGGAACCTTCTAAGTTGAATTTTCGCTCACCTTGGGAAAACCACTTTTTGAGGTGACTAAACAGTCACATGGGAGTAGTCACATGTTTAAAAATACCCCTAACCCATAGGTATACCCTTTGGACCTTTGGAAAAGCCCTAAAACTGACCCTAGGAGTCCATTTGACCCCTTAGAAACCCAACTGAAGTTAACCTACGGGTCAAACCTGAGTTGACCACTCCCAAGACTCCCTACCCAAGGCAAATTTGGGACCACACTCATGTGTTTGAATGGCTTTGGTAGAAACAAAACCTCCAAGAGACAAGTCCAAATCAATGACACTAATCAGCACATGTGTCAAGTGACACAATAAAATACAATATAAAAATCACACATGGAATTTGTCTCTTGTAGGTTTACACAATTAAATAAAAATCAAATTAACACACATGCATCATTTACTTTCACAAATAAAATACATTACAAATGGGGTGTTGTCTCTCCAAATAGACAACCCCTGGCTTAACAAACGTACATTGGTCTAGGTTTGGTTCTCCATATTTATTCCATGGTCACATGGATAATTTTCCTATGCATCTCAATTAACACATTAGTAATTCCAAATAATCACAATTATATATAATTAAATACATGGATTTCATTGCACATCAAACACTCATACATTTGACAATAATAATTCAATATCTCATTCATTCAAATTCGATTCCACATAAGCAATTATCATAATTCTCAAAATTGAACCATTCATAAAATAAGCATCCTTTTTCTATCATCAAAATGAAGTCCTACAATTCCAATAATGACATTCACCATTTCAAGGTAATTCTATTCTAGTAACATATAAAGTTTCATAATCATAATGCATAAAATGAAACATCAATATACGTCAATGTGATCCAAATCATGGAATCATATAGGTTCTAAATCCATAATGCATAAAATAAAGCATCCATAATAGTCTCAATATGAAAATAATAGAAAATGTCAGGATGAGTCGGGGTAGGGCCTCACAGAACCTATTCATCATTTCCTTCATCCTTCTCCTTCTCTTCATTTGTATCCTCTCCCTTCTCATTACCAACCTCCTCAGCTTTCTTCTCTGATTCAACAGTTATCACCAGAGGATTCTGAGTTGCTTCACCCGAGTCTATAATCTTCTGACTGTCATCAATATTATCTATAGCAGTAACTTGTTCAGTTGTCTGTTCATCCAATTTTACAATTTTTGGCTCATCTCCTATGGGTGGCATCCCAAGGACTCCGAAATAGACTTTTGAACACTTTCCTGAGATTTCTCAGGAACTACATCATACTTATTCTTTTGAAGTATTTTCCTCAAAATTTCCTGGTGTCTCCTTGTGTATTTCCTCATTCTTGCCAATCATTATTTTATTTACTCGGGTTTTGCTTCTAAATCTTTTTTTATTTTCTTTAAGAATTCTATCAACTTTTGTCTTTGCAATTACTGGACAGAGTTGCACTAGCTCATATTCCCTTATTCTCTCCTCTTCTATTCTAGCGGGTTTTTTCTCAAATCCAAAATATCATACAAACTTTTGGGAACTTCAAATACAATTTCTATAAGTGCCCTACTATACTTATTCAAATATACAAGTGTAGCCTCTTCTGGTGATCTCTTCCCTTTCTCATCCAATTGATTATAAAATTGAGAAAGAAATTTGAGATTACCTTGTTCTATTATTGATTCCTTCACTTTCTTAAGAGTTATGTTAGATTTCTCAGCTTCAACACTTGGCTTCTTGCTAGGCTAACCTTCTCTGGATGGTTGCTTCTTGACAACCCTAGCAGCAATAGCACTCTTCTTGACTTCTCTCACTGCTTCACCTGATTCAGTCTCCTCTTCCATAGTGGCTACCACATAAACTCTTTCTAGTTTCCCTTTCTTCCTCTTGTCATCTCCACTAGATGATTTGGATTGAGGCTTTGGTGGTGGAACGGTCTTTTGAGAACTGGAGGAAGGTGTTGATTTCCTTGTTTTCCTTGGCTTTGGTGAAGGAGTTTCCGGTTTTGTTTTTTTTGGTTTGACCATATCTTCATCTTTCAAGATGTTCCTCTCTCTGGCTCTTTGGACCACCTCCTTTGTAATTCCCATATCCTCTACTAGTTGCTCCACTTCCTTCCTCACTCTTCTTTGCATCCCAGGTTTGGTGAATTGGGAGTGCAGGCTCAAGCTCTTCTCCTTATATGTCCCAAATATTCTCTTTGATTGGTCCACCGATTTTCTCAAAAGGTGTTGAGCATACACATTAAGAGTATTACCATCAACCTCATACCCCATGGGCATGATCCATTTTGTCCTAGCTTCAACAGCCTCCATTAAGCATTGGTTGGTGTCCACCATGAAGCACATGGAGTTTTCATACTTTTCCACAATTTCCTTAGGGATCCTTTCCTTGCTCTGCATCATGCCTTGGAAGGTTTTGAAGTATCCCCATTTAATAGCTTTCTGAGCTTGTGCATCTCCTAAACCTTCTAGAGCTTCCTTTATTTGCACCACCATCGGCTTGTCATAGGCCCATTGAACTTTTCCTATATCGGCGACCTCATTCATAAAATAAAAGTATAGGCAGATAATCAGGGTACCAAATTTAAATACATGCTTTTTGTCTTGCTTTATCTTCTTCAAATTTTTCATGAGCTCACTCTAGAGAGCCTCACTTAGATCATACAACTTATCTTCTTTGAGAATTTGGTAGGCAGTATAAATAGTCATACCAGATACTGATTTGTCTCTGTTGGATTGGTAGACCTTGTAGCCCGTCATCATGGATTAAAACCTGACATCATATTCAATGATGTCACTGATTGTCATCGATCTCCCATCATGTTGGGAACTGGTTTCCTCCATCATAGTCTGGCTCTCTACATTCCTTAGGCCAAGAAATTTACTGGTTGCATTCAAGCATGTTATGGCTTTGATTGCTAGCTTTGTGATCTTGTGTAGCTTGTCAAGCCATATGAATTCGTCATGAACTCTTCTAAAAATGTATCTAACCCATTTGAGCTCGTCAAAAACTAGAAATTTTATGAATTGAATGAAACCTTTGTCCTGGAGACATTTGAATTTGGGTTTTAGGTTTCCCATGCCATCTATCATGTGCGTTGTATAAAATTTCATTATTTGAGCGTTCTCAATCTCTTCAATGTTGCAATGGATGTAAACCCTAATATCTTCAACATGCAAAACACCATACGGAATAGATGAAAATTCTCCTTTCAGATTATCTTCCATCGATTTATATGGGTGTTTCTTAAAATTTGGCCTTGCCGTATCAGTTATGTCAACAACCAATGGAGTCTCACACCAGATGATGCAATTGTCTAATTTTAGGTTATAAATAGAGAAAGTTTTTGAACTCTAAAAATACCTTTTAGTCTCCAATCGAACACAAGAAATCTTCGCCGAATCTCTTCAAAGATCTGGGATCACTAAACAGTCTTCTTTGCCAATCTCTCCTGCTCTTTCACTTTGAATGCAATGTGAGAAATGAGAGTTAAATTGCCATTTTATCCACTACATACCTAACTTTTAGGTATAATAAATGTTCAACCCTAACTCTTCTAGATGCTCTGTATCTCATGAATATTATTTTAGAGTCTCAAATCGACATGAAGTCTTCTGAAGATCTTCAGGATTGACTGTACAATCATTCATAATCATCCGCAACTTGCCACGGCCAGTTACAGATCTTAGATAGGGGTTTTTTTAGGATTTGCATGAAAATATTCCCCCTAAGACCAAGTTCCTTACTTACCGGATGAGGTTCCAGCATCGAAATCAGGTGTGGACCCATTCATTGCATCTAAATCACCATTTTTGACCCATTTCTTCTTGTACTTCTCTTTGATCTTTTCAACCTTTACTTTTCCCTTATCATCTGACTTGTTCTTGTCTATCGGAGCATTCTTTTTCATATTCTTGCTTCTGCAGAATTTTGCAATGTGACTGGATTTGTTGCAAGCATAGAAAACAATGTTGTTTCTCTTATTAGGCCTAGAAATACCTTGATTTACCCTTGACCTGCATTGATTAGCAATATGTCCAAATCTTTCACAAGCATTGTTGATGTTTGTAACTTGAGTCGAATGATCATTTAGAATACATATAATATATGTTGATTAATAATAATATATTATTATGTTATATTATTATATTATTATTAATCATATAAAATTTAATATTCAATATTAATCTATTATATTATTCTAAATTAATAATTGATTGATGAAACATTATAATATTGATTAAATTATTATAATTAAAGGAGAGACGTGTCCATTCAAGGACATGCCTCTCCAAAGGAATATATATAGTATAATGTTATTCAATTTGGGAACACATAGAATTCCAAGAATTCAAGTATCAGATTGAATTAGATATATACATTAAAATACATCCAATAAAACTTGGGAAAATTCAACATGGTATCAGAGCCAGGTCCAGGCTAGGAGCCCCAAGCACATGAGAGGTGTGGCTTAAGGGGGGGTGTTGGTGTTGGAAATAAGCCACACCTGGACCGACGATGGACTGGTCCAAGAGGGGCCAGTAGCTCAGAGGTAGAGCACTCCAGCAGTGTATGGAAGGTCCTAGGTTTGAAGCCTATCTAGTCCATGTCTCAACATGGTATCAGAGCTCAGGATTGTGAAGTTTAATTTGGAGGTTGGAGAGGGTTGGAGAATTCAGTTTTTTTAGAATTTTCAGTCTGAAATATGCCATTGCACGGCCCTTGGTTGATCTCAAAATGAGGACTATAATATATGGATGGAAAGATATGTGTTTCTATTTTTCAAATATGTTTATCTCATCAAAGTTTATTCATTTTTGTCCAAGATATGATGACTTTGGTGTAGGTCACTTGAAACCCTACCTAGGGTTAGCAGTTTTGGGAAAAATGTCATAACTTTTGTTTTAACCATTGGATCTGGCTATAACCTAGATGAAATGTTTGTAATTAGATTTTCTAACATCTCACCGAAGAGATTGGATAAATTTGGTAAATTGAAAAAGTTATTAACGACTATGTGTGGCAGATAATAATGAAAGTGTTGATCAAAATTATGAAAATGTTCTACATCATTCAAAGGGAATTATGATGAGAGATGATTCATGCGTGATATTTCTTATATGGGCTCACCTTATGAAAGGAAATTTTTTAAACTTAAGATAAGTATTCCATGTTTTATTAAGGCACATGAATTATTGAGTTTGTAATTTATGCTATAATATTGGCTAGTAAAATCTTGTATGCTTCCATCATTGGTATTTCTGTTCGAGATAATTTAGTTTATGAGCTATTTGTAATCTATCTCTAACATACCTTCAGGATGAAAGCACAATAAAATTTAATTAAAGGGAGAAATAAATTGATGCTTATAAACGAAATGATGATTGAGACCAGATTCAGAGGGAGTCTAACATTTCATCAGAAGCAACCTTAGACAAGGAGGTCAGATGGTTGATATCAGATTCAGAGGGAGTCTAATATTTCATCAGAAGTAACCTTAGATAAGGAGGTCAGATGGTTGATATCAGATTCAAAGGGAGTCTAACATTTCATCAGAAGCAACCTTAGACAAGGAGGTCAGAAGGTTGATATCAGAGGGAGCCACACCATCATGAAAATATGCTTAATGCATTCTTCTCTGTGAGAGATAAGTTTGAGGAGCAAGCCCTTGTTAATACACTCTTCTCTGTGAGGGAGAAGTTTGAGGTGAAGGCCCTTGTTCCACCCTTTGGGAGTAGTCATGTGAACGTCATGATGAGATGAAAACATCACGATGAGCAACTCTGTGATGGGCACTTGTGTTCATACTTCATATGCATTCTCATACATGGGAGTAGCCATGATGGATATCATCATGTTGAGTACCGTGATGAATCATGTTCCACTCTCTAGGAGTAGCCATGGTGGATGTCATTTCATGACTATATTATTAACAAGGATTCCTCCCTAGCTAAGAGGGAGTGTTGATGTTGTAGTGGTCACCCTTGTGAAGAGACAAATGGTGTCATTAAGGACTGACCCCTTGTGAAAGGGTGCCTCCCTCATTTATATAGAAGATGCAAACTCATTCTCTGATCCATTCAATTTATGTGAAGAGCAATTTATATATTAGTTAGAGAAGATCGATCCTCTGAAGAAGGCCAATTAGATTTGCTCTTGTGAAATTTTCTTCAAGGAGTGAAGCAACATATATTGGGCCCATATCTTGCATTATTGCTAGACATATTTGATATATAAAGAATACATTTTATGTTGGGTGCTTCTCCCTCGAGTAGGGGGGTTTTCCCTTGGAGATCAAACTGCAGATATTCTGACCAAAAAAAACCTCTTTCAGAGTGAAGGTTGATCACTTCAGAAAAGGTTTAGGTATGATAGAAAGGTAATTTTCTTTGCAATTTGTATTTGCATGTTTAATGTGTAAACTTCTTTGTCATGACAGGACATTTTTGGATTTTATCCCCTGGGTTCATATCTGAGAGGTGATGATCTCTCAAGATAATGAACACTTGTATGGAGACATTATAAGGTGACGATCTTATAATGTCCAAACCAGTTATCATGGTGGATCTCTGGTGAATCATGGATGAAGCCATGATTGTGTTGTGGTAAAATATTTATATGAAATGTTAATGCACATACCACAACTTGGATAAGATGAGAATTTAAATCTTTCTCATATGATTATCCTTAAGTATTGTATGTTTAGGCAATACTGATATCACATGCTTAGGTGATATCCTATCATCACAAGATTGACGTGATGGACATTTATATCATGTGTCTAGGTGATACTTCATATCATGTATCTATGTGATATAACATTTGTATAAAATGTTAGTGCACTTATCACAACTAGGATAAGGTGAGAAATTAAGATTTCTCATATGATTATCCTTAAGTATTGCATGTAGGCAATGCTGATATCACATGCTTAGGTGATATCCTATCAATCGCAAGATTGATGTGATGAACTTCAAGATCATGTGTTTAGGTGATACTACATACCAAATGATTAGATGGTATGATTCTCATGAATGACTAAAATGATCACTATCTATTAAATTATGATGCTTGAATATATTGTCTACATTTATCTTACCTAGCTAAGAGGTCTGAGTGTTAATGCATAATAGCTTCGGTAAGATAAATGATTGAATGAGAGATAAATGAAGTCTCTCATTCAATATTTTATCATATCGATAACTATGATAAAACCATCAAGCAATTGAATCATCCTTGATAGTCATTCTATATTTGCATATGACCAAACTATTGATTAAATCATACTATGCATCTTTCTCATGTTCATCTATCTAATGAATCTTGTATCTAGATGAATATTGATCTAACATAATGATGACTCCGATTAATATATATTATTGGATTGCATTAGAGAAGATTGCATTAGATCGGGTTGCATATCGGGTAGTGTTATGTTAGTCACCGATAGTTATCGGTGTGTTAGTCTACACCGATAGTTATCGGTTGTCAAGGATAACACACCGATAACTATCAGCTGTTAGCATTGACAGCAAACGGTTAAGGCAATCCACGTAAGAGCTTGTGGATAGAATCACCGACTAAGGTAATCTATGTGAGAGACCATGGATAGAATCACCAACGGAGGCAAATTCACACCTTGAGACTATGGTCCCCTGTGATGAGCATCATATGGTTGATGCAAATACTCCCACTATCATGAGATGATATTTTTGAGTTAGGGTGAATATCATGTGCCTTGATATTCTTGTTTATACCATACTTCCTGATATCATAGTGAGATAAAAAAAAAAATCTATTCCATAATTAATCTAGACTTAATGCATTTGGATTGATTTTATCTTCCCTAGCTAAGAGGGAGTGTTAATTATGTTTTGTGTATCTATGGTGAGGGCCATAAGTGTTGACATGGGAGATCACTACACATTTTGTCTGATCATCCTCCTTAGCTAAGAGGGAGTGTTGATATTTGTAGCTTGAGTCGAATGATCATTTAGAATACATATAATATATGTTGATTAATAATAATATATTATTATGTTATATTATTATATTATTATTAATCATATAAAATTTAATATTCAATATTAATCTATTATATTATTCTAAATTAATAATTGATTGATGAAACATTATAATATTGATTAAATTATCATAATTAAAGGAGAGACATGTCCATTCAAGGACATGCCTCTCCAAAGGAATATATATAGTATAATGTTATTCAATTTGAGAACACGTAGAATTTCAAGAATGCAAGTATCGGATTGAATTAGATATATACATTAAAATACATCTAATAAAACCTAGGAAAGTTCAACAAGCATAGCATCTCATATTTCTCCTATTTACCATACTTTTGCATTCATTTGACTTATGACCATACTTATTGCAATTGAAACATTGTCTAGGGAATGATGAACTATTTTGATTTGCCATATTTCTGCATTGACTTGCCATATGACCAAATTTATTGCAAACAAAGCATTTGCCATAAAATTTATAAGCATTAGGCTGTCTTAATGGATACCTCTTATTCTTTTGATGATGAGGTTTAGCATTTCTTTGACTAGATCTAAAGCTTTCTCCTTTCTCATATCCAGGTCCTCGCTTGTCATCTCTACTCTTCTGACTTTGTAGCATCTCATCTAGCTTAGCTGAGCTAACCTTGAATTTTTCCTTTTATGCATTAGTAGTGGTAAGTTCATCTCTTAGAATTATGATCTTCTTTTCAAGCTCTTGCTCATTATTCTTAGATTGTATCAATTCAAGCCTTACCTAGTCATTTTCAAAATTTAGTCTACAACATTCATCAAATCTATCCTTTAATGACTAATTCAAGATTTCATCATTCTTCTTCATGTCTGCAATCTCCTTTGTCAGCTTCATCACAATGGATTGCATTTCATTCTTCAAGACTACATTATCTCTAGCAAGTTTTTCACATTCATTTATCTTATCCTTTAAGACTTGGTTATCAATGCTTTGTTCTTCTTTCTCCTTGAGTTTGTCCATAAGCTCCTTTTTCTTTTCTCCGGATGCGTTAACCTTTTCCTTCAATGACTCAATGAAGTCTTCAACATCACTCAAATTTCTTCTCAGGTTATTTTCTTATTTTCTTGTTATATCTAGATCTTCAAGTGCCATAGTAAGTTGTTTTTGTAAACCAGAGTACATTGATTCACTATCCTGGATCTTCCTCAATTTGTTAGGCTTTCTTCGAGGAACTAGGATCTGATACCAATTATTGGAATCAATGAACACTGAGAGGGGGGTGAATCAATGTTCTACAATTTTTAACTTTCTTGAACAGATTCTTAAACCACTCGATGCAAATGAATAAAAGTAAAGTGCAGAAACTCAATACAAACAAGCACAAAACCATAAAACTAGAATTTTTACATGGAATCCCAGAAAGGGAAAAACCATGGTGGGATTGAGACCCACACTATTAAATACTATGATTAGGAGTATAATAATATTACAAAGGGGAATCCATATGCATTGAGCCACACTGCCTAGAGATCATTGCTCAGTTACAAAAGAGGGCTACAACCCTCGGAGGACCCAATGTCCTACAAATGTTTACAAATAATAACTTGAATGTTTGAACTAATGAATAGCATCTACAAATGCCAAAGTGAAGTTCTGGTTAACTATAAAGTATTTTACTTCCATTGTTCTGGACCACTTCCCTATTTTGTTTTTTTATCATACACTAGAGCATAAATCCAAAGATAGCGGATGTGAAATTATACATAGTTGCTCATAAAATCTTCGCACACCAACATCGAAGACAAAAATGATCATATAGATCAGTATTATTGTGTAGGCAAAAAAGTGAGACTAAGTATGGAAACCCTAATCCCACTCTCATACACACTCATGGAATACGAAGGAGCCTAGGGAGGTAATACACATCAACTACTTCTTATGAGAAAGAGATGATCATGGATTACCTCTTAGTTTTTCTATTCCTTTGTAGTAAATGAGAGAGGGGAATGATGCAAAATGCAATCTAACCTAGAAAGCAAGTAAGCAAACAAATCCTAATATGAGAATGCAGATCAAAGAACAACTGATAAACTGTTGAAAAGTACAGATCAAAAGACAAAATTAGAGGTGCACCCGTGTCTAAAATCTGAGTAGAAATGTTCGAGACTAGGGTGCCACACCACTATCTTGATTCTACAATTCTGGAGCTGCAACTGAGAGGAGGGATTTTGAGACCAATGGATTGTTGTTCTGCCAAGTCCTACTGACAAAGGGAAAGACCAAGGTGCCACGCCCGTGTTCTTGACAGGTTTTATGCACTTCTAAAATTTATGAGTGATGTAGATGCTTGTTCCAGACCTGTACCTACTTCCAGATTCCTATTTCTGCACCTGCAATCTAAAAAGGGAAGGTTTGGGGTGGCTATATAGGGTTTTGTCGTAGCCAAACCCCCATGTTAGTGATATCCACCTCCATGAATAGTCGATAATGTACTGAAAATGTGTGTGCAAGAACCTTATGTATATGCAAGATCCTAAGAATGAAAGTAAACAACCTAGAGCAACCCTTAAGAGTAAACCCTAATTGCTTATAATTGACAAAGTAAATGCTCTAAATGCATAATGAAAAGTGATCTAAAGCATGAATATGAATCAAAATGAATCTTATGAAAAGATCTAAAAACAACATGAAACCATACCCAACCCCAAGGGAAAGGTACAAGCCAATCGTCAGTTGGTGATCTCCTATTGTTCTTCTACATCTTCAAAAGCCCTCAATTGATAAAATGATGCTTGATGATTGTTTGATGGATGAATGTTGAATGTTGTTGAAGACTTCAAAGATCTACTATTTCACTGCAAAGAAGGCTCTAATGCTCCAAAAACATGTTCTTAGATCCTTAGAAGAAGGCCCCTTCAAATGAAGAGAGGGAGCTCTTAAGTATGAAACCCTAGAACTTAATTTCATGTTTAGGTGGACCTAGGATTTGAATTTCTCGCTGATATTTTGGGGTTAAGCATTATCATATCATAGGATTGTGCTCCCAAAATTTTGGGGAAAAAGCCGCATACCATGTGCATTCCCGCCACGGTCCGACCAACTTTTCATCAAATTTTTTAGGGCCCTTAGATATGATGATATTAGAGTGCATCCCAAAGTTATAGATGATTTCAAGATGTTTTGATATGTGAAATTGGGCCTAAACGATCAAAATAAGACATAATTAGGGTTTATGATTAAATGATTCATTGGAGGAATAATATGAAAAGGGGCACACTTAGGGTAAAGGGCCCAGCTTTGTAATGTTAAATGACCTTAGATTTAATTAAATTAATTAATTAAATTCTTAAAGGGGAATTAGAAATGCAAGATGTGAGACACACCAAGGCGGGTGCTAACCTAAGTGTGAAATTGTACCACCCTAGCAAGGGTGTATAATTTATGACACTACATTTAGCTCCCACTTTAGTAGTCATATGACACTATGTGCATATGCAAGCTAAAGTACAAAAAAGTAAACATCATTTGAAACAAGATATATCCATAAGTTGTCGAACGAAACCCCCAGTGGTATCTACAATACACAGTTAGGAACTACACAATACAAAACCACATGTTAGAACACAAAATCACCTACTGCTTACTAAGGAAGATGATTAAATTCATAGGTAGCTATATGCCCCCCTATTTCAACTTGCATATTTGTGAGGTGAAATAGGGTATCATGTTTTCCATAGCGAAATGTGATAAAGATTGTGATGAAGAGAGTTCACAACAAGGCGTGATTACTCATCCAAGTGCATTATGGAACTAATGCAGAGTGAGAGAGATAACTCATGATTCTGACACCACTGACAGTGCGAGAATCGGAGCTTCCTAGCTCAAGATATGATAGATTGAAGAAAAATTGCAGAAATTAGGGTTGTAACTTAAAAACATAGTGTCAAAAAGTACATAACACATAAATATGAAAATGAAACCTTCATTTGTCACTTTATAACTTTTTGTCACTATTACCTGCAGAGGAGCCCACATACAAGCCATCATTCCTCTATGTCGACCTGAGTGACCCACACGGATGGAGATCCTGTGCCAGTCTGTACTCGTCGGTCGATCGCTCAATCAGGTGAGTTGACTTCCCATTGACTACATTTGACTTTGTCATATTTTCAAAGTTTTTTAAACTGATGATGTCATCACCTAGTCCAAGTTGGGGCATGTTGGCATTTGAATGAATATTGCATTAATTAAATGTTATGTTGTCACTGATGTCAATTAACCGATAATGATATTGTTAAAATGTTGTTTTGTAACTGGTAGGAAGAGCTAGTGAAGGAAACTATAACTGGTAGGTAAGTTTGTGGAGTGCACCGGTATTGCTAAGTATTGGAGAGTTGAACCGGTAAACCCTACATATTGATTTGATAAACCCTAACCGATTAATTTTGGTGAATTGGCTATATTGGTTTATGATCTAATGATGAGAGCTAATGATTATGACATGTATGCATGTTGTATGAGAAGAGTTTCAAAGTATTTTTGGCACATTGAGATAACGGTTTTTGTATAGGGAATGAGAAAGTATATTGCATGTAATGCAAAGAGCGTGATGAGTTACTAAGTTCGATGAAGCGGTGATCAAGGAGAAGTCGAGGCTTTCTTGAATGATGTGTAGAGATTGTTATGTAATCCAACGGTCATACTTGAACGGACTTGTTTGTAATCTCTATGAGAGAATTAGGTTTTTGATGTGTTACCGACCTATTGATTTGTTTATAAGTTCGATGAGTTGTTTTGTTTCAAAGTTGGCAAAGTTTCAGTTGAGTATGTGGTTGTCAAACAAGATGATGTATCTACAGTTTGTGTAAAGACATATAGGAGTATGAAAATGATCTGAACAAGCAAGTGTAGTGTTATTCAAACAGATCAGCAAACCCCTATTATTTTCTAACAATTGCAGTAGTTTGAAATCCCCTAACCAGGTAAGATCTAACAAGATTGGTTTTATTTAAATCCTCTAACAAGGTGATCCATTAGCTTGGATTGCAAATCATCTATCGAGGTTACTTCTCACACGGTATTGCTTCTAACAAGGCATTATAGTCAATCCCTTAATCGGGTGGTCCCTAATAGGATCTGTTCTTAACAGGACTTTTTGTAAAGCTTTAGCAGGCTTGGCTCCTAACAAGGCGAACTTCAGAAGAGTTCACATAGTTATCTTGTGAGTCTCATCTCACTGTGGTTTTTTTTCCCATTTGGGTTTCCACGTCAAAAATATTGTGTCAAGTGGTGAATGTATTTGTGGTTATGTTTACTATGGTTGATTTGTTTAACTGCTTAATCCACTTTCATAAGTCATGATAACCGCCAGCAATATGAAATGAAGTTTTACTTATGTCAGTAAAAGTATTTGGATGTTTATGAGTTTCAAGTTGTTTACTGTTAATCTGTTGTAACAGTCAACCGATTTATCCTGACAGTGATATTGCATTTATAGTTCAGTTGTTTAGCTTGTCAGTTCTAAGTTTACTTTTAGAGGTTGATTCTGAGATTGGTGAAAGTTTATTATCAGTTTTCTATCTACTGATTCACCCCCCTCTCTCAGTAGTTGACCGGATCCTTATTCTTTCATCATACCATCAATTGGTATCAAAGCTTCTCAGGTCCTCTAAAGGTCTAAGCCTAATAGCTTGAAGTAAAGATCTTGTAGAACATGATGAAGAAGGAAGGTCTAAAGTTTAATAGAGAGAAATATAGAATATGGAGTGATAGAATGAAAATTTATATCAAGAGTCTATGAAATCAATACTGGGAACATGTTGTTACTCAATATGTTCCACCTAGTAAGATTATGACTAATGATCAGAAGAAAGAGCAACAAGAAAACAATCAAGCACTGGAGGCTATTATCAATTCTTTGTTAGATGTAGAATTGTTGAAGTCCATGGTCTAGAGACTACATATGAGGTATGGATGAAACTTGAAGAGATTTATAGCGGTTATGAACATGTGAAGATTGCCAAGGAAGAGAGTCTAAGAGGAAAGTTTGATGACATGCGGATGGTTGAAGGTGAGAATATCCAACGGTATGGTTAGAGGATAAAAGAGATAGTTGGTGAGATCAAGAGTGCAGGTGGTAAAGTGGAAGATGCCACAATTGTTAGTAAGGTGTTGAGAACCCTGCTATTGGTCTATGCTATCCGAGTTGCAGCCATTCAGGAGCTAAAATATGTTGACAAAACTAAGGTAACCCTTGACTCCATCATTCGTAAGCTTACTACTTTTGAATTAAATGGTTATGATGGTAGTGTTCATAAATCTAAATCTGCATTTAGAGCTTCATTTTCTAACCCATCTATGAGGAAAAGTAGAGATGTCAGTCACAATTATGAATTTAGATCTAGCAGAGAAGTTGATGATGAAGACAGTTTGGTTGAGCTTGAAGCATTGTTGGCCAAGCAGTTGCCCAAAGGAACCGGTAAATATAGAGGTAAATTACCTTTGAAATGTTTTGCATACAACAAGATTGGACACATTGTAGCTAACTATCCTAATGGTTATAATGAGCACAAGCAAGAGATGTTCAAGAAGTACAAGGGAAAAGGCAAAAGAGATTATCTTATTGCAGTTGATGGTGGTATCACTGATGAGGAATCTAAGGGTGATGCTAATGAAGACATTGTGTTTGTAGCCATTAAAGAGGAAACATCTGATTAGAAGGATTTAGTTTCTCACATGGATACTTCTGATGATTGGATCATTGATAGTGGTTGCTCACATCACATGATCAGTGACCGGAGCAAATTTATTTCTTTGAAGGGATTTTATGAAAGAGTTGTAAGATTTGGTAATAACTCACCCTGCATGGTTAAAGGTAAGGGAACTATTTCTCTTAATGGAAAGAGCAGTGCAGATGATGTCTACTAGGTTGAAGGATTAAAGCACAATATTTTGAGTGTTGCTCAACTCAATGACAGAGGATATCCATTGGAGTTTAAAAATGGTATGCAAAAATATATGGGAGCAAAGGTGAACTGATTGCAACCGGCAAGGAGACTAAAGGTAACATGTTTCACCTGAATCCTAAAGTCAGCAACTCTTTAATTGCTAAAGTAGATGATAGTTAGCTTTGGCATAGGATATTTTGTCATATAAATTTTGATAACATTGTTAAAGTGAGTAAGTCCAAGATAGTGAGAGGTTTTCCTCGGTTGGACAAACTGGTTAATGCTCTATGTAAGGAATGTTAGTTGGGAAAGATGACATCCTCAACTTTCAAGAGCAAATCTTTTTCAGCGGAACATCTGTTAGATTTGGTTCATACAGACCTTTGTGGACCAATAAGAACTAAAAGTATTCAAGGTGATAGATACTTTATGATTTCTCAAGACTGATGTGGGTCACATTCATGAAGGATAAAACAGAAGCATTTAGTATGTTCAAGGCATTCAGGGCCTTAGCTGAAAAGGAGAGTGGTAAGAAGATAAAGTGTCTGAGGAATGATCAAGGCGGTGAATTAACTTCTGACGAATTTACTAGATATTGTGAAGAAAATGGTATCAAATGGCATCTTTTTGCACCAAGGATACCACAACAGAATGGTATTGCAGAGAGGAACAATCGGTTAGTTGTTGAAGCTGCTAGAATGATGTTGATACAAGGAGGTGTAGCGAAAACTTTATGGAGAGAAGTTGTCAGCACAACTGTCTATACTATGAACCGTATTTTGGTAAAAAGAGGTAAGGATAAGACTCCTTATGAATACTGGTATGGTAGATCACCTAATGTTAGCTATTTCAAGATATTTGGTAGAAAATGTTTTATTAAGAGAGGTGACTATGTTAGAAAGTTTGAGGCTAAAAGTGATGAAGGTATATTTCTTGGTTATTCCACCAAGAGTAAGGCCTACAAATGTTATAACAACTGGACATAGAGAATCATTGAGAGTGTTGATGTTTGAGTGGATGAGTATCTTGAAGTCTCGGGGGAAACCAGTATGGAGAAAAAGGATGAACATCCTTGCATTTTGTTTTTGGAACCAGAAGCTCTGAAACCTTAAACTGGTAAAGAGAATGTTGTTGTACCAGTTCAACCGGAACAGGTAGATTCAGAAGAAGATGATGATAATGAAGAAGAAGAACCTAAAGATAATGATCACATTATTCCAAGGTATGTGAGACTCAATCACAATCTTGACCAAATTATTGGAGATAAGGATGCTGGAGTGCTAACCAGAAGAAGAATTAGAGAAATTCTTTGCATGATCTCCACTATTGAGCCTAGAACTGCTAACGAAGCATTTGGAGATGATTATTGGGTCGAAGCTATGGAGGAGGAGCTTGAGAAAATTGAGAAGAACAATACATGGATCCTAGTACCCCGACTGGTAAATAAAAATGTGATAGGTACTAAGTGGGTATTCAGGAACAAGATGAATGAATATGGTGTAGTAGTTCACAACAAAGCTAGATTGGTTTGCAAAGGTTATGCACAAGAAGAAGGAGAAGATTATGGTGATACTTTTTCACTAGTGTCTAGACTAGAAGGTGTGAGAACTTTACTTGCATTTGTAACACATAAGGAA
This sequence comes from Cryptomeria japonica, assembly GCF_030272615.1. Taxonomy (NCBI): domain Eukaryota; kingdom Viridiplantae; phylum Streptophyta; class Pinopsida; order Cupressales; family Cupressaceae; genus Cryptomeria; species Cryptomeria japonica. The sequence continues at coordinate 64,698,949 of NC_081413.1, read as the reverse complement.
TTCAAAGTATATCAGATGGATGTGAAGTCATCATTTTTTAATGGAATACTGGAAGAGGAAGTATACATTGAGCAGCCAGATGGTTATGCTTTGACTGATGAAAAAGACATGGTATGTAAGTTGCATAAAGAACTATATGGATTAAAGCAAGCACCGAGAGCATGGTATGAAAGGCTTCATTCACACCTGATGAAGATAGGTTTTCAAAGAACCAGTGAAGGTAGCAACATATATCTCAAATTTGAAGGAGATAAGATACTGGTTAGTGAAGTGTTTGTAGATGATATCATATTTGGAGGTAATGATGACATGAGCAATGACTTTTCAAATGAAATGAAAAGTGAGTTTGAAATGTCTCTAGGGGGAGAGATAAAAAATTTCATAGGCTTGCAAATTCATCAAATGAAGAGTGGTATTTTCATCACATAGTCTACGTATGTGAAGGAGGTATTAAAGATATTTGGTATGAGTGACTGTAAACCAGTTGGGACACTAATGGTTACAAGTTGTAAGTTGTCTAAGGAAGATGAGGCCATGTCTATTGATGAAAAGGAGTACAGGTGTAGAGCCCCTCCCCGATCAAGCTCTCGTTAACTTAGTTGACTATGGTTGACCGTATTAATAAATGTTATAATTCAATAGGATGGGCTAAGTTTGACGAATAGATTAGTGGGAAAAATAATTAAACCAGGTTATGGAATCATTTTACCTTGTAGTGCACATTTTGATGTGTTATGGATTTAGATCTTATATGATCCACTGATTTCATAATCTGGATATGACGTATGTCAGCTATCTCAGAATTTGTAGTAATTCTTTTGATATTTGAAATTATGGATGCATGCTCTACAAATGATTTAATTCCATGTTTATGAGGATGATGCCATTTAGTAGATGATTGTATGTGGATGTTATCAGATAATTGGATACTTGATTTTAATAATTGAAATTTTATGCGATGTCTGAATTGTATTCTTTTTTATAATATTATATGTGATTTTTGGAATTACTAATGTGCAAATGAGATGTGAAGGAAAATTATTCCATGTGACCATGGAAATTATTTGGAGAATCAAGCCTAGGCCTATGTGCGATTGTGAAGCTAGGGGTTGTCTATTTGGAGAGACAACCCCTCATTTGTAAATGTGTTTTTAATTTGTAAATGGTATGCTTGGATGTGTGTTTAATTTAGAAATTGTTTAATTTATAAATTCCAAAAAAAAGGACATTTGCCATGTGTGATTTAGTGATGTGTAATTCTTTTTGTAGTGTCACTTGACACATGTGTTGTAGGATGAGTTGGCATTGTCGTGTCTCTTTTGAGGAAATTTATTTTACCAATGCATACATTTTCAATTATCCTAAAATGGTCCCAAGTAAACCTTGGATAGGGAGCCATTAGAAAGGTCAACTCAGCGTCGACCCGTAGGTAAACTTTGGGTGGACTGCTAGGGGGTTAAACTAACTCCTGGGGTCAAGTTAGGGGCATTTTTAGTGGGCCATATGATGTACCTATGGATGAAGTCCAAATTTATCCATGTGTCCACTCCCTAGGGCATGTTTAACCTCCCCAAAAATTGAGTTTCCCAAGTTGGCCGAATTTCATCTTTGGAAGAGTCTTCCTAGGTTAGTCAACCCACCTCATGAGTGTTATTTCTCTTCCCCATTCCATTTCCCCTTTTTGAGGTGCCTTTGTTAGGGAGTGTGTAAGGTATTGGGAAGACCAACCAATGAGCATCCTTCACCCTTCCCAAGTGGGTTGGAAAGAGTGACGAGTGTCTTCATAGGGAATAGTTTGGGAGGGAGAAGTTTGATCACCCACTCTCCATTTTTGGGAGATTCATGAGTAATTTTTGGCAAGTTATTGGTAGAGGATTTTGGCTAAGTCTTGAAGGAGAAAGATAGGGGATTTGGGAAGCTCTTCTCCAAAGGAATTCATCACCCTTTTGTTGGTAGATTTAAGGTTGGTTATTTTCTAATTCTTATATGTTTTTGTGTTGTTGAAAGTTTTGGTTATAAGTTGATTTCAATGTGATTACTTTGTGTGGGAAGATTGTTGAAGTTCTACCCTATGATTTTTCCTTCTTTTTTGTTATTGTGTTTCCTTGAGTTTTATTTTTGGGAGTTTTCAAGGCCAAACTCACCCTTGGGAGGGTAGAGTGGCCTTGGGGTGAAGGGTTGTTTGACAGCCTTTGAGTGAGAGGCTCTCTTTGGAAGAGAGTGATTCTCAAGGGATTTTGTGACCCTTGCTGCATTGTGGTTTGTTTATACAATGGGGGTCATAAGGGGAATTTTGTTGGCTTGTATGCCTTGGGGGACATAAGGGATTATAGGGACAAGTTTGGAACTTGTGGATGTGTTATTTGCAGCCTTGTTATGGCAATTATGTTCTCTGTTGCAGAATTCTCCTCAAGGTACATAGTCCACCTTCACCCCATTTGAAAAGTCACATATGTGACATTGTGTAATCCTTGGGTTGGGAGTGTCTTTATTGTTATGAGTTTTTGCATGTATGTGTTTGTATGTGTGTTTCCCGTCTAGCCTTGATTATCCTAGCTCGGGGGTGGCTTCTAGTAAGCCTAGGTTGGGAAGTGAGCCTCCATGGTCACAACCTTAAGCTTTTTATTATAGGTTTTGCTTGGGAAAAAGTTGGAGAAAAAGCTTTAGAATGACTCTGTGTATTATTGTATTTTAGTTGCAGAAAAAGGAAAAGAATTTTCTATTGTATTTTAGTTAAAAGAAAAAAAGAAAAAAAAAAAAAAGACTTCTTATTGTGTTTAGTTGCAGTAAAGAAAATGTAACTATTAGAATAGTTTTACCATGTAATAAAGATGTATTTTACATTTGAAGTATTTATATTTTTGCAAAAAGAAGGCTTTTGAGTTATTTCATTGTAATTGTTATTGCTTGAAAAGATGGAAGAAATTTGTTTTTGTTTTATATAGTTAATAAAGGATAAATATATTGGAAATGGAAGAGAAAAATAGTTGTCTAATTAAGTAGTTTCATTTTGGCTATTTATGTTAATCTGCAAAAAGAAAAAGAGAAATGCTATTTATGTCTATAGCTTTGGAAAGGAAATGTAGAAAGAAAAATACTTTTAAAGGTAGTTTTATTTAAATCTTCTTAAAGTTTGTATCTGGTTGTTTTATTTATCAAATGAATGTGGAAGAAATAATGTAGTTGTTGAATAATTTACTTATGTTATTTGTACTTATTTCTAAGTTGTGTAATAGAAAGTAAAAGTGTAGATTTAGAAATATATTAATACATTTAAATAAATATATTTGCATGCAGGATTAAATAATCTAAAAATCTACCATTTTGCATCTATCAAATATGCTACTGTAAGAATGATTTAATGAAATAAGTCATGCATCTCATAAGCTTGTAAAATCAGATTTATTCATACATTTAAACATCGTGGCTTTTTATTAAAAAAAATACAGATTATTAAATTTGTGCATCTATTTTTGTAACATTTGTATAATCCGGTTAAATAGATTAGAGTCTTTAAATCAGAATAATTATATGGACATGAGTATATATATAATACATATATATATTTTAAACATAAACCTAAATAAAATATCCATATATTTGATATATATACAAATGTTCCTATCCCTTTTGGACAATAAATATATATATACATTTAACATATTTTATAAGCTTCTCATTAAACACACAAAAAAATTGCATAAAATAAAATTATAATTAAAAAAAAAAAAAAAAATTGCATGCGAAAGGTTTCGGTAGGGCATCATTACTATGGGGAGCCCCGCAGGCCGCGGCCACTAGGTGGTCCGCGACCCCCATAGTGGACTGCGCCACTGTGTGGGTCACGACCACTGTGTGGTCTATGAGCTCCACAGTGGGTCGTGCCACTATGTGGTCCGCGAGCTCCACAGTGGGCCGAGCCACTATGTGGTCCACGAGCTCCACAGTGGGCAGTGCCACTGTGTGGGATGCGACCCACATAGCGACCAAGGCCGTTGCGTGGGCCATGACCCACCCAATGGGGTGACCCACTGGTGGTGCCACGACCGCCCAAACCCTCGGCCACCCATAACTCCGCCCTCCCCTCCATTGCACTTATTGGCCCCTGGTGAATCATCAACCTGACCTGTCTCCATTAAAAACCCTCGGCCATTTTCACTATCGCCTCCCTTGAGCCATCTTTCACTTGCACACACACACAAAATAAAATATGTTAATTAATATGAAACCCTAACCCATATTCGGGTTAGGGTAAAATGAAATGAAAAGAGAAAAGAAAAGAGAGAGTGTAAAAGGATTTTTTTGAAATGAAACCCTAGTTAGGTTAGAAATAGAACAAAAAAAATGTGTTAGATAAGAAAACCTAACCCCATTTCGGGTTAGGGTTAGCTATTGGAAAAGATGGAATAAGATTTAGTTATAAAGATGTATAAACCCTAGTTAGGGTTGTAAAAAGTAATATAATAATAAAATAAATAAAAAGAGGGAAGTTCTCTTTTAAATTTGAAATGGGATATCCCCATTTATTTAAGTTTTATTTATTTGGGTTGGTTTTTGTATTAGGAACTAATTAATTGTACAGCAATATTATTCCCATATCTTGGGTAGAATTATTAGGAAAGTTATTTAACGTGAATTTTTAAATAGTATGATGATTAACACTAAGTTAAGAGGTATTTGTATTGTCGAATATTGAATATTTAATCTTTATTGTTATTGGGGATTATCATCCTTAAAAGAAATCTATATATTAGGTATTCATACTTATATATATATATATATATATTGATGTTAAGTTAAATCTTAATAATGGACTTTATTCAAAGTAAAATGTTCAATTTTAATCTATAGGGTCAATATTGGTCGAATATTAAATATTTGGTATTTAATATTTAAAGGGGATTAAATTTGACATTAATGTGAAGTGAATTATTAGGAAATTTCTATACTTATTTGGGTTAATTTTATTGGTTGAATTTAAAAGCATTATTTGCATATGCTCATTAATTGTTTTAAAGTCAATAAAATATGTGTTAACGTGATTTCAACTAGTCCTAGAGCAATTAAATATTGTGCGAGGTGATTAATATCTCTGGATTAATATTTGAAAAATTATTGGGGATAATAATTTCAAACTAATAAATTTAGTTGTGACGACCCTTTTGGGGTATAATTAGTCTAGTTGTATTGTAATATTAAATTTGTAAAGCTAATTAAATTAACTTTAGAACACCATTCTAATATCATTTAAGATTTCATTTGGAAGAACTTGTTAAGTTGTCACATCCATATAAGCATTGGTTGCATGTAATTAAGTGTTTCAAAAGAAAAATCATTGTTGTGTTTTTTGCCCAAAAGTTTGGGCATGACAACAGGTCAATGATTGGAAAATTGCACTATATTGTTCACACCAGATCGGATATAGCTCATGCAGTTGGTCGAGTTGCTAGATTTCAGAAAACTCCGAAGGAAACACATTTGATAGAAACCAAGAGGATATTCAGATATTTGAAAGGCACTATTGACTATGGATTATGGTATCCATATGAAGGTAACTTTGACTTGAAGGTGTATACAGATGCAGATTGGGCAGGTAATGTTGATGATAGGAAAAGCACAACCGGTGGAGCATTCTTTCTTGGAGGAAGAATTTTTTTATGGAGTAGCAAGAAGCAGAGTTGTATATCACAGTCTACTACTAAAGTTGAGTATGTTGTAGCTTATATGAATTGTATCTAGGCTATCTAGATGAGACATATTTTAGAAGGTTTCAAGATGAAGTTTATAGAACCTGTAAAGATCTTATGTGACAATACCAGTGCCATAAATATTTCCAAGAACCCTTTTTTGCATGCACGAACCAAGCATATTGAATTGAAGTATCATTTCTTGAGGGAAAAAGTGCAGAGTAAAGATGTGATCTTGGAGGATATTTCTACAAAGGAGAAGCTTGCAGATATCTTTACTAAACCTCTACCTAAGACTACTTTTGATTATCTTAGAAGTCAGTTAGGGGTTGTACCCCTTCATGAGGTGAATTGAGCATGTTGTAGAGTACATCATTCTCAGAGCTACATGCAGAATTTTACAGTAGGATTGGAGTCATTCCACAGGGGGAGCATCAAGTTGCGGGTTGTTGATGTTGAACAGTGAATTTTTACATTGTATGTTTTATTTTCAATTTGGCATTGTTGTCAAAGGGGGAGAAGAACTATGTGATTATGTGGGAGAAGAATTGTATGATTGACAAATAGAAGATCTATGGCTAGCTACAAGCTGAAGACAAGGGAATACATGGTAAAATGTAAACCATGATTCCTATTCACAATCACAGCAATCAATGGTATTGATATTTGTATTGCCATCAATGCCAAAGGGGGAGATTGTTGGCATTCGCATGAATATTTCATTAATGAAATGTTATGTTGTCATTGATGTCAATTAATCAGTAATGATATTTTATAATGTTGTTTTGTAACCGATAGGAAGAGCTAGTGAAGGAAACTGTAACCGATAGGTAAGTTTGTGGAGTGACCCAGTATTGCTAAGTATTGGAGAGTTGAACCAGTAAACCCTACATGTTGATTTGATAAACCCTGACCGATTAAGTTTGGTGAATTGGTTATATTAATTTTTTATCTAATGATGAGCGGTAATGATTATGACACATGTGCATGTTGTATGAGAAGAGTTTCAAAGTGTTTTTGATGCATTGAGATAACGGTTTTTGTCTAGGGAATGAGCAAGTATATTGCATGTAATGCAAAGCGCGTGATTAGTTAATGAGTTTGATGAAGTGGTGATCAAGGAGAGGTTGAGGCTTTCTTGAATGATGTGCAGAGATTGTTATGTAATCCAAAAGTCATACTTGAACCGACTTATTTATAATCTCTATAAGAGTATTAGGTTTTTGTTGTGTTACCAGCCTATTTATTTGTTTATAAGGTCAATGAGTTGTTTTGTTTCAGAGTTGGCAAAGTTTTAGTTGAGTGTGTGGTTGCCGAACTAGATGATGTATCTATAGTTTGTGTAAAGGTTGATAGGAGTATGAAAAGGATATGAACAAGCAAGTGTAGTGATATTTAAATAGATCAGCAAACACCTATTGTATTCTAATAATTACAATAGTTTGAAATCCCCTAACTAGGTAAGCTCTAAAAATCTTGGTGTTATTTAAATCCTCTAACCAAGTTTCCCATTAGCTTGGATTTCAAATCCTCTACCGAGGTTACTCCTCATAGGGTATTGCTTCTAACAAGGCATTATAGTCAATCCCTTAACTGGGTGGTCCCTAACAGGATCTGTTCTTAACAGGACTTTTTGTAAAGCTTTAACAGGCTTGTCTCCTAACAGGGTGAACTTCAGAAGAGTTCAGATAGTTATCTTGTGAGTCTCATCTCATCGTGGTTTTTTTTCCCATTTGGGTTTCCATGTCAAAAATATTGTGTCAAAAGGTGAATGTTTTTGTGGTTATGTTTACTATGGTTGATTTGTTTAACTGCTTAATCCACTTTGATAAGTCGTGATAATCGGCAGCAATATGAAATGAAGTTTTACTTATGTCAGTAAAAGTATTTGGATGTTTATGAGTTTCAATTTATTTACTATTAATCTGTTGTAACACTCAACCTGTTTATTCTGACAATCATATTGCATTTATAGTTCAATGGTTTAACTTGTCAATTTTAAGTTTACTTTGAGCGGTTGATTCTGAGATTGGTGAAATTTTATTATCAGTTTAATATCTATAAATTCACACCCCCCTCTCAGTAGTTGACCGGATCCTTATTCATTCATCATACCATCAAGGCCCACCCTTCGGACACCTAGGGGTCCTAGGGAATTCTAGTCTTCCTAGGGCGCCATGGTCCCAAGGGGGCGCCATGGTCCTAGTAGGGCATCCTGGTCCATACAGGGTGCTCTGCTCCTTGTACGGGGTGACCAGCAATGACACTAGATTAGGCAATGAATGATAGGAATGATAGAATGATTGCTTTGATTAGATGATGCAAGATGATTGATCGATTACTGATGAGAAATTACTTTGCATTTTGCAGACACTACCTTACATCCGCAATCATACCATTGGCCTCACCTTTCAGAGCCTTCAAGAGCAGATCCCGAGACTGACAGCAGGAGAAAGGGATTTGCTACATGCAGTGGGTTTGTGGGATGTGATGACCATGTCGGCAATCTGATTCCATTCTACTATGTTGATGGCACTGATAGAGGGGTGGGATATAGATACTTTGACATTCTCAGTACCTATGGGGGAGATGATGGTCACCCTTGAGGATGTATACCTCATTTTCACCTACCCATTAGAGGAGAGACTGTTAGATATCGATTTGACTACATAGAGGAGGATTACAAGAGAGAGTAGGCATATGCTATGGGGAGAGTGATACACAGCAAGATGAGGGGCCGCATTATGGTTAGTTGGATCCTACACCCTCTAGGCAAGGTTCCATTGGTGAGATGACTCATGATTATGACCCTTGCATTATTTGTGTGCCCCAATGGGTGTGACACACATATGCACGGAGGACTCATCTACACCATACGAGCTATGGAGAGACACAAGAGAGAATACTCTTAGGGTTGAAGTATGCTTTCACATGTCTATCATGATCTTGGAGAGTATGTGTTAGGACATGGATGTCACCTTATGAAATGCACACTACTATAGGTGTGGATGTGTGAGCATATCACATGCACTAGACCTGGTGGAGCCCCTATAGAGCTGATCCCAGAGTAGCCTAGGGTATATCCTTATCCTCTTACCCATGAGTGGTGATTTGGCGATCTCCTATATTGGAGATTGAGCATGGATAGATTGATAGATGTTTAGCATGCAGAGGAACCATCTACTAGAGGGACAATATAGCCACATAGTTGTTCCTTTCTACTTTGACTGAATTTGGCGGTAGTTTGGGTTTGAGCAGTGTGTTCCTACTAATGTGCCTATATACATCTGACACTCATGAGTGGTGTCGAGGTTAGGATACATTCCTAGGCCTACAAATGATGAGATTGACATCATAGATTCAGATGGGTCAGATCAAGACATAGCAACAGATTATAGAGATAATCCAGGCGCACACTGACGATACATCACATGGTGGAGGAGGACATACCTTGGAGCCATCTTCCTAGTAAACTTCCCTAGAGGGAACCTCAAACCATGGAGACAAGCAGGCAACAGAGAGGGATCTGATGAATCCAAGGAGGATTCACATGATCAGGGTGACGACACAGAGGAGTAGGAGGTTGGTGGAGACGGAGGTGATCCTGATAGCGGAGAGGGAGATTAGGATGGAGATGATGACTAGGATGAGGAGCAAGAGTAGGATGAGGAGGAGGAGGAGGAGGAGGAGGATGTAGAGGAGGAGCATGAGTCAAGTGAAATTCATCACTCATGAGAGGATACCAGAGCCATAGATCCACCAAGTCTCCCATGGCATGCAGAGAGGAGTCCCATAAGAGGTCCTGATCCTCATCCTCATCAGCTTATACCGACTATACAAAGACAATGCAAGCAGGGAGAGCCCAGCAGATCCCAGGCTCAGGCAGTCGATGTCCTTGATCCTCACTGGCGAGAGGGAGATCCAAAAAAATACGCTATGTTATTGATTAACATATGCATTCTACCCATTTTTAGATTTGATGATATAGAATATTACTGATGAAAAACTTCTCTCTATCCTGCAGCTAGCATCCAAGAATGGCGTTCTCTAATTCAAAATGCAATGACAAACCTTATTGTGATTGCACACGTACAGATACCGCACAGACCCCAGAGGATTGCAGGATGTCACGAGGACCTTTTCTCCCCTATTCAGATGGAGGTGAAGGACCTATGAGATAGATTACGATAGATGGAGCATGACCTAGTAGCAACATAGACAGAGATAGCCACATACCGAGGGATCATGATGGAGAGAGATCATAGGAGCTCCTCATGGAGTCACTCATAGTTCATATCAAAATACACCCTCATGGGGCCACCCGCTAAGCCAAATTAGAAGGGGGCATCTAACCACCATCCTCCTAGTACTAGTGCTAGGGATAGGAGATGATTTTTATGTATTGATGTATCAATGATGACACTCATGATTATGTTATTTGTAATTCTTAAACAATGTACACATTGCTTAGATTAGAGGTAACATATTAAGTAATGAGAATGTATATCTGATTTAATTTCCATTTGATTGATTTCTTCAATACTTCATGATTAAATTGATACATGTGTGATTTAATTATATAACTAAGTATTTAATCAAATTCTATTGTGATGATGTAAAGGAAGAATGTATTAAGCATGAGAACTATATGATTAATGTGATTTAATTAACTCTTATTAAACACAACATGATATAATTCTACTTAACACATAAGAAATTGTATAATATGCTAACACATATGAAATGTAAATCCATTACAATTTACATAAAAAGAATCCAAGACAAACAATATAGTAATGAAACATGTTTGTCAAGAATGAAGTAATGTAGACCAAACAAAACATCATTTAATCTTACATACTTTAATAAAGACATGCTAACATATTACCCAATTTTGAAGAAAAATATATAGAGAGAGAACATAAAGAAGATTAGAGAGAGAGAGAGAGAATAAATAGGCATAGTATCTACGAAGGTGCATAGCATTTATGGGTTCCTTGAGAAGCATACCTTCCACGTCTTCTATCTTGTAAGAACCTGATCCATAGACCTTCATGACGATGTATGGTCCAAGCCAATTAGAACTGAACTTTCCTTTCTCCTCAAGTAAGGCATTCACATTGCATTGATTCTCATCAAGGACTAAGTCCTGTACCAAGAAAGAATGTTGAATAACCTTATCATTGTAGCTTCATTGAAAATTTTTATGATATGCTTGAATATGTTCAAGGGTATTGATACACCGTTCATCAAGCATCTCAAATTGTTGAAGTCTTTTCTCTCTATATAGGAATCATCATCCACTATACCCTTAAGAGAAACTCTCAAAGAGGGAATTTCTAACTCCAAAGGCATAATGGCTCTAGCACCATAAACAAGATTATAAGGAGTACAACCCATAGCAATATGTACACTCATGCGATAAGCCCATAGAGCATAGGTTAATTGAGTATACAAATCCTTACCATGCTTATTTATAGTCTTTCAAAGAGTTTGTTCAATTATCCTATTGGAAGACTCAGCTTGACCATTTGATTGAGGATAATAAAATATAGAAAATTTATGTTGAATATGATATTTCTCGAGAAACTTCTTCACATTCTTATTTTTTAATGATATTCCATTATCTGAAACTAAGGTGAAAGGTATCCCAAATTGAGAAATGATGTTTTCCAAAATGAATTGACAAATTACTTCAGCGGTAGTGGATCCAAGAGGAACGGCTTCCACCCACTTCGTAAAGTAATCAATGGCAGTTATGATGAAAGTATGTCCTTGAGTTGAAGGAGGAGATATTTTACCAACAAGATCCAAACCTCATGTAGAAAAGGGCCAAGATGCTACCTGTGATCGAAGTTATTGAGCAGGGGCATGAATCAAATTGCTATGTTGCTGACACTGATGACGTTTCTTAACAAACACAAAAGAATCCTTTTCCATGGTTTGCCAATAATATCCCATTCAGAGAAATCTCTGAACTAAAGACCTACCACCAAAATGCCCCCCTGCAAGCATCTGAATGTGCTTCTTCGAGAGCGATAGAGACCTCAGCCCTGTTTAAGCATCGAAGGAGAAGACCATTATAACCCCTCCTATAGAGAACATTAGAAAGGATAATGTATCTAGCAGCCAATTTGTGAACCCTAGCCCTACTATTCTTATTCACAGAATCGGGAAAGGTATCATCACTCAAATATCTTATGACATGAAAGTACTAGTCGTCAGAATCTATAATGCAACAATATGCCATATCACCAGCATTATCAGCAATAACCAGGGAAGTAAGGTTGTGAATAGTGAATTGAAGATCTAGCATGGGGTCCTCTAAAGACACAAGAGAGGTGACACATGCCATCGCATCATCATGTCGATTATCTTTTTGAGGAACAGGATCCATGGTGTAAGAATCAAATTTTTGTAACAAGGATAAAGTTACATCTTTATATTGCGATAATTTGTCTTGTTTAGCTTGATAAAATCCTATCACTTGTCTTATAATTAGTTGATAATCTCCATAAATATGTAGATTCTTCACACTCAATGCCAAGGCTTCTTTAATTCCAACTATAAGAGCTTCATATTTAGCAATTTTGTTGGTACATAAGAAATTGAGACGATATGATAAAGGAATAGGCTTCTTTTTAGGAGAAATTAAGACCACCCTGCCCCTGATCTTGTACGACACTTAGAGCCATCAAAGTACAGTTCCCAAGTCTCATCAACCTCAATGGAAAGAATGAATTTATCAGGAAAAGACTCTGAATTAGGTAGGGAGAAGGGTGAAGGAGCATCAACTAAATGATCAGTCAACACTTGACCCTTTATTGTCTTTTGTGAGACAAACTTAAGGTCAAACTCGGTCAACATCATAACCCACTTAGCTAAGCATCCGAAAAGATCATTTTTGGAGAAAATATGTTTAAGAGGATCAAATTTAATGATAACATGAATCTCAGCATTCAAGAAATAATGCCTCAACGTTTGGGTTGCAAAGACCAAATCAAGGCACTATCTCTCTATCACATAATATTGGACTTCGTAATTGAGTAGAGTGCAACTTATGTAATAAACCGGGAACTGTCTACCATCTTTATCACATTGTTCCAATAAGGTTGCAAGAGCTTGATGGGAAGCAGCAGTGTATAGAAGAAAAGGCTTAGTAGGATCAGCAGGTTGAAGAATAGGAGGATTGGCCAAATAGGTTTTTAGGTCTTCAAATGCTTGACGACAATCCTCATTCCATTGGAAAGTGATATTCATTTTAAGCAATTGTGTTAAGGGCAAGGTACGATCCGCAAGCTAAGAGACAAACCTACAAATAGCTTGGATCTTTCCTTGCAAACTCTTTAGTTGAGAAACATTCTTAGGAGGTGGCATGTTAACAATAGCATCTATCTTTTTCATGTCCACCTCAATGAAATGATGTGAACTATGAATCCTAATAGTTTTCCACTATCCACACCAAAAACACATTTTCGAGGATTCAAACGCATGTTTTACTTACGAATTATCTCAAAGATTTGACGAAGCATCTTAGCATGATCTATACAAAGGATGGATTTGGATAAGATTTCATCAACGTAATCTTCTAATGTCGTATGCATATAGTCATGGAAAATGAGAGTCATAGCATGTTGATAGGTTGTGCCTATGTTTTTTAATCCAAAATGCATCACAATGCAACAAAACGTACCCCAAGGAGTGGTGAAAGCAGTTTTATATTGATCTTGGGGATTGATGAAGATTTTTATTATATCTGGAGAAACCATCCATAAAGGATAGTACAACATGCCCTGCTACAGAATCCACTATCATATCAATATTTGGGAGCGGAAAATCATCTTCTAAAGAGGCCTTGTTAAAATCACGAAAATCAGTACACATCCTAATCTTGTTTTCAACTTTAGCCACTGCCACAATGTTCAAAATCCAAGGGGAATAGTCGATAGGATGAATGAATCCAATATCCAACAATTTTTCAATCTCAGCTTTAACAAGTAATGCCACTTTAGGGTGAATCTTTCAAATATTTTGTGTCATAGGTTCAGCATCAGGAACTAGGACAATGTTATGAGTGACAATCTTAGGATCTACACCAGGCATGTCAGAATATATCCAAGCAAAGATCTCAAGAAATTCATGTGACAACTCAGCATATTGTTTTTGCTCTTCTTCATCAAGACATTTCCCTATCATGATGATCTTATATTCAACACAAGGATCCATCTTGATATCAATGGTGTCATTTATTAGGAGATTACTTTGTTGAGGAGCATCTCTCAATTGAAGAAATTCTTTTAGTATCTCATCGTTATTTCTTTCCTTCCAAAAGTAAGCTTCCACATTTAAACAATAGGGAAAACTACAATTATGGTGATACAGAGGAAGGTTGTCATAAGCTCACAAGAATTCAGCTAAGGTATCATCGGTAGAAAAAACATCCAAAGGAAAGACACAAGAAGGGTCAAAGTCAATTTATTATGGATATTTTAGTGAAAGAAAAGAAGAAATGACATTAAAACTAATAGATGGTCTCTTAGAGGATTTAGTACGCTTGAAAGGATCATAACCAAGCCCAAATGTCATATCACGAAAGTTATTTTCCAAGGGAGCTTTAATCCCTTGTTCTTGAGCACCACATCCATTTCCATTATACCCACACCTAGCTAGGATGTGAAAACCAAGACCATAAAGGTTAGTCATTTCAGAAGAAGAAGGAGGATTTTCAAAAAAGTGAAGGATCAAAATCCTCTAAACTAGAGACTAAGGGAGATGAAGTCTAAGAAGCCACCACAAAGTTATTACTCAATGGCCCAGACAAAGTAGATTGCTTTTTAGGTTCTTCTTCTTCTTTGTTCTTTTTAACCTTAGGTTCTCTAGGGGGATTTTGTATTCCCCTACAAAAGTAGGATTGAAATCAAGAGATCCCCAATCATCTTTTGCAAGGATCTGTTCAAGAGAGAAAGTATTCTCAATCATAGAGTGAGGTTGAGAAGATTCTTCCTCAAAAACTTTAGGTCCACTTGAGGAAGCATTAGGGATCAATCCAGATATAGGAGACAAGTTTGATGAATTATTCTCACTAATCGGAGTAGAAACTTTAGAGGAATTATCTAAGATAGTTGGGGAAGAATTGATTGAAGAGGATTTAGAACTTGATGTTCATAAATAAGCCTGAAATCTCGTATCTCCTAACAAGGTATATGTTATATTGTTGTAAATGAATTTGACTTGCCTATGCAATGTAGAGGGAATAGCTTGCACGCTATGAATACAAGGTCTTCCTAGCAACAAGTTGTATGTCAACTCTCCAGACATAACATGGATAGGAGTAGGTAAAGTAACAGGACCTACCTTAATAGGCAAGGTGATGATACCTAGTGAAGATTTAGCAACATTATCAAAGCCACAGATAGTGAGAGAATTAGGCTTGATAAGAGATGTATCAACATTGATCTTATGCAAGAGGTTAATGCTACAAACATTAAGCCAAAACTAGTGTCCACTAACATTTTTCTTATTGCACTATCATTTATGATAACCACAGTCATTAAGGGATCATATTATTGTTGAATTTCACTAGAAGGCAGCTCATCTTGTATAAACATAATCTGAGCCTTAGGTGATGTAATAGAGTGAATCAAGGAAGCCATATTATTGGATGTCATTGGGGGTGGGATATTCAATGTTTTCAAGGAATCTTGTAGCATTCCATGATGAGTCAAGGAAGTTTGAGGCAAATCCCAAAGACATATCTTGGCAGGAGTAGCTTTAAGTTGTTCAACAAGATCATATTCCTTACCAAGAGTTTGTGAAATACAATGTGCTTGAGGAAGAATGAGTTGAGGATCAGGTAGAGGAGTCAGAACAACTAGAGGAGGGTTAGGTTGCCTATTGTTTCTTGTATTATAGGTATGGGCAACTGCATTATAACTCTCCTTAGTGGATTCATTCCTTGAACCGTAATAATAGGTTTATTTGTAGTGCTACAGAAATCATGACCATATCCACCTTGAACCATGAAAAGAGGTTGATTAGGAAGAGGTGAAGTTGGAGAAGGACAAGCACCTTGGACAAAAAAAAGTGGTTTTATATGTTCATTCACATTGATCATGTTGATTAACTTTTTAGATGCATTATTCTTGTTTGGAAGTTTAGGTAGAGACATAAAGTCATCAAGGGCATCATCCAATAAAGCATGGTCATAGTGATTGAAAGGCTTATCTTTGGATTCAAAAGGAGACATAACATCATAGAGGGAATCATTGGAATCAACTATGTTGCTAGATCTAGTGGAGGATTTGATAGGAATATACCCATGAGAGGGATCATTCAACTTATCTTTCTCATCACCATGAAATGGCATAGTAACAAGGTTGATCATATTTTGGCAAAATGAGAGTTTAGAAGGCTTAGGATTCAAAAACTCATCTAGAGCTTCTTCTAATTCATCCTTACTAAACTCATAATCAACAAAATTGCATACATCATCAAAAGCATGAACATCTTGCAAATAGAAATCTGACATTTTTAAATGAAAATTGCATGAAACTTAAGCACACAATGCAAGGAAAATCAAAGAAACCTATCTCTTTTTTTTTTTGAAAGAAAATGAACTAAACTAGATCTAGATCTAACAATACAATGCAATGCAAATAAAATTGGATTCACGGCGGGTTCACCAAAGATGTGTAGGGTAAAAAGTGAGACTAAGTATGGAAACCCTAATCCCAATCTCATACACACTCATGGAATACGAGAGAGCCTAGGGAGGTAATGCACGTCAGCTACTTCTTATGAGAAAGAGAGAGTTGTGGATTACTATTAGGACCCGGGAAGGACAACTAAGAGGGGGGCTGAATTAGTTGTAAACAGTTGTCAATAAATTAAAATCCAAATGCAAATTATTCCAACTTAAACTTAGTGTCGGTAAACCAAACTTCAATGTCGATAAAAAAGATTAGCAGTTATAGCAGTACCGGTTCAACTTAATGCATGAAACATAAAGAAAAACAACATCCACAACACATGACACAAATATTTTGACGTGGAAATCTGGTAAGGAGAAAAACCACAGTGAGAAACCTTATCCACAATTAGATCATACTACTGTAAATAGTAAGTGTATACAAATGGGGTTTGCACATGCAGAAAGGCCAACCGCCTAGAGCTCACTGCTCAATCACAAAATAGGAGTCACACTGACTACATAATTAGATGGTTAAATCCAATGATAATGTACTGCTCAAAATAGCATCTGCAATGTTGGATTCAGTACCAGTTTAAGCTCTAAACATGAGTGTCAAACACCTTCATAACCTTCCTTCAACCTTCAAATAATGTTTGTGTGATTCGCACAAGGATCTGCTTATTTTTGTTCTTCAATATTTGCACACACTCATCATGATGATCTTCAATAAGATCTTACAATCATTTATACAAAACCTAAGACCAAATGTATAGGTCAGCTCACTAAAGATATTACAATTAAATCAATTACAAATAAGTCTTGATGCAAGACAACATGTCAGCTCAATACATTTACCATATTATCCAATCAATAAACCATATCCATAACGTGTCGTGCTGATCTGGAGTACCGGTCCATAACCTAGACCTATCTTCTGGTAAAGGCAAATCTATCAACCTGATTAGACCAATAAGAAAAACACCAAATCCAAACATCCAATCCATGTCTTCGACATAACCAAATGATCTCCAAGTGATAACAAGTCATCATCAATGTCGGTGAACAATATAACCTGCTGGTGAACACATACCAGTGACTGTGCATAAGCCACTAACCATACCGGTGAACATAATGTAGACTTCCAAGAAGACAAGTGTTGAAATCAATGACAAAACCAATGCAACACATGATGAAGTCATCCATAATACCAACAATTACCTCTTAGATTTTCTATTTCTTTGTTGTAAATGAGAGAGAGGAATGATGCAAAATGCAATCTAACCTAGAAAGAAAGTAAGCAAACAAATCCTAATCTGAGAATAAAGATCAAAGAAAAAATAATACACTATTGAAAAGTACAAATCAGAAGACAAAATCAGAGATGCACCTATGTCTAAAATCTAAGCAGAAATGTCTGGGACCAAGGTGCCATGCCATTATCCTGATTTTGCAATTCTGGAGCTGCAACTCAGAGGAGGGATTCTGAGACCTATGGATTGTTGTTATGCCAATTCCTGTTGACAGAGGGTAGGACCAGGGTGCCACGCCCCTTTCCCTGATAGGTTCTCTACACTTCTGAAGTTTCTAAGTGATGTAGATGTTTGTTCCAGACTTGTACCTGCTTCCCGGTTCCTATTTCTGCACCTACAATCTGAAAAAGGGAAGGTTTGGGTTGGCTATATAGGTTTTTGTCATATTCAAACCTCCATGTTGGTAATTTCCACCTCCATGAATAGCCGCTAATGTACTAAGAATGTGTGTGCAAGAACCTTGTGTATATGCAAGATCCTAAGAATGAAAGTAAACAACCTAGAGCAACCCTAATTGCTTATAATAGACAAAGTAAATGCTCTAAATCCATAATGTAAAGTGATATAAAGCATGAATATAAATCAAAATGAAGCTTATACAAAGATGTGAAAATAACATGAAACCATACCCAACCCTAAGGGAAAGGTACAAGCTAATCGTCAGTCGATGATCTCCTATTGTTCTTCTACATCTTCAAAATCCCCCAATTGATAAAATGATGCTTGATGAATGTTCTATGGATGAATGTTGAATGTTTTTTTTAGACTTCAAATATCTACTCTTTCACTACAAAGAAGGCTCTAATTCTCCAAAAACATGTTCTTAGATCCTTAGAAGAAGACCCCTTCAAATGAAGAGAGAGAGCTCTTAAGTATGAAACCCTAGATATTAATTTCATGTTTAGGCTGACCTAGGATTTGAATTTCCCGTTGATATTTTCGTGTTAATCATTATCATATCATAGGATTGTGCTCCCAAAATTTCGGTAAAAAAGTCGCGAACCATGTGCATTCCCGCCATAGTCCGACCAACTTTTCACTGAATTTTTAGGGTCGTTAGATATGATGATATTAGAGCACATCCAAAAGTTAGAGCTTATTTCAAGATGTTTTGATATGCAAAATTGGGCCTAAATGGTCAACATAAGATATAATTAGGGTTTATGGTTAAATGATTCATTGGAGGAATAATATGAAAAGGGGCACACTTTGTTGGTATTATGCACTTAGATGAGAATAGTTGATGTGGTCATTGATGGCAACCAACAGGTAACATGGTTCATAGGTTACATCGGAAATAGACATCATCTACTAGCACCGGCAGGCACTACAAGTTTATTCACACCAACATCTAGTCTACACCGATAGCAAATTATACCGACACTCTAAGCCGACTTGAAATAATATTGTTTCTAATTGTAATTATATTTGTATAGCCAACATGATGTATTGTAAAGACTCATATATGTATGAGATCTTGTAGGTCATTTTGAAATGTAATTAGGTAATGTAATGAAGCAATATATGAGATGTGATAGGTTATGATAGAAAATGAACTATATATGCATTTTGATGTAATTATCCTATGAGTGAATAAGAGCAGAGTAGAGCGAAGTAAGGTTTATGGGAGAGGTATCTGACAAAGCTTAAACTGGTACTGAATCCAGCATTGTAGATGCTATTTTGAGCAGTACATTGTTATTGGATTTAAGCATCCAATTGTAGTCAGTGTGACTCCATTTTGTGTTGAGCAGTCAACTCTAGGCTATTGGCCTTCCTGCATGTGCAGGCCCTTATTATACAAGTAATATTTATTCATATTGGCCAATGAGTAAATATTGTGGGTCACAAATCCCACCGAGGTTTTTCCCCTACCGGGTTTCCTCGCCAAAATATTTGTGTTATGGTGTGCATTGATGCTTATACTTTTGTTTCTCTTTACTGCATTATTATTTGTTTACCGATATATTAATTTGGGTTATAAAGTTGCAAACAAGTTAAAATATTTCATCTACCAATTAGACACTGATTCACCCCCCTCTCAGTGTCTTTGGGACTGATCAAGTATCTAACACACTTATGGTAAAGGGCCCAACTTTGTAATGTGAAATGACCTTAGATTTAATTAAATTAATTAATTAAATGCTTAAAGGGGAATTAGAAATGCAAGATGAAAGATACACTAAGGTGGGTGCTAACCTAAGTTGTAAATTTTACTACCCTAGCAAGGGTGTACAATTTATGATACTACACTTATATATTCACATCACTTGTTTTAGGTCACCAACATGTCGGCTCCAAAAACATTTGCAAAACCTAAAACGTGTAAAAAGGAGTCAGCTCAATCCGATTATTAATGCACATGCAAGCCAAAACAAATTGATTGTATGCTTCACATATGTTGGCTTGACAACCTCAAACTCGGAACCAATCAACA
Source organism: Cryptomeria japonica (assembly GCF_030272615.1). Taxonomy (NCBI): domain Eukaryota; kingdom Viridiplantae; phylum Streptophyta; class Pinopsida; order Cupressales; family Cupressaceae; genus Cryptomeria; species Cryptomeria japonica. The sequence continues at coordinate 64,678,825 of NC_081413.1, read as the reverse complement.
AAATCATTCCAAAGATTTTGCATAACACGCTACACCACTAATCACCCAAAAAACCCTGTTCTTCCTGAAATGTCGTATATTGGATCTTCAATCTTGCACGAGAATCAATTTTGGAGGCTAGGATTGTGGACTAATATATTCCAATCATACAATTGACTACCTCTTCCACCGCAAAGAATAATGTGCACCCAAAATTGAGTTCAACTTAATGTACTCTTACTCTATTGAACACTGTGTTCCACCTTCCAGACTTAAGCAAAGTAGACTTCTAACTTCTGGTAGGATGATTTTGCATATTCCAAATGAAACCTATGATCTAAGTTGCCTCAATGACAACACCCAAACACTCCTCAAGCACTTATCTCTTTCGGGTTAGTGCCTCTTGCCAAAAGGAGGATATTTGTTTGTATCCCTTTGGTCGAACATTATATGTCATCTTTTCCTTCACATTTTGAAACTCCTAAATTTGATAACTACAAAGGAAAAGGTGACCCCAGAGATCATATTAGGTAATTATTTATGGCTTGCATAGAGCCAGTCAAGGAAGATACATACTTAATGTGCCTATTCCCTAAAATTCTTGGTGGTCATGCCTTGGAGTGGTTCTTCCATTTACTACCAAAGATAAGATCATGGGGTGAATTGGCTGAACAATTCATCATGAAATTTTCTCATAACATAGATAATCTTGTGACTCTGATGGATTTATTTGCCACTAGACAAAAAGAGGGTAAAAATTTTGCTTCATTCTTGCAACATTGGAGATCCCTTGCTCATAGATGGCCCTACCATGTTCCAAAAAGAGAGAAAGTGGATATATTTATGGAGAACCTCATTCCCCAGATCAAATACCCCTTGCAGATGCAGTGTCTTAGTGTATTCCATCAAATCATAGAAAAGGGCTTGAAATGTGAGAAAGGCCTGATTGAATAGGGAATTCTGAAGAACAACAAAGAGAATAACTCAACCAATAACACAACAATGAAAAATCAAAATTTTGGTCAAAAAATAAAAATGTGACAAGTGATGGAGTTGTTGATGGAATTTAATCCTATTCAAATTAACAACCATCAAATAGGTACAAAAAGTACATAAATGCAAGGAAATAAGGAAGAAAAATATGGAAACCAAATACAAAAAAAAGTAAACTATTACACCCTTAATCATAGAGTAGGAAAAGGGTTACAAATAGTAAGCTTTTGGTTGTCCTAGCTCTTAATTAAACCATATTAACAAACTATTATATTCTTATTTAGTTATTTAGGTTCGCCTAGGGATTCTATTTTTTTATCAAAGTTATCTTGGGTGATATCCTAGGCATAATTAGGGTATGTAGGAGGTAGTGATTCTTATTTGAGGATAAAAATATGAATTGTATTCTCATAGGATATATTTCAAGGTTTATCTCTTGAAGTGCCTTATTTTTTATTAAAGCTAAAACAAGTATTGAAGGGAACCCAGAAATTCTTTATAAAATATTTTCTAACAAGATAATAATAACAAAATAATAGCAAATCAAATGCCTATAGTGTAACACAAAAAAGTCTATAGCAACATGGAAAGAAAAACAATGGAAAAAACCTTAATGTAAGAGAGGCCCTAGCAAAACCATATAGTAAAACAATAGCACAAACAACCATACTAATCAAGGAGATCTAAAGTTGAGCCTGAACAAAGAGCTCATAAATGAAGTTTGACCCAAATGGGTCACTCTAAGATTATTTGAAGAATTGATATCATCTACCAAATATGGAGTGTTTTTTATCCTCAAGGGGGCTCCCCTTATGACCTCAATAGAATTATGAACATATGAAGTATCACTAGGAATCAAAGATTTTGGTATTATGGATGACTTCATCATGTGTTGCATTGGTTTTGTCATTGATGTCAACACTTATCTTTCTGGAGGTCTACATTGTTGATTTGGCACTCTGGTTATATTGGTTCGTTGATGAACAAACACATTGTGGTCCCGGTATGGATATTGGCTTATGCACAGTTATCGGTATATGTTTCACTGGCAGCTCAGAAAGTTGATGATGACTTTCTATCATCTAGAGATCATTTGGTTATGTCGAATATTAGGATTCCCAAGATATTGAGAGGGGGGGTGAATCAGTATCTAACCGGTTTACTAATTTTCTGAACTTATTAAACAAATTGCATTCCAAAATAGTGTGCCAGTAAACCGGAATTAATGCAGTAAATAAGAACAATAAGCACAACATATAAATCACACCATAACACAATATTTTAATGAGGAAACCTGGCATGGGAAAAACCTCAGTGGGATTTGTGACCCACAATATTCACTTACTGGCCAATAAATGAATATTACTTACAATAGGGGCTGCACATGCAAGAAGGCCAACTGCCTAAAGATCAATGCTTAATTACAAAAGGAAGTCTCACTGACTTACAAAAATGGATTATACAAATCCAATATCATGTACTGCTTCGGTTCAGTATCTGCTATGCCAGGTTTAGTACCGGTTTAAGCTCATACAATAACCATAAACCTTACTCCAAAATTTGCCTTTATATTCACATATTACTTCACAATAATCTAACCATGTTTGCATGTTAAATGATCTACATGATCTCATACTTATATATGAGTCCTATTACAATTCGCCTTGTCGTCTTACAAAAAAGATATTACAATTAAATACAAAATGTAATAAACAAAATCTTGTCGGCTGGGGTGTCGGTAATCATCTTTGCCGCTACCGGTAAACTAATTGTCCGTGTAGAGTCTGTCGGTGCCGATGCTAGAGGATTGCAAGGTTGCCATCAATGACAATACCTTCAATCACCTACAATTTCTCATTGGAGTGTGCATTTGCCAACATTGAATACATGGATTGGATGTTTGCATTCGGCATTTTGCCTATTGGATTGATCAGGTTCACATATTTGCCTTGACCGGCAGATAGGTCCAGGTTATGAATCGGCATAATAAAACATGTTCCAGATCAGCACGACACATTTTGGAAATTATTTATTGATTGGATAATGTGTAAATGTATTGAGGCCGACATATTGTATTGCACCAAGACTTATTTTGTAATTGATTTAAATGTAATATCTTTTGGGAGCCGACCTAATGGTTAGGTCTTAGGTTTTGTATAAATATTTGTAAGATCTTATTTGGAAGAAATGTGTGTATGTGTTGAGATTATTGTGAAGAGAAAAAACAACCAAATCCTTGTGCGAATCATGCAGATATCATCTGAAGGTCTTTAGTCCTCATGCGCAAAGCTTAAACTGGTACTGAATCCGGCATTGAAGATGCTAAATTGAAGTAGTACATTGATTATTGGATTTAACCATCTAACTGTGTAGTCAGTGAGACTCCTAATTTTGTGATTGAGCAGTGAGCTCTAGGTGGTTGGTCTTTCTGCATGTGCAGACCCCATTATTGTATTCATATACTATCTGTAGTAGTATCATCTAATTGTGGGTAAGGTTTCCCACCATGGTTTTTCCCCTTACAGGGTTTCCACATCAAAATATTTGTGTCATGTGTTGTGGATGTTGTTTTGCTTTTTGTTTCATGCATTAATTTGTATCGGTATTACTATAACTACTAATCTATTTTACCGGCACTGAGTTTTAAGTTGGAGTAATCTGTTTTGGGTTGCAATTTATTGACAAATGATTCACCCCCCTCTCTTAGTTGTCCTTCCTAGTTCCTAACAATTGGTATCAGAGCCTAGTCCTATTTTTGCAGAAGCCTAATAGCTTGAGGAGATCCTATGGCAGAAAATATCTTCAGGAAGGACATTCCCAAACTTGATGGAACTAACTATAGTATATAGAAGATTAGAATGGAGACACATCTGAACTGCATTGGAAGAGAGATATGGGATGTTACAAAGAATGGCTATGTTGCTCCTAATCAGAATAACCCTAATCCACCAACCTTGGCTAAAGACTTGGAGAATGATTGCAAAGCAAGAGAAGCACTTGTAAGTGCATTATCATATCAGCAAATCATGGGATTATCAGACAGATCTACAGTAAAATCTATTTGGGATAAACTGGAAATATTGAATGAAGGAGATTCCACTGTCAAAATTGCAAAACTGGAATGTTATCGGGTCAGGTATGAAAATTTAAAAATGGAAGAGGATGAAAGTATTTTTGCATTTATGGAAAGAGTTAATGAAATTGTTTTAGGAATACAATGTTGTGGAGGATCTTTAAGTGAAGATGAAATTGTTTCTAAAGTTTTAAGAGCTTTGCCCCTGGCTTACAAAATGGAAGTGATACTATTAATGAATTGAGAACAATGCCTAATACATCAATATCTAGAGATACATTGGTTGGAAAAATTTCAGCATTTGAGCTTGAATAATTTGGTCTTGTTGCTACAGTCAAGACAAATATAGCCTTCAAAGCATCATCATCATCATCTGAAAAATCTGATTGGAAAGCACTTTATCCAAAAGAAGTTGAAGAAATCAGAAGAGAAAATGAAGAACTTGAAGTACTATTTGCAAGGAAGATGCCTAAAGGTCCGGCAGGAAGTAAGTATGAAGGTAAAGCACCTTTCAAATGTTTTAATTGCAATAAAGTTGGTCATATGGAATCTAGATGTCTTGATAGAAATTCATGTTACTAATTACTAAGTTTCCATTAGTTTTATGTCCAAATTCATTCTATATACTCTAGTCGGTTACTACTACCGAAATATTCAATCGGTAAGCATAGAGCAGTCGGTTATAGAAGAAAGTAGTCACAAAGCCTAGTATACACCGAGCTGTCTACCAAGTAACACTCTATGTCTACCAAGCAGCAATAAAGATATACTGAGTAAACACACACCGAGTGAAACGTGTTACCAGATTCATTGAACCTAGACACACATGGGAAATGTGTTACAAGATCAAGGAACAAAGAACCGTTATCACATTGGAAATTGCACTTAAATATTTTGTATGATTTTGAGGTCATCTATCCAATGAACTATTTTGTATGGTTATCCATTTGATAAATCATGTTTGTAAGATCGAAGCATGAATAGATCACCAGCATAAGAGATCTATTTATATGTAGAATGATTTAAGGATCGGGATGGAATAACAGAGGTGTATGAAGCAAGACATGTGTGATAGATAAGGAAGCACTGTGTATTGTGACTATCAGAGACACAGAGGTCACCAAGAAGGATTTCAGAGAAAAGTCGAGGAACAGATTAAACAGAAGGGTTTACCGAGTTACTTTATGGATTACCGAGGTATGCTATAAGTAAGGTAATCTCATTTTGAGCATATAGAATCTGCTATAACATTTCAAATGTGAAGTTGCAGATATTTGCAAAGATTTTATTTTAATATTTTGAGTTGTAAGAGAAACCTTTAACAGGGTAAAAGATTCTAACAAAGTCTATAAATTGTAAAGTCTTTAACCAGGTGCAGCATTTAGAATAAGTGTTCTAAAATCCTATAGCAAGGTAGATCTAACGATCTTGATACTCCTAACAAGGTAAGCTATCAGAAATAGCTAAACATGTAGCTCTAACCGAGCACTCTTTATTATTGCAGTAATGAAGTTGTGGGTGCCATCCCCACCACAGTTTTTCTCTCTAACCAAGAGTTTCTGTGTAACCAAAATATATGTGTTATGGAGTGAATCATGTATGATTGTTATTTATTTGTTTTAGCTTTATGTTATGTTACAGCAATTTTTGGCTTATGCTTAATAGTAAAGTTATTGTTGAAGAAAGGATTTGAAGTACTGATTCACCCCTCCCCTCTCAGTAGATTAGCTTTCCATATTGGGCCTAACAATTGGTATCAGAGCCTCAATCTTGGAAAAGGGTTTAACAACCTAAAGAAAAAGATCTTATCAATGGAAGGCTATAAACAATCTCGGAGAATTGTGCATTTGCAAGAAGAGTTGGATCATGCTAATCAAGTGATTGCAGACATGCAAAGACAAATGAAAAAATCATTGAAAGTTAGAAGAAGATTGTCTAATGATTTGCAGGACTCTCAAGAGTTAGTGGAACAAATTGAGACATCATCTGAGAACAGTATATCTGAAGAGACTGAAGAGATGATTGGAGAACTGAAAGAAAAGAACAAAGCACTGACTGATCAGCTAAAAGCAATGAAAAGAGGATATGAACATTTCAGCACATGAATGACTGAAAATCTAGATGCATTGAGGACAGACGAGGATAAAGTAAGAGATCTAGAAAGAGAAAAACAACAGCTTGAAGAATTAGTATCTGAAAAGAATGATGAAATCACTAGGATGACTGGAATACAAAGTAATCTGTCAGATCAATTGGGTTATGCACATCATGAAGAAAATCTGAAAGATGATGAGAATCAAGCATTAAAACTTGAACTATCAAGGTTGACCGATGAACTTTAAGTAGAGAAGAAATCCAAAGAAACACTGAAGAAGAGTTATGAAGCATCAAATATGTTAGATGAGCAACTGAATACAAGAAGACCCAACAAAGATGCAGGACTTGGTTACAAAGGAAAAGACTCTACCGAGAAGGGAATCCACATCGCCCAGAGAGGAGAATCATCTAAGCAAGCTGGAAACAAGAAGAACATCAAAGGAAAGAAGCCTATTTGCAACTACTGTGGAAAACAAGGACATACTGCCAACTTGTGCCAAATCAGAAAAGGTAAGCAACTGAATGTCACAAGGTCTAATGGTTATTGTTACAATTGCAATAAATATGGTCACACATCTAACCAATGTAGGACAAAGTCTGCTAGCAATTATAAGAAGGAAAACTTCAAAAGGTTTTGTAAAAACTGCAATAGATATGGACATAGTACCGAGAAGTGTTGGTTTAAGCAAAATAACTATATGTGGTCTGCACACTGAGCAAATGCTAGAGGTTACCGAACTCACACAGATCCTAACCGATAGTATCGTGCAGTACCATGGGATTACAATACAAGGATATGGTGTGAATGTTGTGGAAGATATGGACATATAAGTGCCAACTGCTTTATAAGGTTTGGAATGAACAACCGAAGATCATGGAGAAATCCTAGTATGGCATGTTTTCATTGTCACAAAGTTGGACACTTGGCTAGAGATTGCATAGATCAACCTAGAGGAGACACTGAGGAAATAAAAGGCAAATTACAGATGATTTGGAAAAAGAAGGAAATTGTGTCAAATGAAGAAAGCACCTTACCTACCGAGTTAGGTGCACCTTTTCCAAATTAATCGGTAAAGGTATGAAGGGACTACATTCTCTCAAGGTTAAATCTTAACAGTTCCTATTTTTATCATGTACTTAATTCAAAATCTGCATAACTAAAGATGCATTAGGAAATTTGAAATTTTATCAAGTCTTTTGGAAGCCTGTCTAGTTGGTAAATACACGAAGTCTGGCTACTCAATAAAAGCATAAAAAGGAAGTGGTACCGAGTGCATTTAATGTTTTCTGACCTAACTATATGAAGCCCGATAAGGTATATTGTGTACTTAAAGCTTTTACGCGGTCATTTTACACTTACCAAGTTTTCAAGAAAGCAAAGCAAAGCGATTCAAAGGTGATCAAACCTCCTTTGAATCGAAATTCAAGGTATTTACATCAATCACAACGCATTGTCAAGCTAGTTTACCGATCATATCAATTGTGAATATCTATTTTACATTTGCTAAGTGGGAAGCGTCTGTCATTTAAAATTTTTCAAACCCTAAGAATATTTTGTTAGTATTTATCCAAAATTTGCAATGGCACCTAAGATCCAAAAACCCACTATTGTTGAGAACATTGAAAAGCCCTCACTGAAATACTCTCTAACTCCCAAAGTAGCATCTGAACCAGATGATAAAACTAAATTTTCACTCATTCCGGATAGGGTTTTACTAGTTGAGGATGTCAGATTCTTCACTAAGTGTCATGTTGAGGAACTAGGTCATGTTGAGATCAAGGACACATATGATGAATTGTGTACCGATGGGAAATTGGATAGCAAGTATGAACACATTAAAATCAAGGGATTGACCGAAGCCCTAACCTATCCCCGTGTCTTCAAACCCCAATGGGTCAAGTTTGTTCTGAGCAGAGTTCATGATGATTTCATGTGGTTAGAAGAGCAACCATTCAAAATCACCAAGGAATTCATTCATTTGATCACTGGTTACCCTATTTTTTATCATGCCCGAGCTCAGAAAATGATATCACAAAAGGAATTGATCACTTTAACCAGAGTTGAATCTGATTGTAGAGGACTGAAACTAAATAATGTGACAGATGCAGAGCTGAATTTTGCCATTAGAGTAATAGGTTATTGTTTCTTTCAATCAGCAAGGGAAAATAGTGTACCCTGTGCAGCAGTCGATTTAGCATATAAAATTGTGAAGAAAGGAATGAAAATTGATCTTTGTGAAGTATTGTTGAAAAACCTATTTGAGAATCTAAACACCATAAGGAAGCCGAAGAAGAACAACTCAGCTAACACACTGAAGTTTGGATCACTTTTGGTATGCATGTTTTTCTATTTTGAGAAATTCTTTCCATCAGTCAGTAATGTAGTTTGGGAGCTACATCGACCAATCACCCATCAAATCAATGACTTCATCAAATGGCTAGGTGCTAACTTTAATGATATTATGGTAGATTACTTTAGCAAGTTTCAGGAAAAGATGCATAATAGGTATAGAATTCCACCCCAGTTAGTAGAGAAATACAAGGATGACATATGCTTTGAAGTAGACACCGACTACTGCTATGTTAATGCTATGGAACTGAGAACTCAATCTTTGCCACCTATGGGTTATGAGATTGATTTTGACATCACACAATAGCAGATAGATGCTTTTCTTACATTACCAAGGCATGCTACCGAGCTGAGATATGGTACATATGAAGAAGTTAAAGAGAAAGTTAAGATGAGCATTATAGTACCCAAGGCTACAACGAAAGCAACAAAAATGATCAAGGCATTAACGGAGAAATTTGGAGAAGGTTCTTCCTCCACACCTATCAAGGGCACTCTAGTCATCACCGAGGAGGAATCTGAAGCCTGAGAAGAAGCTATTACATTGAGCACCGAGTTGCCTAAAGGGAAAGTTTTGAAAAGGAAGAAACAGGATACATCAAAGGTATCATTGACTCCTTCAGTAAAGCGCCCAAACACAAGATCATCTGCAACATCACCGAGTAAGAAACCAAAGAATGTTGCCACACCAAAGGTAACAAAAACTTATAAGAAATCTACTCAGAGACTCATTTTGACTAAAGAGTCCAGTGACACCGAATCTGAAGATGCAAGTAAGTTTCAGATTGTCAAGAGCAAAAAGGAAGAAGTACATAGTGTTGATAACTTTTGTGCTAATCTAAAGCTATATGGTGGATTTGGAACATTTAGCTATGTAAAATATGATTCTAGATCTGATGCGGAAAAGAGACAAATTGAAGAAGCTGTAATTTGCACTCTTCTCAAATTCTGATTGGTCCCATTGGAAGTAACTAATTCTCTTCCAAAAGAATTGCATTTGCATATTGATAACAGGTGGAAATATGCCATGGACTCGAAAAAGAAGATGAGAGAAAGAAGTCTGGTACACCTCTTTCTAGACATGTCGGTAGATGAAATAAGTGAACATCTGAAAAACTACCACTCAAACTTCCTAGTCAAGAAAAGAGCCTTGAAATTGATGAATGGCTTTTATTTGGATGTAGAGAATGACACCAAAGAAAACTGGCAAGAAATCTTTCAAATCAAGAATGATGGTGAGCAAGTTGAAGTTGAAATAGTTGATGTCACCGAGAAAGATCCTGATATCACCGAGCAAGACCCTGCTGACACTATACAAATTGATGAGGATATCATGGACACCAAGGCACAAGAACACGAAATGATAGAAGGGAATGCATATGCCAAACTAGTATCCAGTGAGTCAATTTTGGAACAAGTTCAGCCCTATCCTCCGGTCACTCAGCCTATTTCAACCAAGGCCCCTCAGGATATTGAACAAGGAACAGAGGGTCACAAGTATACAGAAGGAGAAACTACTTCTCAGGCCACCAGGGAATAGACTTCTCAAGCTCCTTCTAGTACTGAAAATGTTACAACTAAGACCTAGAGCAAGGATTCACTGAAGACTACCTCTGAGGTTAAATAAATTGATAAAAGTGTTTCCTCTACCAAGCAACCTACCGAGGGTCAACAAGCCTCCCAAGCCATTGTATTAGTTCAACTGGTGAAAGCTAAAGAAAAGAAAATGAAAAAGCATAGTTTCGAATTAGATTTATCAAAACCAATAGTGTTGCCAAATGTAGACATATCCAAATTAAAAGGGCAAGCACTAATTGAATTCGGTGAACTATGCAAAGCCAAAGCAGAATAGGAAAAACAAATGGCTATTCAAAAGAAAAAAAAAGTACTTCAAAAGGTGAAAGCACTATTAATAGATATGCTACCTAAAGCTACAGTGACACAAGATGCAGCCATCCATATTCAACTGGATGAACTCCTAACTAAAATAGAGACATCTAGAGTAGATGCATCTGAATATTTGAGCAAATTGAAGGACAAAGAGCTCACTGCTAAAATGATTGAAGAGGTACAGAAAGCCATTGCTATTGGCAAAGTAAAACTTGTCAAATTTATTGCTGAGTTGTCCCCTCAACTCAAGAACACTCTTTATTTATATCAGAAACTTTGTACATTCTCTTTATTCATTAAAGATATCAAAAATAAAATAGAAGTGATTGAGAAAGAGATCACTGATCTCTCAAATAAGTTGACCACTGAGCCAAATTCTATTCAAAATTTCTATGCAAAGTTACAAAAGCTCATGGCTCAACAACTGGAACTTGGGAATGAAGAGCACAAAATAAGGATGGACATTATGACTCTTCAAACCTTATTCATTCCACACTTGTCCTCCGTCCAAGAGCAGAACAACAAGGCTACCTCCCTATCCACTGAACAAGAGGGGAGCACTTTAGATGGACTAATTTCACTGTTAGCCGACATTACAACTCAGAATTCACTCATGGATAGTGTCAAGGATGCCCTCTCTACTACTCTCACCAATGCAAGGACAAAGTACAAATCCATTTTTGAGTAGTTGCCTCCACCGAATGATAACTAAGTCTTGATGTTTGTCAAAAAGGGGGAGTATAGTATCAAAGTATCAAAGGGGGCATGTAGTATATAGGGGGAGTATACCAAGTAGTGAATAGAGCAGAGAACCGAGCAGTTAATACAGAATATTTATCACAGAGCATGCAAAATCAGAGTTATGTATAGTATACTGACAAGGGGAGTATATCTAAATATACTATTTTATTGACACATGTATATACTATCTGTTTAGTCAATTTTTGTAAGTATATAGATTTTTGAGTTATGACTTTGAAAGAAGTTTTGTCAAACATCTCAACTAATGTCAAAAGGGGAGATTGTTACCACTTACTAAGTTGCCATTAGTTTTATGTCCAAAGTCATTCTATATACTCTAGTCGGTTACTACTACCAAAATATTCAGTTGGTAAGCACAGAGCAGTCGGTTATAGAAGAAAGTAGTCACAGAGCCTAGTATACACCGAGCTGTCTACTGAGTAACACTCTATGTCTACCGAGCAGAAATAAAGATATACCAAGTAAACACACACTGAGTGAAACATGTTACTAGATTCATTGAACCTAGACACACATGGGAAACGTGTTACAAGATCGAGGAACAAAGAACCGTTATCACATTGGAAATTGCACTTAAAGATTTTGTATGATTTTGAGGTCATCTATCCAATGAACTATTTTGTATGGTTATTCATTAGATAAATCATGTTTGTAAGATCGAAGCATGAACAGATCACCGACATAAGAGATCTATTTATATGCAGAATGATTTAAGGATCAGGATGGAATAACAGAGGTGTATGAAGCAAGACATGTGTGATAGATAAGGAAGCACTGTGTATTGTAACTGTCAGAGACACAGAGGTCACTGAGAAGGATTTCAGAGAACAGTCAAGGAATAGAGTAAACAGAAGGGTTTACCGAGTTACTTTATGGATTACCGAGGTATGCTATAAGTAAGGTAATCTCATTTTGAGCATATAGAATCTACTATAAGATTTCAGATGTGAAGTTGTAGATATTTGTAAAGATTTTATTGTAATATTTTGAGTTGTAAGAGAAACCTTTAACAGGGTAAAAGACTCTAACAAAGTCTATAAATTTTAAAGCCTTTAACCAAGTGCAGCATTTAGAATAAGTGTTGTAAAATCCTTTAGCAAGGTAGATCTAACAATCTTGATACTCCTAACAGGGTAAGCTATCAGAAATAGCTAAACATGTAGCTCTAACCGAGCACTCTTTATTATTGTAGTAGTGAAGTTGTGGGCGCCATCCCCACCGCAGTTTTTCTCTCTAACCAAGAGTTTCTGTGTAACCAAAATATATGTGTTATGGAGTGAATCATGTATGATTGTTATTTATTTGTTTTAGCTTTATGTTATGTTACAGCAATTTTTGGTTTATGCTTAACAGTAAAGTTATTGTTGAAGAAAGGATTGAAGTACTAATTCACCCCTCCCCTCTCAGTACATTAGCTTTCCATATTGGGCCTAACAATTCAAGACTAAGAGATGAGGCAAAGAGAACATATAAGCCTAACCCTGAATATCAGAGATACAAATCTAAGAAAAATAGAGATAAGTCATGTTACTATGCAGATGAAGGTGTTACAGATGATTCTGATGAAGATCCAGCAGATAGTGGATGGGTATTTGTTGCAATAAAAGAAAATCAACTGGCACCTATTGTCAAACGGGTAGAGAAGGCATTAGCAACAAAAATTGAAGAAAAGGATGAATGGATCATTGATAGTGGATGCTCACACCATATGACTGGTGATAAAAGCAAATTCTTATCATTACAAGAATATCATGGAGGTCAAGTAAGATTTGGAGATGACAAGGCTTGTTTGATCAAAGGAAGAGGCACTATATATTTGGATGGTAAGCACAATACTGACAATGTTTATTATGTTGAAGTTTTAGAGCATAATCCTTTGAGTGTTGGTCAGTTAGTGGAAAAAGGATTTCAATTACAATTCAAGAATGGAAAATGCAAAATCATAAACCAAACTAGATTGGAGATTGTAATCGGTAATCAGACTAAAGGTAATATCTTTCATTTGAATACCAACAATAAGACATGTTTGATTGCTCGGATTGATGAAAATTGGTTATGGCATAAAAGACTTTGTCATGTGAATTTTGATTGCATTGTAAAGATCAATTCAACCAAGGTAGTAAGGGATTTACCTAAAATTGTGAAACCTCATAATCCAGTATGTAAGGAATGTCAAATGGGAAAGAAAGTTAGAACAACATTTATAAGCATTTATGAGAAATCCAATAATATTCTTGATTTAATTCATACTGATTTATGTGGTCTAGCAAGAACAAGAAGTCCTCGGGGTGATAGATACTTTATGCTAATAATTGATGATTATTCTAGAATGTGTTGGGTTACTTTTCTCATGGAGAAATCAAAAGATTTTGGGAGATTCAAGATATACAAGGCAATGGTAGAGAATGAAACTAGAAAGAAAATCAAATGTTTGAGATCTGATCAAGCAAGAGAATTCACACCTAGGGAATTCAATGAATACTGTGAAGAGAATGTTATCAAAAGACAACTATCAGGACCCCGGACACCCCAGCAGAATGGAGTTGTGGAAATAAAGAACATAACTATACTAGATGCAGCAAGAACCATGTTAATGGAAGCAAATATAACTCATATGTACTGGAGAGAAGCAGTAAATACAGCAGTTTATACTTTCAACAAAGTTCACATCAAAGGTGAAACTGGTAAGACCCCTTATGAACTATGGTTCGGTCATATTCCTACTCTTAAATATTTCAGAATATTTGGAAGCAAATGCTATATTAGGAGAGATGAGTCTATTAGAAAATTTGATCCTAGAAGTGATGAAGGAATATTTCTTGGTCATTCAACTAGAAGCAAGGCATATAGATGTTACAATAAAATATTGCAGAAAATCATTGAAAGTATTAATGTGAAGATAGATGAACATTTAAGAGGAGAATCAAGATCTATAGGTTCCAAACCGGCAGTAGAATTGATTATAAATCAACCGACATAGATTGCAGTAGAATAGAATGAAGAAATAGTCACACCGCCATCATCAAAGAACTCAACTGTGACTAAAGAACAGCATCCTATGAATGGAAATCAAGACAAAAAAAAAACCCAGGTATGTAAGATTGAATCATTCAAAAAATTAGATAATTGGAAATAAAAATCAAGGTGTTATGACAAGAAGAAGATTGAAAAATGAAGAGGTGTGTTTAATCTCTCAAGTTGAACCAGCATCAGTTGTTGAAGCATGTAAAGATAAACATTAGATAAAAGCAATGGAAGAAGAATTAGAATAGATTGAAAAGAATAATACTTGGACATTAGTTCCCCGGCCTAAAGACAAAAATGTAATTGGAACTAAATGGGTATTTATAAATAAACTAAATGAAGATGGTGAAGTAATCAGAAACAAAGCAAGATTAGTTTGTAAAGGTTATTCTCAGAAAGAAGGAATTGATTATAGTTAAACCTTTGCACTGGTAGCCAGAATTGAAGCAGTAAGACTATTTCTTGCATTTACAGCTCACAAGAACTACAAGGTTTATCAGATAGATGTAAAATGTGCATTTTTGAATGGAGATCTTGAAGAAGTTTACATTGAGCATACTGATGGATTTTCATTAACAAATGATAAGGATATGGTTTGCAGATTAAGAAAAGCTTTATATGGATTGAAGCAAGCTCCCAGAGCATGGTATGCTAGACTGGATAAATATCTTTTAAAGCTAGGATACACAAAAGGTAATGTTGACAATAACTTGTATTACAAAATTACCAATGATAACATTGTGATTCTTGAAGTATTTGTGGATGATATCATTTTTTAAGGAGAAGAAGAGTTATGCAAATATTTTGCTAATAAGATGAAGGAAGAATTTGAAATGTCTATGATTGGAGAGATGAAATTTTTCTAAGTTTGCATATGTCAAACAAAATACTTGAAGTAACTTTTGAAGAAATTTGGAATAGAAAACTCCAAACCAGTAAGCACTCCTATGACTACAACTGATAAATTGACATCAAAGGATGATTCAACACCTATAAATCTAACAAGGTACACATCTATGATTGGAGGGTTATTGTATTTGACACAAACCAGACCTGATATAATGAATGCAGTATGTATTGTTTCAAGATTTCAAAGCAATCCTAAAGAAAATCATGAAACTGCAGTAAAAAGGATTTTTTGGTACCTGCAAGGCATAGCAAATCTTGGTTTACGGTATCCTGAGGATGACAATTTTGAGTTATGTACATATACAGATGCAAATTGGGCAGGAGATGTGGATGACAAAAAGAGTACCACTGGTGGCACATTCTTTCTTGGCAGAAGATTAGTTTCATGGATCAGCAAGAAGTAGACTTGCACATCATTATCTACAGCAAAAGCAAAATATGTTGCAGCAGCAACTAATTGCACTTAGGTATTATGGATCAAGCAAATTTTGAAGGATATCAAGGTAAAATGCAATGAACTGGTAGTTATTTACTGTGATAACTCAACAGCAATAGATATGTCAAAGAATCTAGTATTTCACTCTAAAACAAAGCATATTTCTATTAAGTATAATTTTCTAAAAGAAAACCTTGAAGCAAATGAAGTGAGATTGGTTTATGTGAACACTAAAGAGAAAATTGCAGATATTTTTACAAATCCCTTGCCTAAGGAAACATTTAAATATCTCAGAGAGAAGCTTGGGGTAATCACCCCACCGACAAAGACTTAAATGATGCAGATTGGCATCAAACCAGTAGGGACTAACAGAAAAATCTTTTTTCGGTTTGATGAAGGAGAGCTACTGCTTAGGGGGAGTAGTTAGTTGTATATTACGTTCTGATTTTGATTTTTAACTGCTTTGGCATTTGATGTCAAAGGGGGAGAGATGTCTATGGAAAAACATTGTACTTTGAATATTGGGGAGAGATGTATGTTGGTTTTGGTTATATTGTTTTTGTTTCTGGTAGAGAACTTTGTGTTGATATGTTTAGGGGGAGATTGTTGGTGTAGACACCTAAAATTGTCATGTCTAATTAAATAAATTTATTTATTTATTTAATTATCTTTAGCCTAATTCTTCTATTAATTGAATAAATTCTTATTTATTTAATTAATTCATTTATCCTCTTCTAGCTTTATTTCTCATTTAAATAAATACATTTATTTATTTAAATTACCCTTTTCCTAAATTAAATAAATATCTTATTTATTTAATTGATCCCACTTCCTCTATTAATTAAATAAATCTTTATTTATTTAATTAATTCATTAACCTTTTCTACCCATGACACATGCCATTCATCGCTTAATCCATACACTACCTACCCTCTTATTATTTTCTTATTTTCTTTACCTACCCTCTAATCATAGCTGACCTCTTTTACACCTCTCAATATTATCCCTCCATTTCTTATAGTGTCTTCTATATAAGGAGATGCTTCCTTCATTATCAAACCCTAACTAACTCACTATGCATTCAGCCCCGACTACGCTTTCGAACTTGCATATGCAATCAAGCCTACTTGCAACCACATTTTCGTTCTTTGTTGAGCTCTTGTGCACATAAAATCTGAGAGCAAATATATCAAGCAAGATCAATGGAGATAGGAAGAATGGAGATCCAAACCCTATTGGACATGTGATGGTATAATCTTTGTGATTTCATTTGATTTGCATTATCTTAGGTAATCTTCATATGTTATGGTGGATCTTTGTTGTTGTTAGGCTAGGGTTTTGTGGTTGAATTCCTTATAGCCTTTCAATGTTGTTGTTATCCATTTTCACCGTATACATTTTGGCACGCCCGGTGGGACTCTTATCCCTTTTGCATTTAACATCTTTTGTTGCAGATTTTGTGTTTTAAAGTTGCAAATCTGACATTTCCGTCAACATTTTGATATTTTCGCATCTGCGTACTTTCGGATCGCGTTTTTTATTTTTTGTTGCATCTACGACATCTGGAATCGTGTCTACGTCCTCGACAGTATTTATTTTTCTATAGATTCTGAAAGTTGCATCTTTGTGCCTTAGTCGCATTTATGGAGTTTTCAGGCACGTTTGCATCCAAGAGCCATGTCTGTGTTCTGGAACTGCGTCTGTGTCGGCTTTAGGCGCATCTGCAAAATTTTATAGCATTTGTGTTTCTGATAACCGCGTTTGTGTGAATTTGTTACATTTTGGGTTTTCTTTGATTCGGTTTTGCGTCATTCAGATTTCAAATTTGGTTTATTTTGAGCTAACATCTTCAGATCTAGCTAACGAAATTGGTGCAACTTGTCTTGAAAGCAAAATCATTTTGTCGAAGGCCCCTATGTCACAAAGTCTTTTGGATCCAAAATTTACCTAACTTGTGTGCTTGCAGGAAGGGGTGATTATTTCAAACAATCCAAACTACTAATAGATCTTTGTTGCAAGACCTTGGCAAGGGTTTTTGATCTTTCATTGTGTGCCTTATTTTCATAGATTAGCAAACACTTCAATTGGTGCACTAAAATTGAATCATTATCTTTTGTGTCTTGAGCAATAGGCTCTTTTTGTTTAATCTTTAGAGGGCCTGTCTCCCCATGTGGTCATTAGGACTACTGGTGAGGAGAGAACGACCCAAGTGGTAGCAAAAGAAAAGCCATCTTCTTCCAAACCACTATAAATAACTGTATTCATGGTGAAAACTGTGGATAATGTGTGCTGATTAGTTCATACTGACACTATGTCTCCCCATAAACCCGTTTGATCAAATTTATTTGATCATTTTTAGGGCATAACCCCTACCGACTGGGAGCCTTCTGTATTTACAGAGCTGAAAGTGCCGCATGTATGGCCACACGAGCAGATGCCCTTACTAGCACCTTTTTGTTTTAGAAGCCAAAATCCTTCTAGTTGTTGGGGCAAGAGGTCAGACTTCTGGTAGCAGCCCACACACATACGGTTCTTAGTAGAGATACAAAGTTCACCATGAGGAGTTTTCATGGGGACTGATGCTTGGCTGCCCCGAGAAGTGACTGTCGAGGGTGGAGCCAATGGGGTCAAGCATCTAAGTATCCACTCTGAATAGCGTAGCCTCGGGGGAAACTCCATGTGGGATCAACAACTATTGTCTTAGCCAGCCATAAGAATTGTGCTTGACTTATTTTGAACAATCAAACATTCAAGACCAAACATTAAAACATTGTGTCTTTTGTGTCTTCAAGTGTATGCAAAACAATTTTACATCAAACAAACACACTTTTCTTTAAGTCATTTTGGAGTCTAAACACTTGCAAACATTAAGTCCTCATCAACACTATGTCCTCTTGTCATGAAAAACAGTCAAACATTCAGATTTGGTCACAACAAAACAACTTCACAGATTGGAAAAATTGCACAAAGTTTGTAGAAATGCATTTGTGTCTGACAAACCCACGTCTGTGTCATCTAAACATGTCTATGAAGGATAGAAACGCGTCTGTGTCTTTTGAGCAACATTGCAGCATCTCAGAAACATGTCTGTGTCTGATAGAACCACATCTATGTCATTTAAGCACGTCTGTGTTTGACAGAATAGTGTTTGTGTCATTTAAGTGCGTCTGTGAAGTATACAGGCACGTCTGTGTTCAAGATTGAAAACTTTCATAATTCAACAAACAAGAACAGTCAGTTTCAGACTTATTGAGCTTCCTAAGCTATCTCTTCAGGTTTTCATCTAGCATTCAACCTATCTTTGGGTCTCACAAAGTCCATCATTGTTTTACATCTTGCATTACATTCACATTTGTCTAAACTTGAGTCAAAAGGTCACTTGCTTGTCCTCATCATACTTTGTCAAAACACTACATACATACAACATTTTTCTAAGTGGTCCCTCATCAAGGTCTATCACCTTTGGATCTCATTTGGTCTTACTTAGAGTCAAGGTCAGCTTACCTCGTCAAGAGAAACTATCATCTCTTTGGAAGCCACACCTACTCTACTACATACATACTCGGTCTTACACTTTGGACATTGCAAGTACACCTCAGATTCATTTACATTCCATCCAAACTCTTGGTCTTCCATACTCTTTTAATTTTCATCTAGTCTCACACATCTTGGTCAATACCTAGTTCATGGTTGAAACCCGTTCCCCAAAATCTAGGAGAGAAACTAAAGAGGCTCAAGAGTCTGCAAACATGAGTTCCTATGAATATGACAATGATATCTTTTTCAATTCTGATCATACTATATTACCTGACATGGATGCTTATAGGAACATTCCAAATGTTGAGAACATGGACACTACAAATAACAATGATACACACAATGACAATATGGACAACTTTTCCATACATTCAGTGGAAGTGGAAGACACCATTATGGATCCCCATTTCAATTGATTGGTTGAGGAAATAATGAGGAGAGATAGACAATACTTCTTACAAATGATGGCACAAAGTGGAGCCAAGATCCCTCATGATTTTGACATGTCTCAAATCATGGAAAATTGACCTTTACAACAATATCACTCCAACATGGAACAAAGGAGGCCTAATAGTGGAGGCAATAGAGGACCACATATGGTGCTTGAATCACCATCATCTTAGTTTCAAAAACCAGAGGTCCCAAACACACATGGTCAAGCATATGATACTCATCTTCACAGACCATCATGGAAGTCTTATGCAGAAAAATACACTCAATCACATGCCAATTCTAAGGATCAACCACCTAAGCAATTGGATATTCAAAGGCATGCTCAAAATTTGGACACAAGGAAACCCCGTGTCAAATTTGGGGGCAACACACTAGAACAAACTCATGACATTCCTATAGAGTATGGTATACATGGACAAAGCAGATATTCCACTCCTCACCATGACTCTATACCAGGTGGTCCATACATGCAGCATCATTATAGACCTCCTCCATATGAACATGTGTATGATCAATATCATCCATACATGCAACATGCCCCTCCTCCACTCGGTGGTTCAAGCATGGGGTTTGGTCCAAGAAGTCGATCTCCACCTAAGAACAATTTGGAACAGCAAATCAAGGATTTACAATAGAAAATGGACATAAATACACCAAAGCCAACTTACATAATGAGAGACATATGTCCCTATCCATTTGACAAGAGCATTCCAATGCCTCCATTTCCTACACACTTTGTGACACCTAAGTTTGATAAGTATAGAGGAAAAGGGGATCCTAAGGCACACATAAGACAATTTTTCATAGCTTGCATTGAAGTAGCAGCAGAAGAGACATATTTGATGAGATTATTCCCACAAAGCTTAGGTGATCAAGCTATGGAATGGTTCTCCCAACTCCTGCCTAGAATTAAGTCATGGGGTGACTTAGCAGAGGCATTTATCCAACATTTCTCATACAACATAGAGACAGACATATCAGTCACTACTTTGTGCAACACCAAGCAAAAGCATGGAGAATCTTTTTCATCATTTTTACAAAGATGGAGAAATATAGCCAGTAGATGCTCTTGTGAAATTCCACAAAAACAAATGGTAGAAATGTTCACCCAGAATGTTAACAAGGAAATTGGTTATGACTTAAGAAAATCTTGTTTGTCCACTTTTAAGGATGTCATTGAAAAAGGCTTAGCAACAGAGAAGGTCCTAATTGAACAAGGAGTCATTAAGATATTCAGGGAAAACAAAGATGACTTTAAAGGAAAAGATAAGCCAAGATTTTGGGATAAAAACAAGAACACAGTCAATGATGGTGTTGTTGATGCCAATACAGTGTGACCCAAAATTGTTTATTCGGGATCAAGCTCTACAAACAATCAAGTGAATACTCAAACAACTTCAAAGTCATGAAGGAAGTACACCCCATTGGGAGAACCACTTGAGTCAGTTTTCAAAAAGCCAGTGGCAAACAAGATAATCACAATTCCAGATTTTCCTCCATATGAGCCAAAGGTCAAACCAAATTGGTGGAATGACGATGAGTATTGTGAATTTCATAAGAGCAAGGGCCATAAAATAGGAAATTGCCATCGACTGAAGAACAGCATACAAGATCTCATTGATAGAGGTGACATTGAGATTGAAGGACACTCATCCAACCAAGAACATGAGATGTATAAGGAACCATTCCCAAAACATGACAAGGGAAAGTCTAAAGCCATAGATGACCAAACCAACTATACCAGAGCATCTTATAACTATGATTCAACTATCAATCACATCTCGATGGATAATTATGTCTCTACCTATAGCGTCATAAATTGTACGCACTTGCTAGGGTGGTACAATTTCACACCTAGTTTAGCATCGGCCTTGGTGCATTTTGCATTTTGCATTGCATTTCCCCTTTAGCACTTAATTAATTAAAGTAATTAGGTCTAAGGTTCTATTTTATCATCTCCCATATCATAAAGTTGGGCCCTTTTCATTAAAGTGTGCCCCTTTCATTTTATTCCTCTAATACATCATTTAATCAAAAACCCTAATTAGGTCCTATTTTGAACTTGGGGGCTTGATTTCGGGGGTCAAAACATCTCGAAATCACCTATAACTTTGGGATTCTCTCTAAAATCATCATATCCGACGGCCCTGAAAATTTGGTGAAAAGTTGTCAGGACCATGGCGCCCGGAGTGCACATGGTCCCAGACATTTTTCCCAAAATTTTAGGAGCATGATCTAATCATAAAATAAAGCTTAACCCCAAGAAATTGGTGGGAGATTCAATCTCTAGGTTGGCCAAAAGCTGAAATTAAGACCTAGGGTTTCATATATAAGAGCTCTCTTTCTTCATTTGAAAGGATCCAGATTTTTGGTTTCAGGGGACCTTCTATGTAACAAAAGAGTAGATCTTTGAAGACTTCAACAACATTCAACATCCATCCATCAAGCATCTATCAATTTCATTCATCCATTTAGGGCTTTGAAGACATTGAAGAGCAATAGGGGATTACCGACTGAAGATTGGCTTGTACCCTTCCCTTGGGGTTGGGTATGATTTCATGTTGTTTTCATGTCTTTGCATAAGCCTCATTATATCATTTGCATTCATGCTTTAGATCACTTTGCATCTTGATTTGGAGCATTTACATTATCATTTACAAGCAATTAGGGTTTACTTTCTAGGTTGCTCTAGTTTGCTTACTTGCATTTTAGGATCTTGCACACACACAAGTGTCGTACACACATTACTTTTACAATACAACTTGGCTATTCATGGAGGTGGAAATCACCAAAGTGGGGTTTTGACTAAGGCAAAACCCTATATAGCCGCCTACAACCCTTTTTAGATATAAGTGCAGATTTTCGAATTCGAAGGACGCCGCAAGTTGCAGATCCGACGGAAGCAGACTGAGACGGGACAACACACCAAATTGCAGAGTAGAAACCTAGGACAGGGGCATGGGGCACCTTGGTCCTGACAGGACAGGGGTGCTAGGTACCCTGGTCCCTGGGACAGGGGCGCTGGGCGACAACAGCACTTTTCAGCACTTTTCAACAGCTTTCAGGTTGCAAAATAGCAGTTTCAGGTGTAGAATCAGGACAGTGGTGCTTGCGCCACCGTCCCGAACATTTCCACTCAGATTTTAACCCCAGGTATGCATCTACATTTTTGTCTTGTCCTTGTGTTTACAGCTTTCCATTGTTTAAATCTCAATTCTACAATCTTGTGCTCAAAGTTACTAGTTCATACTTACACTTTAGGGTTAATAGTTGAACTTGTATCATTCTATCCATCATTTGCAACAAAGGAATAGAAATCCTAATAGGTAGCCCATGGCTCTCTCTTCCACAAAAAGAAGTAGCCAATTGTGTGATACCTCTAGGCTCTTTCGTATTCCACAAGTGTGTGATTGAAAGTGAAATTAGGGCATGTTTTCTTAGTGTCACTTTTTCCCCCACACACTACCATTATCATCAAGGAAAAAATGTTTGAGAATTCTACCCAAAGACCCAAGATTGTCCTAAAAGGCATTGGATCTTCTTCTGAACCTACCTATGAATGTAATGTTACAACTTGTCGAGGTAAATTCACTTTGCAAGGTGCTCCAGCTAAAATTGTCACTTCCTCATCGACCAAGCCTGAGTATGACCTTGTAGAATAGTTAGGGAAGACACCCGTGCTCATCTCCATCCTTGAGCTCTTACGCATATCCCCTGCACATAAAGCCATTCTTGATAAAATCTTGAGAGACATTGTTGTTCCTACTGATTTGAACATGGACCAGTTTCAAGCCATGGTGGGATACCTTTCTGTTCCACACTCCCTTACATTCACAGAAGCCAATGATGCCTCTGTAAGTCAGCCACATAATGCACCTTTACACATTGAAGCCTTCATACACAAACATCGAATAAAACGAGTCCTGATAGATGGAGGAGCAGGTCTAAACATTTGTACATTGAGCACTATTAAACAATTGGGATATTCTGATAAAGTTGTGAATTCTACAAACAAAATTACCATCAAGGCATATGATGATGAAGAACATTCATCCAAGGGCACAGTCACCTTACCTCTCAGAGTTGGGCCAGTTACAAAGGATGTGGTTTGTCAAGTCCTAGACCTAGATCTCACATATAATATATTACTAGGACATCCTTGGATTCATGAAATGAGGGCAATCCCATCTACATACCACCAATGCATTAAGTTTCCTCACAATGGAGTTGAAATAACAATTAATGGAGATCCTAATCCATTCATATACTACAATAACTTGAGACCGAAAACTGAAACAATCATTCCATGTAATAGGGAAGTTGTTCCTTCTTCTACATACATTGATCCTGAATCATTAAAACCTTCAACCTCAAAACAAGGTGAGCTTAAAGGGAAATTCCAGGACAAGGGTATGGGTGAATACACTTTGAATCAAACCATGTACTTATAACAAGTCATGAGTTCACCAAAAGAATATGGAAGACCACATCCTAATAAGAAGGTATCTATCATTATACTCAAATGGGACCCTACTATCTTTCAAAGATGGGGTGAACTAGAAGAGGAAGACTTATACAAAATTCTTTACAAAGACCTTGAAAATGATACACAAGATCACATTAGCATACCATGTAAAAAGTATGGCAAAGGGTTCAAGATCCTACAAAAATTTGGGTATGACGGCAAAAGCCCTCTTGGCTTAAGAAAGGAAGGCATCATTGAACCTTTACAACCTGAATTGACATTCAAAAAGGAATGCTCGAAGGGACTTGGTTTTGTGACTTCCAAGGTCCACACTCAAAGGATAGAAGACGCATTACAAATCAACACTATCAAAATTCAACAAGAGAATCGCTATTCCACAGACTCCAATGAATGGGAATGGGGTTCAGACAAATCCGCCAGTGACTATGAGCTCACTAAGACATTCAGAGAACCAGATGAACCCACAGAAGAAGAGGAATTTTATAGAAAAATCAAAGTTGGTCAAGAAACAACCCCAGAGGATCCCATACAGTCCTTGCCTCTAGGTCCTAGGTTGAAATCACATAGAATGAGAACACCTGTCCCAGAATGTGCTACTAGTGATGATAATTTGGATTCGTTCATGATCGAGACTGATGAGGAGAGTGCCAACAATGACCTTGATAACTACCTCAACATACCTGAATATAACTGCATCTTCACTCTTAGCCCTGCTAACTTCGAAGACATCAAAGGCCTTCCCCTTGTTCACCACCAACTTATTGACTGGGACCATGAAGGACCTGCACAGTTTGACACATTCCAGAATGATGAAGCTTTTATTGACTATCTTAGCATATGAGATGATCTTCCCCCTAGGGACCATAAAGTGGGATACACTATAGAACTCAATAGCATGGCATATTTTGGTGAGGGTGTCAGGCCTTCCAATCACAAAAATATAAAAATAAAAACAAACCAAGGGTCTTATGGAGAAAACCACATTGTGGCACCGTCTGACCCCAAAAAAGTAAAAAGAAAGGATGTATCTGAGGGCGAAAACCTCTTTGAGGCACCCAAAGATGGAAGGCTCAACATTCTCCCAGCATCATATGCGGAAAAGTCATCCATGTTGGTAGAGAAGACTATCAAAACAAACATTGGCACAGAAGAAGTTCCACACAACATATTCCTGGCTCAATCTTTGACAGAGTCAGAAAGGCCAAAATTCATAAGTTTCTTCACAAAATGACAAATCAACTTTGCATGGTCATACGTTGATATGCCTGGATTGGATCCAGATTTGGTAATGTATCATTTGACAGTTAAACTAAGGGTAAAACTAGTGAAACAGAAATTAAGAAAGATGCATCCACAAGTGGCATTATTAGTCAAAGCAGAGCTTGAGAAATTATTGGATGTCAGATTCATACACCCAATTGATTATCTTGAATGGATCTCCAACTTAGTGCCTGTCAGTAAACCAGATCATAGTATCAAAATATGTACAGATTTCAGAGACATCAACAAAGCTTGTCCTAAGGATGATTTTCCATTACCAAATATTGACTTGATTGTCAATTTCACTGTAGGTCATGCGATGTTATCTTTGATGGATGGATTCTCTGGTTATCATCAAATAAAAATCACATCTGAGGATCAGCACAAAACAGCATTCACTTGTCCTTGGGGAACTTTCTATTGGAATGTCATGCCCTTTGGGCTAAAAAATGCAAGCACTACATATCAAAGAGCCATGACTACTATCTTTCATGATCTCATGCACGTGACTGTGGAAGATAATGTTGATGACCTCTTGGGTAAATCAATAGATAGAGATACACATTTGGACATACTTTTAGTCGTCTTTGATCAGTTGGAAAAGTATAAAGTAAGATTAAACCCCAAGAAATGTGTCTTTGGAGTAACCTCCGGGAAGCTCCTAGGATTCATTGTATCAAAAAGAGGAATTGAAGCCGATCCAACAAAAGTCAAGGCCATCCTAGAGATGCAACCACCAAGAAATATCAGTCAACTTCGATCTTTGCAAGGGAGACTCCAGTCCATATGAAGATTCATAGCACAACTTGCAGATAAGTGTAATCCTTTTTAGCACTTGCTACATAAAAACATCAAATTCAAATGGGATGATAATTGTCAACTAACTTTCCAGACACTCAAAGATTATCTTCTGAATCCACCAGTTTTGATGCCACTAGTTCCAAACCAACCTCTATTACTATACATATCAGCTACTTCAACAGAACTAGGGGCACTCTTAGCACAACAAGTTGCTGAGGGCAAAGAAAAGGTAGTATACTATATCAGTCGCACATTGGTGGGATATGAGCTAAACTACACACCAATTGAGCGTGCATATCTCATTGTGATCTTTGCTTCGCAAAAATTATGACATTACATGCTAACTCATAAGACTAAGTTGGTTGCAAGGATCGATCCATTGGAATACCTTCTCAATAAAGCAACACTTACTGGGTGACTAGCCAAATGGGTGATGCTCCTAAGTGAATTCGACATCGAGTATGTGGATAGAAAAGAAATAAAAGGACAAGCTATCACAGATCAGTTAGCAAATGCTCCCATGTTAGATGATGTTCCTCTACACTTTCGAACTGGCATATGCAATCAAGCCTACTTGCAACCACATTTCCATTCTTTGTTGAGCTCTTGTGCACATAAAATTTGAGAGCAAATATATCAAGCAAGATCAATGGAGATAGGAAGAATAGAGATCCAAACCCTATTGGACATGTGATGGTATAATCTTTGTGATTTCATTTGATTTGCATTGTCTTAGGTAATCTTCATATGTTATGGTGGATCTTTGTTGTTGTTAGGCTAGGGTTTTGTGGTTGAATTCCTTATAGCCTTTCAATGTTGTTGTTATCCATTTTTACCATATACAGTTGGCATTCTATTTTTGGCACTTAGATGTTTTTGCATCTAGTGTTGCCATCAATGCCAAAGGGGGAGATTGATGATATTATGGATGACTTTGTCATGTGTTGCATTGGTTTTTTAATTGATGTCAACACTTATCTTTCTGGAGGTCTACATTGTTGATTTGTCACTCTGGTTATATTGGTTTGTTGATGAACCGATACATTGCGGTCCCGGTATGGATATTGGCTTATGCATAGTTACCGATATATGTTTCACCAGCAGCTCAGGAAGTTGATGATGACTTGCTATCATCTGGAGATCATTTGGTTATGTTGAAGACATGAATTGGATGTTTGCATTCGATTTTTTTCATATTGGATTGATCGGGTTCACATATTTCCCTTGACCAGTAGATAGGTCCAGGTTATGAACCGTCATAAGAAAACATGTTCCAAATCAGCATGGCACATTTTGGAAATGATTTATTGATTGGATAATGTCTAAATGTACTAAGGCCGACATATTGTATTGCACCAAGACTTATTTTGTAATTGATTTAAATGTAATATCTTTTGGGAGCCAACCTACTGGTTAGGTCTTAGGTTTTGTATAAATAATTGTAAGATCTTATTTGGAAGAAGTGTGTGTATGTGTTGAGATTATTGTGAAGAGCGAAAGTAAGTAGATCCTTGTGTGAATCATGTAGATATCATCTGAAGGTTGAAGGAAAGAATGTTAAAGGTCATGAAGGTGTTTAGTCCTCATACGCAGAGCTTAAACTGGTATCAAATCCGGCATTAAAGATGCTAAATTGAAGCAATACATTGATTATTAGATTTAACCATCCAACTGTGTAGTCAGTGAGACTCCTAATTTTATGATTGAGAAGTAAGCTCTAGGTAGTTGGCCTTTCTGCATGTGCAGACCCAATTATTGTATTCACATACTATCTATAGTAGTATCATCTGATTGTGGGTAAGGTTTCCCACCGTGGTTTTTCCCCTTACAGGGTTTCCACGTCAAAATCTTTGTGTCATGTGTTGTGGATGTTGTTTTGCTTTATGTTTCATGCATTAAGTTGTACCGATATTACTATAACTGTTAATCTATTTTACCGACACTGAGTTTTAAGTTGGAGTAATCTATTTTGGGTTGCAATTTATTGACAACTGATTCACCCCCCCCCCCCCTCTCAGTTGTCCTTCCCAGTTCCTAATAAAATAACAATCATGAACCCAAGGGCTCACACATCTTGCTTGTCCATTAGGAGGGACTCCTTACAATTTTCTATGGGGCTTTCATCAGACAACCCCAAATCATTCACTTCAAAAAAAAGTCTTCCTAGAAGAAGGAAGGTTTCCTTTTCAAACCTGGCATGAGTGGGAAAATTTCTAACTCTATGAAAATGAGAGCATAGTAGAGAGGAAGACTCAAAGTGAATAATCTTCTCCCAAACACCCATCTTGGAACATAACTTAATGGTGTTTGATATTTAAGCTTACCAATCTCAATACATACACAAAATTTAGTAAAAAATAAATGTTTCATATCTTTCATGATCTTGTCAATGAATAAAAATTAACCAAGAGAAATATTAATATCTTTGAATATCCTTGCATGCTAATATTCCTGAGGAAGAATTGGAAGCCTTACCCAAATAGGGACCTAGTTGAATTTTTCCTTGACATGTCAAATCCAACAGTCCATCTTTTTAAAAAGGTAATAGATTTGGGAAAGAATCAAGGACCTCCAAGCATAAGACACTTTCTCTTCTCAAGGTTTTGGAAGGAGAATAGGAAGAAATCATTAGGAATAGTATCCACCTACAACCAACCAAATAGAACTCCATCTCTTTTATGCCTAGCTACAAACAAAGTCTATTTTTGGATGAGAACCTTAAGAACCTCCTATAGAAAATATATATTTGTTGACCAAGGCATCTAAAATTTGAATTGATAGGAAAGATCTAGCAAGGGAATAAGTATCCCAATAATGATTAGGAATAGTCATAGTAGGAAAAGGCTCCATAAAAGGAAAACTGCTTAGGTTCAACAAAACGATCCTCAAATGACCCATCTAATTGTGATGCAACAAAATCTTGCAGCAATGGCAAGATAAGTGGAGAATTAGGGGATACATTAGAAGAGAGGAAAAAGATACCATATAATTGAGAAGATCTGCTTTTTCACAAAGTGGCTCATCAAAATCATCCCTTACTACATACAACTTCCTTGCTCATGGACTAAACTAATCCAAAAGCCTTAACCAAAGGATTCAACGCCTAGGAGAGGAAATCCTTTTGCAAGCCTAGCTCTAAATTCCCTTTTAAATAATCACTATGAACAACAAAATGCGCAAATGGAAGATGCTTCCTAAAACTTGGCTTTCAATATGATGTCCAAAAGGAGCTCATCCTCATCCTTCCTCACACCCAAAAAATCCTCTCATTATTTGTCACCTTTAATATTTGTAAGAGTTGATTGTGAGCTTTCTACACCCTCGGATCACTTGAAAAACAAAATTATCCTTCCATAAGAGAGAATATCAAGAATATATTGCTTGATTATCGATACAAGATTGGATTTATATGAAATGTACATGTTATGCCTTACGTATATAAGCAAGGTTTATAGGTAGGATTAGACAAGTTTGTGGCATGTCTTAATTCTCTACAATGAGACAACTAAAATGATAAATATTAAATGACCTAGGACAAAAAGTAAATGTGAAGATAATATCACATCACACTTAATACTTATAGAAATATTCCTAGAACCTACTAGAGAACTAGTTAGGTAAAATAAATTATTCACACCTAAAACCCCCCTTAAGTGCAACTTA
Organism: Cryptomeria japonica; assembly: GCF_030272615.1. Taxonomy (NCBI): domain Eukaryota; kingdom Viridiplantae; phylum Streptophyta; class Pinopsida; order Cupressales; family Cupressaceae; genus Cryptomeria; species Cryptomeria japonica. Next base: position 64,649,112 of record NC_081413.1, on the reverse strand, counting down.
TGGAGTAGTATATTATTATGAAAATGATCCAAAACATGAAGATCATTATGGATCCCAGCTACTAGGTCATGTTAGGTACCCAATTATAATAAAATTGGTCACAAAGGAAGAAAAGGAGGAGACCCAGTGGGACAAAACTACTCTCCATAAAAAATATACAAACATAAACAAGTGATGAATGGAGGAATAAACAATACTCCCCAAGGACTACATCCTTCACAAATATACAATCAATTACCCCTCCATAGGAAAGAAAGAGAGATACTATAACCCCTACATAATGTGTAATGATCTATTGTAAAGAATCATGATGTATGATGAGGCTAAAATGAAGTGATTTGATCAAAACAACACCTTCCTAAGTGCCAATATGTTTGGACAAGTAATCCTCTAGGATACTAATATGGAAATAATTGAATAAAATTTACCTTAGATTAAATATAGAAAAACTTTGTGAATGGCTTGAAAAAGATCCTAAATTCATTTCCAACACTACAAGAATTGCAAAAATTGAAAATTGTAGAAAAATGTTTTGATCTTGAGAGCTAAAAATGTAGATCTAATTTCAATTAGAAACTAATGGTAAAAAAAAATAGAATCTAGAAAAATAACCTTCTCCACTACAAAGTACATTGATCCATATTTTTTATGATCTTATTTTTTGAAAAATAAACGGAATGGAGAAAATTTATGATGATTTAAAAAGGTTGCCTAATTAAGGCATTAGAGGACCAATTTTGGGCCCTTGGACTATCGGCCTCCAAGTCCCCATGTTACTATTAGAAATTTTTTTGGTTTAAAAAAGATTGTCAAACCACTATTAGAGCGACAAGTAGGTGGCCATGGTGGTGTTTAGGGGTAGAAAACCAAAGTTGTGCCACTTAGGTCTTAGCCCCTCAAGAATAGAAACTAAACTCTAATATGGCCACATGTTATTAAACTAGTACTTAGACAAAGACCAAATGACAAAAAAATAACATTTTAATATTAAAAAATGATCAATTATCTCTTCTTGTGTTGAATGGCACTAAGTTTCAAATCATCAAACCTTTTTCACCATTGCGTCCATTTTTTAAAATGAGATCATCATTAAAAAATTGACTTGATGTACTTTGTCTATGGAGCAAGTTATTTTTATACATTATACTTTTACTGCTGTTAATTGCTATTTGAAGTTAGATCTTCATCTTTACCTCTCTAGCTCATAACATTAAAAATTTGACTCGATGTACTTTGTACTATGGATCAAGTTATTTTTATACATTATACTTTTACTACTATTAATTGTTATTTGAAGTTAGATCTTCATCTTTAGCTCTCTAGCTCATAATATTATGTTATTATTTCTGATTTTCACCATTCTTGCAGCATTGGAAAGGTATTTTGAAGCTCTTTCAATCTATCCATTCTCTCTTTAAAAATTCATTAATAGGTACATTTATATAGTTATTTCCATATTAGTATCCTAGAGGATTGATTCCATTATTGTCTCTAACAATATCTTCATCATAATCAATCTTCATCATCTCTCGAACTG